>NC_069661.1:132973560-133276590 GCF_027244095.1 Hemicordylus capensis
CCCGAATTTTTCATGCCCGAAATTCGGGTGATTCGGCTCGTGCCCGAAAAATATCGGGGGACATCGGGGGTGATTCGGTTCAGCCCCGAATCACCCGAAATTGTTCGTTTCGGGCACAGATCGTTCTGTGCCCGAAATTTTTTGCACATCCCTAGTATAGAGTGTGGATTCTATGATAGCAAATGAGATTTTCAATGAGACACCATCAATCCACTCTAATATGCTATCATAGAATCCACACTCCGCCTCCTGCTTCTTCTCTGTGTGTGTGCTTAGTGTGCTGCTCCACTGCTGGCAGGCAGCAGCAGCAGTGGCCTTTTTGTTAGATCAGAGAGTTGGTGTGTTGTCTCTCTGAGTGTCATCTTGCTTGGGTAGGTGGTAGGTACTAGGTGTTAAGTGTTAGGGCGCCCAGAGAGAGGGGCAAAAAGCCTGGGGTGGCAATTGATGGGTGCCCCTAGCATTGTTGGTGGATTTCTTGAAAAGAAGAGAAAAAATCCCATTGGCTAGATTGGGGTTTTTTGGGGGGCAGCCCCGGACCCGCCTCTGTGGGGTGGCAGCACCCCCAAAGTGGGTCTGGGGCCATGGCAAAAATGGCCTCAGTCCCTCCCGGCAATCCCCGGAGAGATAGGAGTGATGGTTTTTTTATTAGGATTTCCTAAGGCATTAAATGAATAACTGTCTCTCTATGTGGCTTTTTATCACCTTTCACCCAGTGACACACATTCTATTCTTTCCAATTAGATATTATTTAATGCCTTAGAAAATCTTAATAAAAAAACCCATCACTCCTATCTCTCCGGGGATTGCTGGGAAGGACTGAGGCCATTTTTGCCATGGCCCCGGACCCACTTTGGTGGTGATGCTGCCCCACAGAGCCGGGTCTGGGGCAGCCCCAAACCCCCATTCTAGTCAATGGGATTTTTTTTTTTCAAAAATTCACCAATAATACTAGGAGCAACCAATTGCCTTGGGATTGTTGGGGTGGAGGACACCCATTGGTGGCTACCACCCACCCCAGCTTTTTGCCCCTAAGTGCTCCACATAGGGAGTTATGGGCAAAAATTGAAATTTTTTTTAAAAATTGTAAAAAATCAGAGGAAGGTCCAATCGACTTGAAATTTGGGTGGCAGGTAGAACACAAGGTCCCCTTTCAAACCAGATATTTTTTGAGATCCGAACCGGTTCGGTTCAGATCCGAACCGGTTCGGATCTGAACCGAACCGGGGGGGTGGTTCGGCAAAACCAAAACCGAACCACCCTGGTCCGGTTCGGACCCGGTTCGGATCCGAACCGAACCGGGAAAACCGGTTTTATGCACATCCCTAGTCCCCAATTTGCCTCAGCCCTCTTTGGTCCTATTTTGAGGGGTCCCACTTCACTTCAAGTGGAACCCTCCAGCAGCCCAAAGTGAAGCTTCAGCCTTTCCCCCTCACTTCATAAACAACTTACCAGAACTGGCTGGGGCAAGGAGAAAATACTCTAGTTTTTCTCATGGCTTCCCTCTGCAAGGAAGCAAGCATTCCACAGCTTTACTTCAAAAAGGATGCTTTTTAACCTTTTGCTATGGAGTTCTGTGAAATGGCACAGGTGCTCTTAGGATTTGTAGTCTTTTCTGCAGCTTCCGAATCATGGGAGAACTTGTACCATTTCCCAAGACTCCATGGGAAAAGGTGAAAAGGTGTTATTTTAAAAGTCATGCCATGGAATGTGGCTGCTTGTTCCCTCATAGCAAGGAGAAAAGCTAAAACTTAGAACAAGGGTAGGCGATGTGAGGTTTTCCAGAGGTTGCTGAACTACAGTTCCCATCTCCTCAGCCACAGATGATGGGAGTTGTAGTTTAGCAACATCTGGAATGCCACACGTTGCCTACCCCTGACCTAGAGCCTCTTCTCCTTGCCCCTGCCAGTCTCGTTAAGTAGTTTGAGTGGTGGTGAGGGTGGGCCAAAGCAAAGCTTCAAGGGGGCAAAGGATTCGACCTGGTTTGCTTTGCTTTGACTCGACTTTGGCAACTCCCAAATGATGCTTCATTTCAAACTGAAGAGAGATCAAAATGTATTGAAGTGGGCTGAACCAGAACAGCCCCCTGAAGTTTCTAATAGTCCTCAAAATTACAATTAGGTCGTTCTCACAACCAGGTCTACTTGGGCTAGTGCAGCCCTGCCTGGGTAGACATGGTCGTGAGAATCGCCGAGATCAGGACCAACTCTAGGTCTCCTCCACCGGAAAGCCTGGGATTTTTACACGGGTTAAAAGTAAGGTGGGCAGGCATGTGCACACCCTCCAAACTCACCACTTGGTCATGTGAGTGTATGAACTGCAGGCAACTCCTTTTGGGCTGCCAGCAGCCATTAAAACCATAGAGGCCAAGGGAAGGAGCACCTTGGCCTCAGGGATTTCCATAACCCACTGCGCTGCTTGTGCGGTGTATTGTGGGAAATCTGGAGGTCATACTTCATTCCCTCTGCCTCCAGATGGCTGCACCACTTGCTGCAGCATGGATTGTGTGTGTGCACAAGCAGTGCAACTTCAGAGGAACTAGCAGTCATGTGGGGGAAGGTAAGAATGATCCTGCCTTCCCTCCAGCTCTCCCTGGCCCCGGTATGATGGTCAAGTGAATGACCTTTACTAAAATTAAATACCATGCATATCCTGCCAAATATTGTCAAATCTAAATGATGAAGTGACAGCGAATATTAAAGGAAATATTAAATGCTGAAATAAAGTATCATTAGATATCAAATACCAAGATCAAATATTGAGCAACGACTTGGCAAATATTCAGCTTTTCAGAACATGGCTGGTGAACATTTGACATCAACATTTCCAGAGGATAATTTGGGGGAGGTGATTTTTAGCTCTTTTTCATCTGTTGCATGATTCCACAATTTCATCATCTATGTTTTCATTCTAACTTAAATTATTTCATTTCAACTGTGTTGACTGACATGTTGAAACTGAGATGTATCATTTATATATTTACCTATATACTATCCAGATTTACCAAAGAATTTGGGTTATGTGAGGCAATATTAACTAAAGTGAAGTGGAAAATACTCCTGCAGTTTCAGATTTACTTCTTTACATCCTGAGAAAACCTTGACTTCTCATGTGCAGAGCTTGGCAGAATCAGGACAGAACTTTGTTCTTCTTCTACTACTGCTTTTTTTACATGTGTTAGCTGTTTCAGGCATGTGAACAGAAAGATAGGATAGACATGTTTTAGCTAGGATGTCTTCCCAGCAGTCAAGAAGCCATTATGCCAGCACTCTGCCCTGGCTGCTGACATCATGTCCTAGCCACTCAGCACTCAAGTACCTACATGTTCCTCAGTTACAGACCTCAGCAGCCTTGCAGCAGCTTCTGGTAAGGATGCCAGATACCCTGTTTCCCTAAACCACAGGGTGGAAACCTTTTTACCCCCAGTGAACCAACCACTCATTTCACACTGTTAGAGACTGAAAAGCCGGTAAATTGCAAAATTGCGATAGATTTCATCCACACCCATGAGATTCTGCCCTGGGAATACTACTCTTGCCATGCCAAAATTCAATCCTGGCTGTGTGGCTTCATGGTGCGATGTTAGCAGCCCTCAGGCCTCCATTACTGCCTCATTATGCTTCTCTGATAACGGGCACCGAGTCAACCTCCTCTTCAATCACTGCTCAACTCTTTTGCCGCCTTCAAAGTGTCTCATGACCTCTGCTAGGTCTAGTACATGGTAAGCAATGTTCACAATGCAATTTGTGTATAGTGCACATACAGACAGATCTATATGCATGTAATTCACAGATTATGTTCAGTGCATGTACATAGTACACTTCCTACCTGTACCCTACATTTGAGGGGCTTGTATCCCACTTCACTTTTAAAATGAATGCATGTACAATCATCCCCACAAAAACATGTGTGTGTGTGTGTGTAGGGTAGTGGTGTTAATGATCCACAAGTGCAGCTCATTCCTGCTCTCCTCTCCCTGCCCTGGCTCACCCCTGCCCTGGCTTTGTTTCATTTCATCCATCTCCTTATTAACCCTTGAGGTGCAGGCTGGTTATTTGCCCAGACCCTCAACTGGGCAAATAACCAGCCCATGCACTTGTGGTTAACATGGCAGTGGGTGAAACTAGGAAAAGCTAGGTGACCAAACTAGGGAGCAGGAATGAGCCACACCTGTGACTCATTTATCCCGCCCCCCCCCCAGCATTCCATCTGTTCCAGCCACTACTGGTGTAGAAACACCTGTATGCACATACAGCATAATGTCTGGATATGGTTGTGGAATATAGTTTGACTAATCAGACTATTTAAATACCAGCTGATTGGGAAGCTTAGCATGAAACTGCTACACATATTGTTTAAATGTTATATTTTTAAAGGATTTTAAAAAAAGCATGGCCTCTTCTCTCTCCTCCCCAGACTTGATGTTGGCTTTTTAAAAACATTTTCCACAGGAAGCAGGGAAGCCGCTTTCACCTACGCCATCACTGCTGCTGGAGTTGCACATGCTGTCACTGCTGCCTGCAGCCAGGGAAACCTCAGCAACTGTGGTTGCGACAGAGAGAAACAAGGTTACTACAACCAAGAGGAAGGGTGGAAATGGGGAGGCTGCTCCGCTGATATCAGATACGGCATTGAATTCTCCCGGAGGTTTGTCGATGCCAGAGAAATCAGAAAGAGTGCTCGGAGGCTGATGAACTTACACAACAATGAGGCTGGAAGAAAGGTATTTCAGATTAGTAGGGGATGGTCAGATGTAAAGGGAGGGGCTTCCTTGTTACTCTCAGTGGCACATTGTTCCCACTGAGGCAGTACATCTGTGCCTGGGCTCTCTCATTGCAGATTTCCAGTGGGGGCTGGAATGATCAATGATTAAATACTCCACCACATGAAAAAGATGACCAACGAGCAGAAAAGAACATGTCTGTAGGAGAGAGGACATGCCCTCAGCTCTTGCCTGTGGGTTGCCCAGAGAGACTTCTGGTGGGCCACTGTGTGAAACAGGATGCTGGACTAGATAGGCTTTGGGTCTGTTCCAGCAGGGCTGTTCTTCTGTCCTTAAAAGTTCTAGCCTTTTTGGCTGACATACTAGTTCTCTTTATGAAAGGGCTGTTCTGCTCCATTTTATTATGGGAGGAGTCGTCACGTGAGCTCCTCCCTGCATTCTGAAGTGGCCTCAATACAGATTTACCATCTCAGAGAGAACTAAGCCTGGGACAGAATATAGGAAGCAGCCTGCAAACATTTCTGTGCTTTATGCTCCCCCCCCCCCGCCTCTTGTCCTATCAAATATTTTTCTGGAAATCTTTAATGCTTATCATTGTTTACATGGTTGGGGTGCCAATGAATCAACCAGCCAAAAATTGTCCACAGATGACTTAATATTAGAGCCAGCGTGGTGTAGTGGTTAGAGTGCTGGACTAGGACCGGGGAGACCCGAGTTCAAATCCCCATTCAGCCATGATACTAGCTGGGTGACTCTGGGCCAGTCACTTCTCTCTCAGCCTAGCCTACTTCACAGGGTTGTTGTGAAATAGAAACCTAAGTATGTAGTATACCGCTCTGGGCTCCTTGGAGGAAGAGCGGGATATAAATGTAATAATAATAATATTAGATTGTGTGCCATTTGTTCCTGAAGCCAAAATTGTCCCGATATAGATAAAAGCCATTTTGACTGCACATGGAGCTTTGCTCACTTTCACCATGGAGATCTGGATGCACAGCAGCTCCACTGGAACCCAGTTACCCTCCCCTCCCCTCCCCTCTTTGCTTTGTGGCACATTGTTGTGCTGCTGGCTACATTCTGTTGTGACCAGAGCCGCCTCTTCCCATGCTGCTTCCTGTACTACAGCTTTGAAGCTTCCATTGACCTACCCACCCACAGGATTTTCCCCACTCACAGGTTACTCTCTTGGCAGAAGCAGTTTTGCTGGATATGGGGGCCTAGCAAACAATAGGTCTTGTGCGGACTGAGGCAAAGTCCATTATGATGCCCTCATGATGCAGGAGTAGCTGGGTGCTCATAAACTGACTATACTGCCAAGTCAGGTGGAAGGGGCATTGTTCCTTCCTTAAAATCTTCACTCTATTTCATTTGTTTTTAATCCCACCTTTCCTCCAAAGAGCTCAGGGTGCTGTGCATGGCTTCTCGCCCCCATCTATCACCACAGCAGCCTTCTGAGATAGGCTATGCTGGTGAATGGACTAAGGGCTCCCAGTGGAAAAAGACATTCCAAACAGGCAGACCCAAGTGACATGTTTAAAGCAGAGTCTTGTTTAGCTCTTCATTGCCTTTCCTTATAATAGTACAAGGAAAATCAGCTGGAGAGAGGACATCTTTTGCAAGCAGCCCTTCCCACTTCACTGCCAGCGACACTACCAGAGTGGAGTGTCAAGGGCTGGTATGAAGTGAGGAGAGGGGAAGAAAAGGGGGGCTTAAGGAAGGGATGTTGAAAAGAGCAGGCGGCAGAGAGAGTGGAGGAGGTGGGAAGGAAAGGTAAGAGGTACCCTGCTCCTGCTATCCTGTGCCTGGCTGAAGGCTGGACAGGGAAGGAAGGAGGGTGATATTTTGCTGCTTTTGCTGTGCTGCTACCTGCTCAGTATTGACATGAGGAGCAGAGAAGGAAGTGCTGGTTGGCAGCACACACAGACAAGTGCCCAGCCAGCTACATGCTGAAAGTCTGTCACCCAGTCCCCAGTATCCAGGGAGATCCATAACTTTTGCAGGGGCTAGGGTGAGAAGTGTGTTTGTGTGTGTGTGAGGGGGGGGGGGCTATGATAAATCAATACTGTATCAGATTTAGCTTATGCCAACCAATCTTGACGCTTGGCTGCCTACTAGCTTACTTCACAGCTAAAATGAGGATCTGAATCCCCTTTCCACCCTGCAATCAATACCCCACACAACTGAACAATTAAGAGCTAGTGTGGCATAGTGATTAGAGAGCACTGGACAAGAATCGGAGAGACCTGGGTTCAAATCCTTCCTTACTCAGCCATGAAGCTCACAGAATTACCTTAGGCCATACACTCTCTTCAGCCTAACCTGCCTCACAGAATTGTTGTGAGGATAAAAGCCATACAACCAAGTTAGCCTGTAAAATTCAGCATGCAAAAGACCTGAGAAACTTACTAAAACTATAACTCAGCGAAGGAGCTCTCTGACGAGGATAAAAGCAGGCAAGAAGAACATGTATGCCAACCTGAGCTGTTTGGAGGAATGTCTGGTTATTATTGTCATAATGAAATGTGTGTGTGTGTGTGTGTGTGTGTGTGTGTGTGTGTATACACACACACACACACACACACATACACACACACACACATAGCAGATGTATATTTCTGTTGACCTTTAGCCATATGCACTCCAATCCTAAACATTTAAACTCAGAAGCAAATGTATAAGGCTGGAAATGACCCCCTTCTAAAACCCTAGAGCAACTGCTAGTCAGTGTGTGAAGAAAATACTGAGCTAAATGAATCAATGCTCTCATTCAGTACAAGGCACTTATATATAGTATATGCAAAGCCGTAGAAAGTAGACATGAAGATCATGCCTGAGATGAGGCTACAGTGGATGCCCATTCAGACATTAGGTTGGACCTGTGTTCAGATATCTGTACACACATTTCTGTATGAATGACAGTACCTGTTTTCACTTTAAAAGTAAACCTGGGAACAGGTCCCCTGAAACGCAGGATACAGATAGGAAGTATATTGCTGCACCTGCATTCTGCATAACATGTAGATAGCTATACCCAAGTACAGAACTGTAACTGTGTACCCTGTACCTAGATTGTACAGGTACTGAACATGTGAATGGGGCTGGGGTGTAACCCCAATGCAGTTAACTTGCTCAACTGCTTTGAGAATGTTTTAAAAGAGGTATATAAATATTTGTAGCAGTGTAGTATGAGTGATGGATGACTCACTCATGTTGAATCCTGAGGTTAAGCAGAATTACCTGCCCACTCCTCAGAGACTGATTGGAAGGATGTAAGGCCAGAACCACGAATCTTTTACTGACACAGTCTCTTCCATGGATGGATACTTTGGTTTCAGAGTTAATTAAAAAAAATTAATCTCTTGTGACATACCACTATGCCTTAGATGAATGTTGGGGAATTACTGCTGTAAAGATCCACCATTCCACCCACTGACATTAAGTGAAAGCAGTACCAAAATGAAGGGTGTTGCTTCCAGGCACACTTGAGCCGTAACATTCATTTTTCCAGGTACTGGAGGTGTGGGTGTGTGAGAGTGGAGGCACAATTCCATCAGTGGACAAGTCAACTATAGAGTCTCCTTTCCCAATGAAATCTCCTTGTCTAACAACTGTTAGACAACTTCTAGAGACTGTTGTGTATGTAGACTTAACATACACAACAGTCTCTAGAAGTTGTCTAACAGTTGTTACTGTTCCAGTAGCTAAAAGTGGTGTAGATTTTGTTATGTGCAGCATCGAGTCTACAAGTGAGCATCTCCACCAAGAAAAACACAAAACAGGCAGATCAAGCCAAAACTAACACATGCCAAATGTTACTACTGTGTTTATACATTTTATTCAGATATTTTCAATGCCCAGACATTGTGCCTGATTTGAAATGACAAAATATTTTATACACTTTAGTTTGATTTCTTCCCTGATAAAGAAATTTCTGTCTAAATTGCAAGGGGAAATTATGCCATTGTGTTTCAGAACTCATTTTAAGGAGCAGCAGTAGCAGATGATTTTTCTTGGGGGGGATATCATTAAAGGGCTGGAGAGAATCCATATAGGGAACAGGAAATGTTTCTAATATTATTCTGAAGTCAAATAATGGGAATTTGCTTTTATGAACACCTCTTGCTGTATAATATGTTTAATATTAGATATTTAAAAGTTGTCTCAAAACAAATATTTGAAGCTGCAGATCAGGAAAGCTAATTTTGGTCATCACATAATTAATAGAGCTGCAAACTGTTATCAGTTTACTTTAATAATGAGGGCAAAGTTAAACTGGAGAAACTACAAATTAAGGGCCCACTTCATAGCCGGGTCTGCTGCCGAGAGCTGTGAAGCTCTTGGCGCTTCTTCTCATAGCCCTGTCTTGGCTGCTCATGAGAACAGCCTCCATGCCTTGCATGCAGAAAGTCCCAGGTTCAGTTCCTGGCATCTCCACATAGGGCTGAGAAAGACACTTTCCTGAAACCACAGAGAGCCCCTGCCAGTCATCGTAGGCAATACTGAGCTAGATGGATGAATGATCTGACTCAGTATTAGGCACCTTCCTATGTACCCAACAAAGCTTAGGTAAGTGTAACTGCCCTGTTGCTATTGTTTCTCTTCTTCCTCCCTTTGTCAACTGCATGAATTTTCAACTGCATAAATTGGGATCATAAATCTAATCTAAAAAGCCAATAAAATGTAATCCATAATATCTAATCCAATTCTAAATTCCTCTTCAAGGAGAGATATGTTGGCCAGTTGTTTTTCTCTTTTAAGCATTGAACCTGAACTTGTTGATGATGCTATAAGAAATCATTGATGATGATGATGATGATGATGATGATGAAGAAATTGATTCAGGCATGACCAGTTGCTATTGGCAACAATGTTAGGACTCCCGAACAATCTGGGATTAAGTTTCCACTGGTGTAAAAGGGAGTTTTCCCTCCTAATGGAAATAGCTGTTCCAGGTAGGAGAAGGGGTTAAAGCCTTCCTCCTATAGCATGATCCCAAATTCTGAGCACCACCATAGCCCCCACCCTCCGAACCTCTTATCAGTGAAGGACCCAGGTACTCTGTCTCTCCCATGGCATATCTAACACAACTGGAAGTCCCAAAGCATAGAAGTGCCTTCATTTTTGCACGATGCCACATTCTCCCCTCAGCCATGAAGGATGATTCAGAAAGATCCCACACTCAGAACGACAATGCCCCTGCGACTCCAGGTCATCTTTGAAGAATTGTCAATTTGCTGTCCTCATTCATAATAGTGACTAGTCACCTGGGAAAGGTAAAATGGAATAGACACAGAGACAGTATCATTCAGTTTCCTTTTTGCCTTTTCTTGGCATCTCTAACATTTTGCTATTACATTTTTCAAACAAAGGGCATGATTCATCTGAATTAAGCATTCCTAATTTTCACTTGTTTTAATGACAGTTGAGCAAATGACAGTTATCCCTCTGAACCTAGAGAGAATTAAGACTGCTTAATTTTGGCCAGATTATGCCCCTCATATTTATAAGTGATTTTGTCACATATAACCTTTAATGGGACACTTTTACTAGTTCTAAGGAACATCTGTCAACATCATAAACCTCGAGGAACCAATAGTTTTGCTATTTTCTTGTATTATGTTATATTTCTCTCTTTGTGTACATAGGTACTTGAAGAGAGAATGAAACTGGAATGCAAATGCCATGGGGTTTCTGGTTCCTGTACAACCAAGACTTGTTGGACAACACTCCCTAAATTCAGAGAGATTGGATATATTTTGAAAGAAAAATACAATGCTGCCGTGCAGGTGGAAGTGGTACGGGCCAGCAGGCTTAGGCAACCTACCTTTCTAAAGATCAAGCAGATCAGAAGTTACCAGAAGCCAATGGAAACAGACTTGGTGTATATCGATAAGTCACCCAACTACTGCGAAGAAGATGCTTCCACTGGGAGTGTGGGCACGCAAGGACGTCTCTGCAACCGCACCTCACCCAGCACTGATGGATGTGACATGATGTGCTGTGGGCGGGGTTACAATACTCACCAGTACACCAAAGTTTGGCAGTGTAACTGCAAGTTCCACTGGTGCTGCTTTGTGAAATGTAACACATGTAGTGAACGGACAGAAGTGTTCACCTGTAAATAACAACAGATGTTTCAATGGAAAGGAGGACACAACCAGAACATGTGAAGAAACATTAGAGTGGAACAAAACAAACACAGCATCATTTTGCACATTTACTTTTCTTGGGGAAGGGACCAATCTCTTCCTAGTTACTGAATAATATACATTTTGAAGAACAATGCATTATTTTCTGGCTGGCTGCTTTGACTGCGTTGGAAACAGGGACAAGGATCGTGACGATGTTTCTCAACACAAGAAACTTTATCTTTCCCCCCCAAATTGAAATCTGGGTGTTGTAGAGTTTTGCTCTTAGATTAAGTTATACACATCAGAGACACTTAATCCAGGAGGTTATTTTCAGATTTATAGCACACACAAAATTATGCTAACAAGACTGGGGTTTGTTTTTTTAAGTGGGGGGAGAGAAAGAAGTATAGAAAGGAAACTGTTCACAGACAAATGGAAATTCCAGCAGTATTGCTGAAAAACTTATAAAGAAAAAGAAGCAGGTATAAAGGGCAGCTTTATAAAGTGAGTTAAAGATGTAAAATGGGGGTGGGAGGAAATTAAAGGATCCATTTGGAAAACAAAAGTCAGAAAATTCTGATAGCTGCCAGTGACACTGGAACCTTTTCAATGGAGATTTGAGAAAATATTTATGTTTTTAATAGCATCAAAACAAATTCTCTAAGCACTAACGGGTAGCTATGTTTATTCTGTACTAAATGTAAGCTTATTGGAACTCTGACTTTCTGATTTATTTTTATATATATAGATATATATAGATATATTTAGGTCTCCCCTATGTTTTCAATGCTACTGATTTCATGGCACTCCACTGTTTTTAAAAAAGTGTTCTGTTAATGTACACCTCCAGCATGGCCCGAGCAAGAACAATATGGAATTGTGGTTAAAAATGCCAACAACATGGTTTCTCCTTTGCCCAACTATACAGTAGACAACCCATTCAAAATAGTAGCAATTATCATCTCAGTACTGACCAAAATAAGGCATCTATGAGCTGGCTCACAAGTTTGTTGCTTGATTTCTTAACCCGTGGGTTCCTCTTTTCTATATTATTGTCATTATCCTGCAAGCTGCTTTTCTCTAGGCTCATTCCATGGTGTGGCTGTAACATTTAAAGAGCCACCACCATATGGGCAAGGCCAATCACACAGAGCCTTAACAAAAAACTGTTGCTTTCAAGTCTAGCTGGGTGATAATCTTGTGTTAAGGATTCACAGTTTTGGACTTGCCCACATGGGTGCAGGGTTTAAAACATGACAGCCATACTGTGGGATGAACCCATGGGAAAGCTGCACTCATGGCACAGCTATTATGTTTTAAAGGCAAGAAAGTCAATTCTTCAAAATTTGACAACTCTGAGACCTGGTTCAGATGCTTACCTGTGTGAAAAATCCTGCTTCAATGGTGGAGGACCAGGACCATGTGCCCCCTTTCTCCCCTTCATTGTGTAGCTCCACATGGACGCCTATATGCAGAGATGGCCACATTGCACAATCCTTCTGTGACTGAAGGGGGTCTCTGCAGATCTGGGCAGCTATGTGGAGCGCCTACATCACTCATTACATTATGAGTGTGGTGGAAGGGGGGAGATATGTGTCCCTTCTTCCACTGTGAGAACAATATCTTTGGTACTGTAAGTGTCTGAACTTTGCTGAATGTGTGAACTGTCTCCTCTGAATAGAAAGGATTTTGTTTGAGCTGATGATATGCAAGTTCTTTCTGTAGCATTTGATAGGCAGCTGGTCTACAAGTTACACTCATTAGCATGATAAAGATACGATACTTAGCATTTATATGGAGCTTTTGGTGTGTGCAAAGTGCTTCACATGTGTATCTTGATATAATCTTCACAACAACCTTAGTAAGCTGAATAGATATTATTAACCCCATATTACAGCTAGGGAGCTCAGGCTGAGAAGGAGTGGCTTGCCTAAGACCACCAAGTGAGTTCATGGCAAAGATGCAGGGGCGTAACAAGGCTGGAGTGGGCCCAGAGACAAAAATTTTAAATGGGCCCCTCACTGATACACACACACACACACACACACACATACACACACACACACACACACTTACTTCACATGTGACTTGCCTCTGGGGGGGCCCTCGAGGCGTGGGGGCCCCCAGGCAGCCGCCTCTCCTTGCCTAATAGTAGTTACGCCCCTGTTACACCCCTGCAAAGATGAGATTCCATCTGGGGAGGTCCTGATTCACAGCTCAGTCTCTTAGCCACTATGTTACATTAACTCTAGTAACTTTCTTACCAATTACAGTGGGTATTGAAAAGAATCACCCCCTTCGATAGACCTTAAATTCTGGTTCCCTTTACATCCTGAAATGAAAACACAAATGTGGAAAAAATGTGGCTTGTTCGGGAGGGTCACAAGGAGAAAGCCACTTCTCAAGAAAGGCCACATTTAAGCTCATTTGAGCTTTGCCAGAAGGCACCTTGAAGATTCTGATGCCAAATGGAAAAAGGTCTTATGGTCGGATGAGACCAAGATTGAACTATTTGGCCTCAACACCAAACAGTACACCTGGCGTAAATCCAACGCAGCTCACCATCCACAACACACCATACCTACAGTGAAGCATGGAGGTGGCAGCATCCTGTTGTGGGGGTGTTTATCTGCCTCAGGGACTGGGGCTCTCGTTAGGGTAGAAGGAAAAATGGATGGGGCAAAATACCGTCAGATTCTGGAAGAAAACCTGCTACCCTCTGCCAGACAGTTGAGGATGGGCAGAAGATTCACCTTTCAACATGACAACGATCCGAAGCATACAGCAAAATTGACCACACAGTGGCTGAAGGAGAAAAAAGTGAACGTCCTCATGTGGCCCAGTCAGAGCCCAGACCTAAATCCCATAGAAAATCTGTGGGGAGATTTGAAGATAGCAGTCCACCAACACCTACCATCCAATGTGACCGAACTTGAACAGTTCTGTATGGAGGAGTGGGCAAATATTGCTCCGTCTAGAGGTACAAGGTTGATAGAGAAGTATCCCAACAGACTCAAGGCTGTTATTAAAGCAAAAGGTGGTTCAACAAAATATTGACATGGGGGGGGGTGTGATCCTTTTTCAATCTCAGTAATTCTTGTTTTTTATTTCTGACACTTTTTCTGGACTGTAATTGTGATGTTTTTCAGTTGGATGTTATAGGTTGCATTGGATAAGTACAGCTGGTGAAGGGAATTTTCTTTGTGTTTTCATTTCAGGATGTAAGGGAACCAGAATTTAAGGTCTATCAAAGGGGGTGATTCTTTTCAATACCCACTGTACATTCATTAATACAATTCACTTGGTTAGTTGGGGCCACTGGCTGACATCCTGACTAACGAAGTGCACATGTAAGCAGTAGGGCTGTGCACAAGCTGAATTATCAACCCATTCCCAATCCTGGCCATTCTCGTGTCATGTTAATGAGGCAGAGGGAGGTCAAGATTGCATAGAGTTGATCATTTTTATCAGTTGGATGCATTGGGGTGAGAATGGGTGTGAGTTGGACTTAGCTTTAATGAAGAGCCAACTTGTTTGAAGGAAGTGGCTGCCTTTCGGCAGCAGTAGCATTTTGCAATGCCAACCTTCCTTGCCTGTTGCCATCTTATAATGCACCAAGAAAGGAAGTAACACCATGATGTCAGATCCTTTTCCTCATGCATTACTGGCGGGGTGGGAATGCTGTGCCCTGTAACTATATAAGATATGGTCTTTTCCTCCCAAAAATGCACCAGGAAAAGTTCATTACACGTCATGATGTTGCTTCCTTTGTTGACGCATTATAGGGTGCACCAGACATGGAAAGGCTGCAGTTTGAAATATGCTGCTGCCAGAAGGCTACCAGTTTCTTCAAACAAGCCAGATCTTTGTTCAAGGTAAGCCCTCACTACCCTCCAATCCTATTCAGTATGATAGCAATACAGTTTGGTATTTTATCAAATCAGTTTTTAATACTGGATGAATCTGTCTCTGGAATTGTTTCTAGAGGGGGAAAAAAGTTCTGATAGAGATTGCAGCACCTCAGACCCGATTATCAGTTCCTATAGCCCTAGTAAAGAGGCTCTATGGGGACACAGGTGCCTGAACACAACCACCCCCCCCCAGTCCTACGCATGCTGTTGTGCCACAGGCGTAAGTCATCTGAGCGCTGCTTGTGCTCTGGAAGCACTCTTTGAGACTGCTATGGCTGCATCCCTAAAAAGAACTACACACCCCACAATGCACCACACTCCTGGGGACTTAGGAGAATTTAAAGGGGGGGAAGGGGGTTGTCGCAGAATCCACCGTGGAGGCAAATAGCTGTGGCAGCTGACTCCAGTGCTCCATAGGAGCAAAGAGAACATCATGCCTGCTGCCCCTGGCCTCCTTTCAGTCCCTGGTAAGTGAGGGATGGAGAGAGGGTGGAGGGAGGATGGGGAAGTTTGACAAAATGTCAGAAAAATATTGGGGTTCCAATATGACCTGACACAACCATTTGGAGGGATGTCAGCCCTTCTGACAAGGAGTTTTTTTTAAAAAAAAAATTCTCCATTTTTGAGAGGTTTCAGCCAGTGCTGAGCTCCCAGCCTGGTTGGGGATGCCTCTCCTTGCCTTTGAAAGCAGGGAGAAGCCATCCGAGCCATGCTGGGAGCCACGCATGTGGCAAATTTTACTTCACAATGCGGGAGACATTTGCTATCATTGCCACACCCCCTGCGTCTGACATCAGACAGATGGAGTGTGGTTGGGGCCACTGCCAACAGCCTGGACAAGAGCCACCGGCATCCTCACTATGCCACTGAGTACAACTTTTGCATGTATGAATCACAGATGTAATACCCACAGCTAGACATTTTGTATCATCCAACATCACCTCAAATGTATTATTTTTCAATGGCATCTGTTCACATTCTACTGATAGGTAATAAGAACTGAGGAATCTAGTGACATGGATGCATGTGTGAACAGCCCATAGTCCTATATCACTGCTGAATGATTACAGCAAGATGGGATCAGGTAGTAGAATTTGTGATGACGTTTGGTGTTCAAAAACTTGGTCTGAGTTCATATCTCCCTTTCAAACATCTTATTGCATGTTTGCTGAACAGCCAATTCAGCAAGTGGCCAATTTTTTAAAATTGAAAATTAATATGTAATCCAGCCATTGTGACGCTTGGGCTAAGCTAGGGCAAATTTCAGTCAGTAAAAGCATCCTTCTTAAATTTTAATCTGTAAACTGCAAACAACAAGTACTTGCAGATGCTATAAAAACCACAAAGATATTTGCATCACAAACATTCATTTTAGTAGGTGAAGCTGACTGGATATCAGGAGTTATGGGGAAAAAAATCCTTCAAATGTCATACCAGAAACATATCCTAACCCATCTCTAGCATCACAGAACTTTGGCCCCAGATAGCAATATATGTCCCCATGGGCATCAACATATGCATCTAGCAAATCAGTGAGGTCCAGCTGAGCACTGAGAAACAGATGAGACTGCACATTCAGATGTGTATTTGACTTTGTATTGGCTGTGCACATTGAAAGCTGTGTCTGCATAGATATCCGTTGCGGGACTGGGGCAACAGACTTTCAAAGCAACTGAATTTACCTCCAAGACTCAGGTCCTATTTTGGCATTGAGGTTAGAAGAAGACATTCAAAAATATTGAGATGCAGTTCCTAGGAGCCAGATTTTGAGTTCAGTGTGGAGACAAATTAATACTTTTAAGTGCAATGGAAGTGATTTGGAGGCAGTTCAAATACATTTGGGGGCTGTTCACATACATTTGGGGGCTGTTCACATAAGCAGCCCTATCTGGGTAGGGTTGCTTGTAAGGAGCACCAGGATCACACCCAATCCCAGTGCTGCCCCACTGGGTAGCCACAGCGCCCCCCCCCGCCGAACTATTCCTCATGTGGTGCATTGTGGGATTTTTTGACACCGAGTTGTATTTCCCCAGCCTCCAGAATGCTGTGCCACTCGCCACAGTGGCGATCATGTGTGCAGCCAAGCAGTATGGCAAGGGAATTGTTGCGGTTGTAAGGAGGAAGGAAGGTATAATCCTGCCTTCCCCCCAGTCCTCCCCCCAGCCCTCAGCCTTCCCCCAGAAAAGCAGGGATTTTGGTCATGTGAATGACCTTTTGCTGTCCTGAAAACAAATGTCTTGGAATGCAGCAACTGTCTGTTCAAGCTATTTCCACACTTAAATATTACATATGGTTTGGCCCTTGAAATTAGGGATGTGCATGGAAACGGCTGGCCCAGTTCGGTTCGAGTCCAGACTGAACTCGAACCAGATCGGCCAAGTTTGGTCTGGCCCCCATCAACACCCCCCCCCCGCCGCCGGTCCAGTCGTCCGCAATTTAAAAAAAAATTAAAAACATATTTAAAATACCTGTAGCCCCTTCGGGAGGCTTCCTGTAGGCTGCGGGGGTGTGTGTGTATTTCCGTGAAGGTTCCCCCTCCCCCTGCAGGCCTCTCAAATGACCGCCATGGCCAGGTAAATGCAGTATTTTCAGCCCTTTCGGGCCTCTGTAAAGGCGCACAGTGGCCATTTTGGCCACCGCCGTACATGTGTACATGGCCTCTGTGAGGTCGGGCATGGCCTTCGGCCTCGCAGAGGTCATTTGCACATGCACAGTGGCCATTTTGTTTCCAAATGGTTCCAAAGGTTTGAACCTTCACGGACCCTACAGGAAGCCCCCACAAGAGGCTACAGGTATTTTAAGTATAATTCGCAGACCTGTCCGGAGGTTCAGTTCCGGTCCGGACGGAACTGGGTGTGTGTGTGTTTTCAGTTCAATCCCGAACCCCCGAACTGAACCTCCGGACCAGTCCGCACATCCCTATTTGAAATGTTACTTCTGTTCACACTCACTGACCTAGTTATGTGTATCATTTTGCCAACTGCTGATAATTTTACACTCATTTGCTTAACCAGATTTATAGTGCATATCAATCTATGGTAAAATTAACAATTGACAGCATATTACAGACAGCCCACTGACTCTTGGGGAACACATTCACCACACATCAACCTGGACCTTCTGCATGCAAGCATGCAGACACTCTACCACCGAGCTATGGCCCCATCCCCTATGGGGAATATCTTCTGGTGCTTGTGTGTAGTTCCCCATACAAATGCAAACCAGGGCAGACCCTGTTTAGCAAAGGCGACAATTCATGCTCACTAATGCAAGACAAGTTCTCCCTCACTCAAGCGAACTGTGAGTTCAAAGAGTTAATACAACCCACAATTTATCAGCTTGTAACTCATCTCAGTGTGCATGATGTAATAACTCCATATATATTTGTAACGATCAAAAGGTGTGGGGGATACAAAATTCCTCCTCTAACTGTGAGGAGGCCTGGGTAGGCTGCCACCATCCACTTTTAATAGGAGCAGATGCACCCTTCCAAGGGAATATTCTAAGAGAGTATAGTGGAAAACCCCTCCCTACAAGAAGGGCTTGAGCAGCCTTAGGCCTTCAGGAGCATGTGACTAGGGCAGCACCCAATAAGGAGTGACACTCTATAACAACAAGAAGGATTTATTAATAATTAGATGAGAAGGAAAACTATATATAGAGGCATCAACAATCGCTGCTTCCATTCAAGGTGGAAAAGCCTCCCCCAGGAACTACAAGAGCATTGCAGTCAGATCCAAGCACTCAAGAATAAATTCCTTGAAATGTCTAGCTAAACTGGTCCCTATCCTTCCTACTTACTTCCAGGTAAGAAACTCCCAGTAGATTCTCAGCTCAAGGCTGTTAGACTCCTTTTGTCCTACAGTAGTTGCTGATCAGACCTCCTTCAGAGACCTCCAGGGAAGAACTGAACTCTAACACACCCCTCCCTTACTTCTCTATAGGCTGTTGTCCTGTAAATCCTGCCCTCACTCTGGATTCGGTCACAGGGATTTGATGCTCCCAGGCGTGATTCCTTAATTGGAGAGGCCCACCCTCCAAGTAGTTACTCTGACTGAGGCCTAGTCCTCCCTCAAGCCTATCACTACAATATCATTCATCAGTAATACACTTTTAAATGGTAAGCCTCTTACCAGCTCCCTGGTATTTTTCTGAGTTTCTGATCAGGTGCAGAAATGTAAAATTCTCTTCAGCACATAACAGTATGGTAAAACTGACCACACAGCTAAATGACCACACACATATGGGGTTGGATATATACCTTGCATCACAGGAAGGAGCAGGTCTCTTCTCGTGAAAAGCAATTCCACTCATTTTTAAAAAATCTCTCCCTTCCCATATCCCATCCAACCCTATTCACAACCACCACCTAGTCCTCAGGAGAAGCTCTTCAAGGTGTGAGAGCTGTTGTAGGAAGAACATGAGTAGAAAAGTTCCTTTTATTAAGTTTCCTACTCACCCAAGGTCTACATCCAGTCCTACATGTGATAAATCACAATTTAGCCACCTGTATTAAATAAATAAATAACACAGAGACTAAAAGGGACTTGACAATTTATACATTATCCGTGCTTTTTAACACTGGTAGCATCTTCAAGATTCATGTCTCCTTGATTGATTCCTTGTTTGCTTTGATTTGTTGCATAGTAAATTATGTGGCTGACCATGTGAGAGAAAGCCAACCAGAATACAGTATTTCTTTTTGGTCATCTAATTGGTGGATTTGGCTGTTTATGAGTGATTGAAAAATCAGAGAGGGTTTTGTAGCTAAATCCAATGGAATGAGTTAGAGCCAAAGTAAATATTCAGATTTCATCAACATTTCTAAATTTCCTACACAACTGTTGAATAAGAAATTTCAAATATAAACTTTGAATTTGCATTTTACCTCAAGAATTCAAATGTAAGTGCTTTAGTGTTGTTGACATCTCCTGATTCATTTGGGAGGCATCAAATATATAACTTCATAAGCTGTCAGCTGTTAAATACTAATAAATACCATTGATTCTAATACCATTGCATTTCAACTATCAAAGCTACTGTCAGATATCAAATACTGAGATCAAATATAAACATCACATGACAAATATTAAATCAAGTATAATGGATGGCATAGGATATGCAACACAGATAGCAGGAAGCATCTCAAACTGTCATCACTATGTTCCTTTGAAATTAATGGGACAAGTTAGTCATGACTTCCAAGTACTCATGACTAACTTGTTTCACTGATTGCATTGGTGTTTAGTCAGGACCAAGTTGTCTGGATATTGCCCACTGAATATTTAGCAGTTACTTCAGTGTTCAGAGCCTATCTGGAAAAGATTAATTTCAAACCTCACTGATGAATTTTGGAAGACAAATTCATTTCAGTTCTAGAGTTAGCTAAATTCAACAATGCTATGTATTTGTGGTGCATTTTTAAAAAGTTAGATGCTATATTGATAAAAATCCTGTCCCCGGTCAACATAATTCCTATTTAAAAACAGTCATTTGTGGAGTGTTAGCTCCATTTGCTGAGCAGACTCATTAGTGAATTCCCCCACACACAACACCCCCGCCCTGCCCCACAAATCCCAATGCACTGCACAGAAACATATGAATGTTGCATTCAATTCAGTATCATTTGTAAATGAATAAGCAGTCTATCTGAAGTCAATGCAATCACACAAAAACAGATCCATCAATAAAACCACAACCTCCCTTTCAATTCATGAGCACAGCTGTTAGAGAAACAGCTGTATACTATACTTTCTAAATGTCCTCAGTAGATCTATCATGTCCCCATATACAGTCTCTAGGATATTAAATGCGGTAAATATACTAGTAGCACTTGTTTATATTTGAGGGATTCAATTAAGTTATATGGTTTTATATCATTTAAATGTCTATGGTGTTATTTTAAGTTATTGTGAATACTCGAAAAGGTATGTATGACATCCACTGAAGCAGAATATCTGTTGTTATTTTCAAGCTCAGTTCTCCAGCTTTCCCAGTTATCCAGATTAATTCACACAAACT
This sequence comes from Hemicordylus capensis, assembly GCF_027244095.1. Classification (NCBI taxonomy): domain Eukaryota; kingdom Metazoa; phylum Chordata; class Lepidosauria; order Squamata; family Cordylidae; genus Hemicordylus; species Hemicordylus capensis. The sequence continues at coordinate 132,994,344 of NC_069661.1, forward strand.
CCTGTTGCTTGTGCTCTGATTCATGCACAGCACTCTTCTTTGTAAAAACTGCCCCATTCATTCTCTACATGTAAATAAATGTGAGTGCAGATCTTCTACCCCTGTCGAGAGGATGAGGTGCCCTTTATGGGAAGGAGAGACTCCCCATGCGGATAAATAAAAAATCCTGCACCCATTAGAAAACACTGGATCAGGCCCCCTGACCTGTTTCTCATCATGTTAGGAAGCATCCTTTCTATTATCCAAAGTTCTGATTGCCGACATATTTGAGCCAATCATTCCTGTCTATACTATCATAGGCATTCATCATACTGAAATTTCTTCTGACAATTTTACAAGAATGTAAATGGAGCAATTCAGAATGTCCTAACCGAGGCATGTTTTCATGTCGGTCATATGGAGACATGTTTTCAGTAAGGGGTTGTTGTTGTTTTTAGTAGTAGTAAGCATGGCCTGTTAACTTCAAAGGGAGAAAGTCATAGAAAGATACCATATTGAACTGAAAGACAAATTGAAAACTATGCTGGCTTTGTCTCAAAAAGTAAAGACATTATAAATTGTTTGGGGAGAATAAGTATAGTGCAGTGTCAAACGAGTGGTGACACATTCCAAGTGCTACCAATGTCACACTGTGGTTTACAGTAATTAACAATGACCTAGCTCAAAATACTGTACATTAAAGAATTTGGGGAAAAAATCAGATTGTTTCTTTGTGATGATTAAAATTTATGAGCAGCAAACTTTTTAAAGGGGATGAATCCCCCTTCAGTCATATTGGTCTGCAGTAGCAAAAACAACCAAGAGTCCTCTTGCATCTAAAGACTAACAATTTTACTATGCTTTCATGGACTTTTGGTATACTGGGCTATAGTCTATGGAAGCTGATGCCACAGAAGCTGATGTTACAGTACAACTGTTAAGCTTTAAGGTGCTTAGGGCTGATTTTTAAAAAGAAGAATCCTATTCAGTCCTCTCCACTTATTGTATATAAAACTTATGCCATGTTTTTCAAGAAATATTCCATGGATCTGTGGGATTCCCTAGAAATGTAGAAAAGGGTCCTCAGTGAGAAGATCAGTAGTGCTGGGCAAGGTTTCCTGAAAGGCAGTTATGTCCACCATTACCAACCTTCCATTGCCATGGGCAGCCACTGAGTGTTTTGGGTATGTTATAGGTCAGACCTTTAGTTCACATGATGTGACAAGAAAACCCAGCCAGATACAAGCACCTCACATGAACTGAATGTGGAACACGTTCTTGGGTGCAGATCTCTGCATCACACAGGGTTCCCTCAGCAGACAAGGGGACGTGGAAAGGGTATTCTCCTGAAGGTAGAAAATGCAAAATCTGCTGCTATGTGGCTTAGCACTTCAACAAATATATTTAATACAGCTACAAGGAGAGGATCTCACAAAGTAGAGCAGCCAACCTCCTTTAGGAAGAGAAAATAGGCAAGGTGCTGGACTCATTTGTAAAAGACTGATATTTCTTGAGCATCACAAGTCTGGCTGAGAGGATTGACCAGACAGGCTTCAGAGACTTGAATACAGCTTGGCTGGTGGGGCAGCTGCAAGTGGTGATGGCTTTCCATCTCCTGAATGCCATTGGGGTGGTGGTGGGGGGGGCTGCCCAATGTGAGGAGTGTGATGTAGTTTGTAAAGAGGCATTTGCCTGATCACTGATAGTAAGTGACTCCAGGCAACTTGGCAGGAAAGCAGTATAAACACTGGGTTTTGTTTCCTTTGGTTTTTTATTTAAGCCACAAGTACATATGGGCAGGTGGGCTAGTAGACCATATTATGGCTAGGGGAAGGTAGCCAGCTACCTACTCTTGGCTCCCCTCCAGCTTTCTGTGCCTGGCTTCAGAGGAGCCTTCAGAATGCTCAAGAGGCAGAGTTTGGTTACACACGTCTACTTCTCACATGGTGAGTGTAACATGTACAAACCTATAATGGAGAATAACTATCTCCGTGGGAGCTAGAGGGGGAAACCCTCCTTGAACTAGTGGGATGATGTTATCTTGAAAGCTTGCATTTGTATAAGCAATGTATTTATATATGTGAAAGTACCCCTACTCTCTCTGCAACATCTTGCACACATTCCAGCATCTATATCTGAGGCAACAAGATGTCAGCCTAACCAGCTACCCACTAGAAGCCCTATCTACATATGGCGATACTATTTATCTTGTCCTCAATTCTGGATGGACTACATCTGCGGACACAAGCAAAACATTTGCTGCTCAGCCCCACTTCAAGGAAACAAACCCAGATCACCATTTAGGGCCTCTACTAATAAAGCAGTATTTTCTAAATGTCTGATAGCCAAAGCACATTTTCTTAATCCCCCACCCCTGCCCGAGTGGAGGCACATTTTATTTCACACCTCATAGGTTTATTTCAGCATGTGTAAGATATACCTGCCTTTAGAGGAAACCACTCATTGTGACCCATATGTTGACTGCATGGTGACTTGCCTGCCTGGTGAGAAGGTTGCGGACATCATGCAACATCTAGATTGACTGTTAGGCAGTGCTGGGGAGGAGACAGCTGTCGCGATGCACGTCGGCACCAATGATGTGGGAAAATGTAGTCGCAAGGTCCTGGAAGCCAAATTTAGACTGATAGGGAGCATATTGAAGTCCAGGACCCACAAGGTAGCATTGTTAGAAATGCTACCTGTTCCACACGCAGGGACAGTAAGACAGGCAGAGCTGAGGAGTTTCCATGCATGGATGAGATGTTGGTGCCTGGAGGAGGGGTTTAGATTCCTTAGGCACTAGGATACATTTTGGGGCAAGCAGGGCTTGTACAAAAGGGATGGGCTGCACTTGAATCAAGATGGAACCAGACTGCTGGCACTTAAAATAAAAAAGTTTGCAAAGCAGCTTTTATAAGGACACCTGGGGAATAGCTGACAGTAGCTGGGCAGTATCCAGTTCAGCAAAGGCCATCCTTTAAAGTGCGAGGGTGCAAAGGATTCAGAAAAAAACTGCCCTGAGCCATTTTGGAAGGGCAGTATAAAAATCGAATAAATAAATAAATAAATAAATAAATAAATAAATAAACAGAATGGGATGGAGCAGAACCACATAAATTGCAGACAGGAGCCTGTGTTAGCTGGTCAAAGAGTCAAAAGAAAGATAGCAGACACCAGGGAAGAGATTCCACATATAGGTTCTTATATGCCAATGCCAGAAGCCTCTGAGCCAAGATGGGTGAGCTGCAGTGGTTGGTTACTAACACAGAAATAGATATAGTGGGCATAACAGAAACATGGTGGAACAGTGAGAACCAGTGGGACACTGTTATCCTTGGATAAAAACTCTATAGAAAGGATAGAGAGGGGTGCCTTGGAGGTGGAGTAGCACTGTATGTTAAAGAAGGGATAGAATCTAACAAGGTAGAAAACTTAGGTGGACTAGAGTCCTCCACAGAAACCCTGTGTGTGACAATACAAGGCCTGAAATACTGGGGACGTGCTATTGCCCTCCAGATCAAAACACTGACAGTGACTGGGAGTTGCAGGAGGAAATCAGGGAGGCATCAAGGAGAGGCAGGGCAGTAATAATGGGTGACTTCAATTACCCACACATAGACTGGGTACACTCACAGTCAGGTCAAATTTCTAGATACGCTGAATGACAGTGCACTAGAACAGTCTTGGAACTAACCAGAGAAAAGGCAACCTTGGACTTAACACTGAGTGGCACCCAGGACCTGGTGCATGTCATCGACCCTTTAGGGAACAGTGACCATAGTGCAATCAAATTCAGTATACATGTGGGGAGAGAATCACCAAGGAAGTCTAACACACTGAATTTCAGAAGAGGAAACATCTCCAAAATGAGGTGTATGGTGAAAAGAAAGCTGAAAGGGAAAATCAAGAGAGTCACTTCGCTCCAGAATGCAGTTGTGCTGACAAATGTAAAGTGATGCACAACCCCCAACTTCAAGTATACACTGATGGGATCTGAGCTGTCAGTGACTGACCAGGATAGAGATCTGGGGGTTGTGGTGGACAGCTCATTGAAAGTGTCGACTCAATATGCGGCAGCTGTGAAAAAGGCCAGTTCCATGCTAGGGATCATTAGGAAGGGGATTGAAAATAAAACTGCTACTATTATAATGCTCTTATACAAAACTATGGTGTGGCCACACCTGGAGTACTGCATATAATTCTGGTCACCACATCTAAAAAAGGACATCGTACAACTGGAAAATGTGCAGAAGAGGGCAACCAAGATGATCAAGGGCCTAGAGCACCTTCCTTATGAGGCAAGGCTACAACACCTGAAGCTTTTTAGTTTAGAAAAAAGATAACTGTGGGGAGACATGATAGAGGTCTATAAAATCATGCATGGTGTGGAGGAAGTGGATAGAGAGAAATTCTTCTCCCTCTCACATAACACTAGAACCAGGAGTGATCCCATGAAATTGATTTCCACGAAATCTAGGACCAAAAAACGGAAGTACATTTTCACACAACACATAATCAACTTCTGGAATTCTTTGCCATGAGCTGTGGTAACAGAGGATGGCTTTAAGAGGGGTTTTGATAACTTCATGGAGGAGAGGTCTATCAATGGCTACTAGTTGGAGGGCTATAGGCCACCTCCAGCCTCAAAGGCAGGATGCCTGTGAGTACCAGTTGCAGGGGAGTAACAGCAGGAGAGAGGGCATGCCCTCAAATGCTGGACTAGATGTGCCTTGGGCCTGATTCAGCAGGGCTGTTCTTATGTTTCTGCATTGTAGTGAGCATGCCTTCCACTTGGACAGAGGCACGCCCAGAGCTGCAGCCCATTAAAAACACACACATAAGGGCAGTTCATTTTTCTACCTCATTGCACTTTGGTTTAATTGTAAAACTTGTATCTGTTGAAAACTAGTGAATTTAGAAACATATTAGAAAAAGGTATACCGCTTTTGTACACAGTTATGTTATTTTCCATGTGTGAAAGCTCCACTCCCCACTCTCACCTACTTAATCATATGAAACTTATTTAGACTCCCCTCAAAATTCCTCTGATGTTTTATCCAAGGAGGACCCTGCAAATTACTGAGATGTTTAAGATGAAATTGGATGACAATTTAGAGGAGTGCAAAAAACCAAACCAAACAAAAACAAAAAACCCTTGAGAATGTTGAGTAATCTTTCCAAAATTCATAGTTCTTTCAAAATTCCTCAGAATTCACTTGGGATATAATTTCATATGAAATTCAGTGACAACCTAGTTATGTTTGGAATGTTTCTGAGAAATGTTGCCAGTTTCAGATGTTGTGCCTGAGAGGACTTCCCACCTCCATTTGCTTTAACTCAACAGCAATTCAGTTTCTGCCTCTGTTGCACCTGTCCAAGCACTTGTTCGGTGTGACATCTTCAATCTTCAGTACCACTAACAGTATCACTATTTTGTAATGGGATGTCAGGAATTTTCTCGTTTGAAGCATACATACTTATATATCCTTCAATAAACTAGATTGTACATGCAAACAAATAGAATCTCTCTCTCTCTCTCTCCTTCTCCACACACATGAACTATTACTGCAATATAGTTGATGGAGGCTGTGGTAATACATGCAATCTAAGCATTTCCAAGAAAGAACATGGATGAAAGGTTTGTTCTGTTGCTGATGAATGCTGCTATTCCATACTGGAGTTCATGAATTTGATTTGATAAGACACTTACTTGAATGCAGAACAAACCACATGGAACTTCAAATGCAGATTTAGATTCCCCCCCCCTTCAGAAAAAAAATCCAAACCTGTATTTAACTCTTGTCAAATCTAGGCCACCAAGCTGAAACCACATGAGTAGTTCACTAAACTCCATGAAACTACTGCTAGTAAGCAGTTTCAAGAGTCTGGTCTTTGAGGGTTTTTTTAAAAATTCCAAAACAGAAATACATATAAAAACTAGCATGCATTTTCTTTCACTTTTTCATTCTGTGGAAAAGAGACAATTTTACTTTCAATATTTTACTTTTTAAGCATTGCTTCCTTTGATTTCCAAAGGATTCATATTCCAGATTTTTCATTCTGAAATGTAAGTATTTTTAATTCTTCTCTTGATTGCCTCTTAAAAACTAAAAGAGGCAATTGTCATATAATTTGATATGTCATGGTCATTTGCTCCTTAGGATGCTCCTTAGGTAAGAGAAAGGTTTTTTAAATTACACTCAAAACAGAAATAAATCAATGTTTTAAAATCTACGTGTTACAGTGAATGCCTGAAATTTTGTTAATGTTAGCATTCAGATGTGAATGTATTAACAATCTCAAGCACATTTTGTGAATGCCTGAACACTCAGACATGAAAACTACTTTTATAGAGGCTTTTTAAAAAAGCTGTTAATAATGCAACATAGTTTACGCACCAAAATCAGCCTACCACTAAGACAGCATCTTTCACTTCATACTCTCATACAAGTTGCATAATGAACAATGACCTTCTTTGGCTTAGCTAGGGAAGTCATGAGGATTTAGACTTAACGGTTATTGCCAACATTCAGTGGTACATATCTGGATAGATTTGGAAATAACAGCATTCATCTGGGATTGCCAACATTTACCAGAATTGTAATGATGAGTGAACTCAGACTTGACTCAGACTTGGATCAGCAATTGTGAGAGTTCCCTTCCCACAAAGGGAATATTCCCTTCCCTGGGTTGGGCTAGGGAAGAGAGGGCATAGCCTTTATCCTGGAAACCTTAGCTCTTGTTCTTTTCACTTCCTCTTCAGGGTGGGGGAGGGGAAGAAGACATATTCGCATTGTTGCTAACAGGGACTTTAATAACTCTCATTTTTTTCTTTAGATTGTGCCACATCTAGATAAAGCCCAGTTAATGACCTTAAACAGAGTTAATATATTCTCTCCCCTGCCTGCACCCCCACCACATGATCTATACAGGAGTGAGTCTTTAAGCTACTGATTTCAGCACACGACCTGCCACCAGCCATGATCGTGTGCCGGCTGTACTTGAAGAACCCAGCAGGAGTGTAGTGCTTCAGGGATGGGCAGCGACACAGTGCGGGTGTATTTTCCCCTCCAGGGTCTCAGCAGGGACTCAAAGCCCTTGGCTTTCTACATGGAAATAATGTGCTGCTCTTGCTATTCCAACCATTTATTGCCATTCTTCTGATCTTAGGGACATAGGAAGCTGCCTTATAAAAAGTCAAACTCTTGGTCCATCTAGATCAGTACTGTCTATACTGATTTGTAGGGGCTCTCTATAGTTTCCGGCAGGAGTCTTTTGGAACCCTACTTGGAGCTGCTGCCAAGAATTGAACTTGGGACCATCAGCATGCAAGTCCTATAGTGGACTAGTGTCAGGACATCCTAAAATAAATGACAGGGAATGCCCACTGAAATGCACTCTTTCCTTCCAAATGGCCATGAAATGCATTGAATTTCTGAAGACATGGTTCAATCATAAAGGTACATGGTTCTTCCTCCCCTCTTTTATCCTCACAACAATCCCTTGAGGCAGGACAGGTTAGGATGAAAGAGAGTATATGGCCAAAGGTCAGTGAACTTTATGGTTGAGTAGGAAAGATTTGAACCCAGGCCTTCCCAATTTGAGTCCCACACTCTAACCAATACACCACCCTGTCTCTGAATTGTTGGATTGTGTGGGGTATTGGTTTTAGAAGAAAGGGGGTATTCAGATCCTCATTTTAGCTGTGAAGCAAATTATTGGAGTGGCCAAACATTGTCAAGCTTGGTTGGCATGCTAAAAACATACAATATTAAGAACATAAGAGCAGCCCTGCTGGATCAGGCCCAAGGCCTATCTAGTCCAGCATCCTGTTTCATACAGTAGCTCACCAGATGTCTCTGAGAAGCCAACAGGTAAGAGGTATGGGCATGCTTTCTCTACTGCTGCTTCTCCCCTGCAACTGGTATTGAGAGGCTTCTTGCCTACGAGGCTGACGGTGGCCTGTAGCCAACAGACTAGTATTCATTGCTATCAATGGCTACTAGTCTGGTGGCTACATGAACCTGTCCTCCATGAATTTGTCTAAGCCCCTTTTAAAGGCATCCAAGCTAGTGGCCATCACTACATCCCACGGCAGAGAATTCCATAGTTTAATTACGCACTGTGTGAAAAAGTACTTCCTTTTTTGGTCCTAAATTTCCCGGCCTTCGGTTTCATGGGATGATCCCTGGTTCTAGTATTGTGAGAGAGATCGAAATTTTTATCTCTGTCCACTCTCTCTAATCCATGCATAATTTTATACACCTCTATCATGTCTCCCTGTAGTTGCCTCTTTTTCCAAACTAAAATGCCACAGTTGCTGTAGCCTTGCCTCATAAAGAAAGTGCTCCAGGCCCCTTATCATCTTGGTTGCCCTCTTCTGCACCTTTTCCAGTTCTACAATGTACTTCTTAAGATAAAGTGACCAGAACTGTATGCAGTACTCCAAATGTGGCCGCATCATAGATTTGTATAAGGGCATTCTAATATTAGCAGGGGGGCCACCACAAAGTATTCTCACCCTGGGCCCTGCAGTGTCATTACTTTTTTTTCTTCCTAGCAAGCTGCTCTGGCGAATATCTGGATAATGAAGGTGGAAAGAAAAAGCACTCCTTCCTCTCCACTCCACATGTTCTGCTTTTGCTACCCTTGACAAACCAGTACGTAAAAGGTAGACTGAGTGTGTAGGTGGGGCTGGTGGAAAGGGTGTTTTGGTGATAAGCAAGCTAGTGAGAAGGTAGTAGGAAGCCACTGGCAGTGTGGGTGCAACCTGCTGGCAGTGGCATCCTCTAGGTGCCATAGCCACACCCTCTGCATCTGACATCCCCTGACTTCATTTGTGAGAAGCTTCAGCCAGCACTGGGTTTCCAGCCTGGCTGGGAATGCATATCTCTGCCTTTTGTGGCAGGGAAAGGCACTCCCAGCCAGGCTAGAAACCCAGCGCTGGCTGAAGTGCCTTACAAATGGGGCCGCACAGCGCCATTTCTGCATATGACTATGCCACTTGCATCAGATGCAGGGGGCGTGGCTAGGTTGGATGTGGCAGCCGGGTTCTTTGAACCCATCTGCACAATGGTGGCTCTGCCTGTTGGTGGTGAGGAGATGCTGGTGAACCTCTATGAGTGGACTCTCCTGTCCTTTGAGGTGAGTACCCACCGACATACAATTCTCCTCCAAGTCCAAATCTGGAGAAGTCCATCTGCTGAGCTGCAAGAAGTTGAAATTTTAGCAGCAGGACCCTTCAGAGTTCACAGTCATTCTTTACTCACCCTGCAGTCAAATTCACAGTGAGGAGGAGAGCAAAGAGCAGGGAACCTGCTCAACATAGAAATAATGAGTTACAGGACTGATTTCTATCAAATGTTTTTTGGGGGAAAACAGACCTTCTCTCAACTCTTACGATTTGTGTAAATTTTGTATAAAATACATTACATGTGTTGAAATTAGTGTTATGATTTAGCCAATAAATCTCAGTAAAATAACACCAAACCAGCTACCATTCAATACTGATAAAACATATCTAGGCAAATAATTGACCAATGGCCAGTTACAGAAAAATACCACTGTTGTAGTTATTAGATTAACAGAATAAAAATTAAAAAAAAAAAAGATGAGGCAGCCGCAATGCAGAAAGACTGGTTTGCTCACTACATTTTGTTCCAATTGATCTGGCATAAAGCCATCTCTGCAACTCAATCTGCTTTCAAAACTTACAAAACCTAAAATGTAAGTTAACAAAACTATCATATATATGCAATCTGGGGGATGAAGATTCAATTTCCTCATATTAAACGTTTTAGGTCAAGGCTACCCAAATAGGGTATTTGCCCTTCAGAGAGGCATGAGGACAGGTGCTGGTGAGGTGGGGAAAGACACTGCTGTCTAAGGCCAGCTGCGGCATGTGCAGGGGCTGAAGGGATACACTGCATGGCAGGACTGGCCAACTCACTTAAATGGTTTGCCTCGGTTTTCCAGGGTTTTTAGCTGTCTGAATGTTTAATTGGTTTTATTCTGTTTTTTATAGTTTTGATTTAATTGTTAACTGGTTTTAATCAGTTTTATTCTGTTGTAAGCTGCCCTGAGCCATTTTGGAAGGGCGGTATATAAATAAAACAAACAAACAAACAAATAAATAAAACAATTCAGTGGGTCTATACACTAGGTACACATCCCCAGCGCTGGCATTAGATAGCAGGCCAGTAAAGCCCGGTGCTACCCCCTGATACTGAACTTGGTCCCCGTCCCCACAGCATGCTCTGCTCCCTTTCCCAAGGGCACCCTGTTAGTTTCCCCCATGCTGGACACCATCAAGGGGGAGCAGAGGACTGTCAGGAACATAAACTGGGAAGTGGGCATGCTGCTTCTGATGTGACATTTGCTGATAATACTGCTGACATTGCATCAGGGGGTGGGAACATTTGGGAAATCCAAAGTGGCACGGTACACAGAAGGATGAGGGCATCGACTGCTACTCCCCACCTTTCACCAGAGGGCAAGGCCCAATGGGGACATTTACTAGGTGCTGGTGGGCAGCAGCAGACACCTTCTTTCTTCTTCAAAGGCCAGTCAAGTAGGCACTCGTATGAATATGTGCCTTTCTCTTTGTGTTTGACCCAGTCAACCCCTGATGCTAACCCCACATGTGCCAAAGGAACAAATCTGTTCGATTTTATGTGCAATAGTCTAACTGATATGGAAATATTTTCTGCTGAGCAACATACACATTGTGAGATGCCGGACAAACATTTTGGAGATATAGACTCAAGACCTTTACACTTCATGGATTGTCCTTGAAGATCAGTCCATGAGGACTGACCCAATACTTAAAATCACTTTATATCCATCTGCAATATCTGCCCATCATTCTTTTTTTGTCACCTGTCCTGAAATTCTGCTAACACAGCATTCTTAACTGCCACCTTGTGTTGCTGATGAACACATAAGTCAAAATTGGGGAGAGAGAGAGAGAGAGTTCATCAGGGGTTGGCTGGGTCAAACACAGACTGAAAGGCCCATGTTCATATGAGGGGTATGTGTGTATATACCTTCGGTCCTGGGCTTTTGGCTGTGCCACTAACACTGGGCATATCTACATGACCAGCTTACATCACCTTTACACAAATTTAACTGTTATAGCAACCCCCAAAGATTCCGGAGAACTGTAGTTTTGTTCATGTGCTGAGAAGACAACAAACTCTCCCAGAATTAGAGATCCTAGATCTATAAATCTGCAGTGCTACTTACATTGTTTCAGTGGAAGTAGAATGACAAGTGCCTGTGCACTGCACACTGTTTTATTTTCGACATGTTTCAAATTGCATGTCCAGAGCTGTCTTTCACATGCAGCCCCGGCAGGTCGGACATGCCAATGTTCTATTGTGCAGCATGTTATCCAATGTATTTTTAAACAAGCTCCACAGATTTCTTCAAAATGCTCCAGGCAATCTAAAAACAAAATGAAACATAAGAGATATCGTTTCCCTAAACTGAAGTCTGTGGAAAGGGTAAGAAAATATGCAACTGGGGCGTTTCAAAGCGAATACCTGAAAGAGAAGGAATGAGGAAATGTCACTGTGGTCGCCAGATTCTCCTGCCTTTGCTACCCTGTACACAATTATTACAGAGTGGCATTTCAGCAAAGTTAGGGCACTGAGAACACAACACCTTCACATTTTTTTTGAATCAAGTGTGCTCAGTTACAAACAGTTCGGTTCTGGAAAAAATGTTTTAAAACTACAGACTACCCTTTTAGGGGGAAATGGTATCCCAGCAACAGGTGAGCTGAGGGTCTAAGAACTAAAAACACCAATCAAACACTTCAGCATATCTGTCAGAACACTAGGAGGTGGGTCTCACGATCAGTGAGACCCGCTTTCGCCGGTTTTGCGGGCCTAAGCCCGCTCTCCCCACACACAATCCGGGTGGGAGCCCTGGCAGGGGCCGTGACAAAGCCGGCAGAGGCTGGAGGGAGCAGGGGCCGATTGGTCCCTCAAGCTCCAACATGCCGGCGAGAACCCCGGAGCCAGGAGGCGGCTTTTCGCCGCCCCTCCGGGGGTCTCTTCATGAGTAGCTGTGGCATGGAGCCGCACCGCGGCTACTCACGATAAAAAACAACAACACGGGTTTGTGGAGCGCTCACTCCACAAACCCGGTTTTAGGGGAGGGGTACTTGAGCGTGTTACCCGCTCTAGAACCACCGGACTTGCAACCAAGCCTGGTGGTTCTCACGATTGCAGGAAATCGGGCTAGTGGAGGCTAGCCCAATTTTCTGCAGTCGTGAGAATAGCCTCTAGATGTTCTGAAGCAGGATCTGGTCTTGCTATGTACATACATCTAGAGGAAGGTCTGGAAAAGCCTATGCACATGCCTACATCTGAAGCTTGTGTTGGTGCAACTGCAGATCCTGCCTGCTCATGGGTCCATCGTTGATTGAACAAAATATATGTGAACCAGCATCAGAATTTTAGAGTTAGCAAAGACCTTAGTCTTCTAAACAAATCCTTACTGTGCAGGAAAAGTGGCAACTCTAGAACAATTTGTTTGGGGAAGCAAGGGGTCAGCAAAGAACACAATTAGGGGAGCAAAGATTTTGTCATTCATTATATACTGTACTTATAAAAATGAGGTAATTAATGTTGTTAGCTTACATAAGAACAGCCCTGCTGGATCAGGCCCAAGGCCCATCTAGTCCAGCATCCTGTTTCACACAGTGGCCCACCAGATGCCACTGGAAGCCTACAGGCAGTTGTTGAAGGCATGCCCTCTCTCCTGCTGTTACTCCTCTACAACTGGTATTCAGAGGCATTCTGCCTCTGAGGCTAGAGGTGGCCTATAGCCTTCTGACTAGTAGCCGCTGATAGACCTCTCCTCCATGAAGTTATCCAAACCCTTCTTAAAGCCATCCAAATGAGTAGCCAAAACCATATCTTGTGGCAGAGAATTCCACTAGTTGATTATGAGTTGTATAAAAAACTTCTTCCATTTTTTGGACCTAAATTTCTTGGCAACCAATTTCATGGGATAACCCCTGGTTCTAGTGTTATGTGAGAGGGAGAAGAATTTCTCTCTATCCACTTTCTCCACACCATGCATGATTTTATAGACCTCTATCATGTCTCCCCGCAGTCATCTTTTTTCTAAACTAAAAAGCCCCAGGTGTTGTAGCCTTGCCTCATAAGGAAGGTGCTCTAGGCCCCTGATCATCTTGGTTGCCCTCTTCTGCACCTTTTCCAGTTCTACAATGTCTTCTTTTAGAACTGAACTCATTTATTTACGGTCAATGACCAAATAAACACCACAGCAAAGAGCAATACAGTACAATACAATAACATAAGTAAAAATTTAAAAACCAGTTTGCAGACACCTTATTTTACATGCCTCCGAACAAAAGCAAGCCATCCTATGAGTAACTTCTTCATGCCTATCTCCTAAAAAATAAACAATAAAATGTTCCTCAGACCAATCCAAATCTTTCTTTTGATAGGGGGTGATCTGAATGGAACGGGTAATATCATAGAAAGGGCAGTTAAACAAAGTATGTGTTAATATTTCCACCTCAGCAGCTCCACATGGGCACAAACGTTCCTCCGAGGGGATCCCTCGAAATCTGCCCAGCTGAAGGGAGGACATTAAAACAGGCCTGAGAGAAGACCCTTCTCAGCCTGGGTGTAGGCAAAAGTGTAAGGTACGCAGCTGGCCTCGGGTAATTTGAAAAGCTGAGATAATTATATCTGGAAGCAATCAGGCTAAGATCACTCTGCTTTTCTATGTCTCTTACCGTCTGTGTAATGATCTTTTTTGCCTGATCATAATCATATATATTGCTCCGAGAGGCCACAATTACCCAGGGTGTCATGTATATTCCTCCTCCAAGTGGAACAGAAATCATCCTCCAAAGTTAGTGAGCCTAGCCCTTGGGGACAGCTAGTAAGTTTAAGCCAATATAAGACTGCTTGCAGCCGGGCCTGAGCACTTAATCTAATAACGCCTGCTTCCAAATGCAAAGCTGCGTTCAGGATGCAGCTGGGAAGTTGGAAGATGTCCCGTAAGAACTTTGACTGAACAACTTCAAAAGATTGTAAGTTCCCAGCTAAAAGAATCTGGGCACCATATAGCATCTGAGCTCGAGGTTTCGCCTGATATACCTGTAGCGCTGCCGGGATGTTCTGAGCGCCTTTAGAGTAAAAAAAATTCTTAATAGCTGCAATGGATCTTTGAGTATTTGCAGTCACAAACTCACAATGTGGTCTCCAGGAATTCCTCGAATAGAGGAACTAAATTAAATAGCCCCAGGTATTGTTGCCTTGCCTCATAAGAAAGGTGCTCTAGGCCCCTGATCATCTTGGTTGCCCTCTTCTGCACCTTTTCCAGTTCCACAATGTCTTTTTTTAGATGTGGTGACCAGAATTGTCCACAGTACTCCAGGTGTGGCCACACCATAGTTTTGTATAAGGGCATTATAATATTAGCAATTTTATTTTCAATCCCCTTCCTAATGATCCCTAGCATGGAATTGTCCTTTTTCACAGCTACTGCACATTGAGTCGACACTTTAAAGAAGATGTGAACCATGACCCCAAGATCCTTCTCCTGGTCAGTCACCAATAGCTCAGATCCCATCAACTTATATATCTTATTAATGAAAGGTGCCTGGCATTTTTAAATATTTTCAGAACATGGGCCAGATTTAACAGATTACTCTTAGAAAATACTGTATTTTTGGATTAGGCCAGTGATCTTCACTGATTTTCAAGTGTGGGCCATTCTGGCAAAACACTTTCCATTTGAAAGCCATTTTTCCACTGTGCTGACGTCTGTGCAGTACTACCCTCTTTTCAGTGCTGGAAGAGCCCTTTAAGGGAGGCAGAGTCCTTTCTTCAGAGCTAGGAGGAAAGCACTGGGGCTGACTACGCTTAGCAGCACTCCATGCACACCTTCCAACATGACACAAGGGCTCAAGAGGGCTCCCTTTCCCTTAAGGGAGACCCCCCCCCGACCCACCCACCGTAGCGCTAAGAAAGCACAGCCCTGTATGGTGAGGGATAATTGTCTCTGCATTGTGCCAGGGGGACTGTGCAGTGTCTTCAGCTTTGGTCAGAGCTTCACACAGGCCCAGTAAACAATTAGTCATGGAGGCACACTTAGGGTTGATTAGGGCTGCCACTGGCCCCCAGGCCCTACAATGAAAGCCTTACTGGATTTGGCCAAACCTTCTAGTCTGCTTTCCAGGTTAGTTTTCTCTTGCTGTCCAAGACCATGTCAGAGGATAAACTAAAGTGGGGGGAAAGGTCAGTACCAGGCTAGCTGAAACCTGCAGGGGAGATGACACTGTGACCCCTACAGACATGGTCTCACCCAGTACAGTTCCTGGCTAGCAAGGAAACAAAGGGTTTGGCTGGACTGCACTGGCTTCTGCTCTTTGCTGTGGGGTGAGCGAATGAGACTTCTTTACCAGTGTCAGGCTTTAAAAATAATCAATTCAGGCCATAGGACCATAATATACTATGACTGTATGGTCTAACACTTGTCTGTAAAGTTTCAGAATGGTGGGTGGGGGAGTGGGAAACATTTTGTGGAAGCATCTGCTACCCCTTGGAGTCATCCCACTGCACGGAACTGATACAGTATTTGTGACAGTTGACTGTCCAGTTTCTGTTTCAAAACCTCCAGTGAAGGAGAGCCCACCAGTTCACGAGGCACCCTGTGCTGCTATTGAACACCTCTTACAGTTAGAAATATTTTCTAATGTCTAGCCCAAATCTCAGGGGCGTATCTAGGGGTAGGGCAGGCAGGGCACGTGCCCCGGGCGCCACTTGAAGGGGGCGCCATTTTGTAAAATTAATTTTTAAAAAAATGGCTGCCAAAAACAAAATGGCCACCGTGCATGCTCAAATGGCCTCTGTGAGGCTCTAGGTCATGCCAGGCTTTGCAGAGGCCATTTGAGCATGCGCGGTGGCCATTTTGTTTTCAGTGGCCTTAAAAAAAAAAAAGATTATTTTTAAAAACGGCCACTGCACATGCTCAAATGGTCCCTGCGAGGCCCTAGAGGCCAGCGGGGTGAGGGGGAATCTTTGCAAAACCCCCCAGCCTTTAGGAAGCCCCCCAAAGGGGCTACGGGTAAAAATAATAATAATAATATAATATAAGACACTGTACACATATTCAGATTGGCACTATGTACAGAGAATCAGGGCTTGTGAATACTGAGCTGACGCTTAAGAGCTAGGATTGTATTCATTTGCTCTTACTTTGCTTCTTGTGATAAGTGAGTTAAATGTGATGTCTTGCTAATATGGCTATTAATGGTGAGTTTGTCTTTGAATCAGTGTGAAATCCTTAGTATTAAGGCCCACTGGGAGTTTCTTGCTCTCTTTCTCTCATTTTAACTGTCTTTCTGAAAGACTAGAATATATTCCAAGCAGTGACACAGTTTACTCTGCATATCCTTTAATTATTTTCAGAGTATCTGGGAAAAGTCAAATTCTCCATTGATTTTTAAAACTTATGTAATGGTGATGCTACAATGCATAGTAGAGAATTAGACAGGCACTTCTGTTTAGTTTTCCAAGTACATCTCCACATAGTATTTGGGTATCTCATGAGCCCCAGCATACTGAAATTTGTAGTTTTCCAGCATTTTTTGGTCTGGCCACATCCACTGCTAAATAGTTTTTGAAATTTTAAAAGATTAACAAGCTTGACTTGTATTTTTGAGCTGATATTATGGTGAAGTTATCTGAAAGATGGGTGTCAGATGTTTGGACAGGGGGCGTAATTTCAGTGTTTGCCCTAGGCGTTATTTTCCCTAGATACCCCTCTGCCAAATCTGCTTCCTTGTCGTTTCAATCCACTGATTCTATTTCTGCCCTCAGGAGCAACAGATAATTCCATTCCTCCTTCTACATGACAACTATCATAGTTAGCTTTCTCCAGGCTAAGTACAGCCAGCTTCTTCAACTATTCCTCACAGGACTTGGTTTCAAGACCTCTTACCATCTTTGGATGGTACCTCTGGACCCATTCCAGTTTTATCAATGTCTTTACAATTTGGGGCCCAGAACAGGGCACAATATTCCAAGTAAGATATGACCAGTGCAGAATAGAGTGGAATGATTATCTCTCACTATCTGGACACCGTTTGTTAATGCACCCTAGGATTGCATTCGCATTGTAAGCAGCTGCTTCACACTGCTGGTTCATGTTCAGTTAATTCTGTCTTTGTGTCATTTCCAAATTTGATTTTATAAATCCCTTCTGCTACCTCCTCCAAGCCATTTATGAAAATATTGAGCAGCACAGGGCCCAGGGTAGAGCCCTGTGGCACTCCACTTGATACCTAATGCTAGGATGACATGGAGCTACTAATGAATTGTTTTTATTTTGTTTTTTAATTTTTACATTTATGTCCCGCTCTTCCTCCAAGGAGCCCAGAGCAGTGTACTACATACTTGGGTTTTTCCTCACAACAACCCTGTGAAGTAGGTTAGGCTGTGAGAGAAGTGACTGGCCGAGAGTCACCCAGCTACTATCATGGCTGAATGTGGATTCGAACTCAGGTCTCCCCAGTCCTAGTCCAGCGCTCTAACCACTGCACCACACTGGCTCACCATTATTGAATTATTGTTAAGTACAGTTATTCAACTAGTTGTGTGAATCTGCTTAACAGTAGCATCATCTAGCCCACATCTTATCAACTTATAGACAAGGATCTCATGGGAGACTTTGAGGCTGTTCTCATGAGGGGGGGAAACTGGGCTAAAGGAGCCCAGCCCAGATTTCCCCCATTGTGAGGGCGAGCCCGGTGGTTCTCTGGCAGCCAGCCCGCCAAAGTAGCCCTTCCCTTAAATGAGGTTAGCAGAGCAAGCACTCTGCTAACCCCATTTTGATGATCGTGAGTCACCATGGCATGGCTCCGCGCTGTGGTGACTCACGAGGAGACCCCTGCTGGGAGGCTAAAACAAGCCTCCCCATCTTGGGGGTCTCCCCAGGATGCCCTGTGCACTTGCGTGGGGCATTCCGGGACTTCCGGGGGCCAGGCAGCCCCTGATCGCCGCAGCCCCTACCGACTCTGTGACGGAACCAGTAGTTGTGTGGGTGGCCACCCCAGCTGCCCAGGGCTCCTCAGGCGATCATCTTGGGGAGAGCGGGCTAAGCCTCCTCTCCCCACCGAACCCTCCCAGGCTCTACACACCGCTTTTGTATAGAGCCTAGTAGTCAAATACTTTGCTGAAATCAAGATACACAATGAGGCTTAGGTTAGGGCAGACCTACTGGGTAGGGCTGCTCATGTATGCCTCAGGGATAGAGGCTGATCCTGGGGCTGCTTCCAATGCAAGCTCGTGTTTTTTACCTAGGCTTTTACCTGGGCTAAAGGGAGCAAGGGCGCACTTTCCCCCACTTGCAGGGTCATGTGTATGCTCAGAGCGCACGCAGCCTGAGCATACGCAGAGTCAAGCGCCTAGAGCCCTAGAGCCTAGAGCAAGCGACTCATGAGGAAATCCCTAAATGCAGTGCGCTGCTTAAACAGTGCATTTAAGAATTCCTGGAGGTTGGGACTTGTTTTCCCAACCCCCAGTGATCCACGCTGCTGGGAGCAGCACAGACCATTTGGGCCCGTGGTTGTACACCAAAGAGGAGTCCGCTGGTTGTCTGGGGGGAAGGCAGGTTCATCCCTGCCTTCCCCCTGCCCTCCCTCCCCGCCCTCTCATGGTCGTGTGCACAACCTCCATGTCTACAGCATTGCCAGGATCTACTAACTAGTAACTGTCAGAAATGGAGATGTGATTAGTCTGGCATGGCTTGTTCCTGACAAATCCACACTGGCTCCTACTAATCACCGGATTTTATTTAGATTTAGATTTATAAGTTTATTCGGTCATTGACCAGCAAATAATCACCGGATTCTTTTCTCAAGTGCTCACAGACAGATCACTTAATAATCTTTTCGAGGATCTTTCCAGGTATTGATGTCCAGCTGATAGATCTTTAGTTTTTCAATCTTCCCCCCACTTTTGAATTTAGGGACAGCATTTCTGCATCTCCACTCTTCCAGTGCTCTTACTCCTGGAGGAGTTCCCAAATTCTTGGTTTGTTTTATGCTGTAAACTGGCTAGAGACTTGGGTAATGGGTAGTATACACGTTCATTAAATAAATAAATAATATAAAGTGCTTTGAA
Organism: Hemicordylus capensis; assembly: GCF_027244095.1. Taxonomy (NCBI): domain Eukaryota; kingdom Metazoa; phylum Chordata; class Lepidosauria; order Squamata; family Cordylidae; genus Hemicordylus; species Hemicordylus capensis. The sequence goes on from NC_069661.1 coordinate 133,013,498, forward strand.
TTCTCTAAATTACTATACACATGCTTATTATTTTATTTCCATTATTCTTTTATTTATAATTTCTCATTTTTATATTAGAATGACTACATTTTCTGCCAATTTCATATCTAGTTTTCTAACAGCTCTATCTTACAAAGCAAAAAGAGTTACATTGAATTAGATACTGAGTCCTCTACTGATGGGGGAGCATTTGCCATGGAAGATTAGTTTGCTCAATCTTGCAGTTAGACTAGTTAGACTAGAGCACAGCTAGCAGCCTGAAAGATTTTCAGTTTTGACAGCTTGATTGATCTGGCAGCTGAAAGCTTCCTGTGTAAGAAATGAAGTTCCTTGGTCAGTTACAAACATTTCCCTTTCGTGCATTTACATAGAATACAAAAAACATAGGAAGTTGACTTATTCCAGGTCAAGACTATTGGTCCATCTAACTCAATAAGGCTCTACACATGATCAGTGTGTAGGGCTGAAAGAAGAACGCAGGACGCAGGGAGAGTGGGCTTGACAGGAATCCTCCTCAGGCGGGCAGATCACCTGCCCAGACAAGTGACGGCTTCACTCTGGCACTCCCGCACCTGGCCACGGCTCGTCCGGCAGCTCTGGGGATCGGGTGAAGGGAAGCACTGCCATGCGGTGCCCCCCCCCAAGCCCCAGTAATGAACCACATGAGTGTGCAGTGCATTCCTAGGGTCCCCCCTCCCCCATTTCCAAGTGTGTCCACTGTGGCTGCAAGCAGCCGCAGCAGCAGACAGATGACCAGGAAAATGGGGCTAACGGAGCACTCGCTCCGTTAACCTCATTTAAGGGAGAGGGTATTTAGGCAGGCTTGCTGCCAAGCTGCCGCTGGGGCCTGCACAGCTCCTGTTTCTGCACACAAGCAGCAGAAACCGGGCTGGGCTCCCTTAGCCCAGTTTCTGCTGCTCGTGAGAATTGCCTCAGTATTGTCTACACTCACTGGCAACGGCTCTCCAAATTTTCAGGCAGGAATCTTTCCCAACCCAAAGAGAGCTGGTCTTGTGTTAGCAAGCACAACATGTCCCCTAGCTAAGCAGGGTCTACCCTGGTTGCATATGAAAGGGAGACTAGAAGTGTGAACACTGTAAGATAATCCTCTTAGCGGGATGGAGCTGCCCTGGGACTAGCATCTAGGTTCCAAGTTCCTTCCCTGGCATCTCCAAGATAGGGCTGAGAGAGATTCCTGCCTGCAACCTTGGAGAAGCCACTGCCCGTCTGTGTAGACAATACTGAGTGAGATGGACCAAGAGTCTGACTCAGTATATGGCAGCTTTCTATGTTCCTTTGTAACCTTACCTGGAGATTCCATGGAGTGATCCTTGAACCTTCTGCACACAGAAGATTATCTACTACTGAGCTAATGGGCTTCTGTTTATTTACATAAACAGAAACCAGTTCATAAAACATAAATAGCTTTAACCAGTTTATTTACTGAGTGTCACTGCATTTGGGTAAACAAAATAGCTAAGGAGGACTGAAAAACCCGTGCTCTTCAATAACAATACTCAGCTTCTACATGGACTTCTTGATACATGGACTTGTCTGGAAATACCAATCACCTGTGGAAAAGCTGCAAAGCAGGAGAGGGATGATGTGATTTGCAAGGTAGATTTGATGGGTCAGGTGGAGTGCTTAACCCCAGGCCCATACCCACTGGAAGCCTGTGGGGGCCTAGCCCCATTATTATTTTTATTATTTCTTGTTTACACAGTCAGACAGGTGTTATTGACTGGTTTGTTTTATCCAGACATCGAGTCCTTCCCAAGGACCTGGGATGGCTGAATTTTATCATCAATACTGTTGGTTATTATAGATATCATCGCAAAATATAGGCTGTTCCCAGTAAAGTTGCTTTTTGTAATTGGCTGATGGTGATTTCTGTGGCCCCTATGGTGTTGAGGTGCTCTTCAAGTTGTTTTGGAATTGCACCTAGGGTGCCAGTTACCACTGGGATTATTTTGGTTTTTTTCTGCCACAGCCTTTCCATTTCAATTTGTAGATCTTTGTACTTTGTGATTTTTTCCATTTCTTTTTCTTCTATTCTGCTATCCCCTGGTATTGCTATGTCATTATTTTCACTTGTTTTTCTTTCTTCTCGACTACAGTTATATCTGGTGTATTGTGTGGCAGATGTTTGTCTGTTTGTAGTCGGAAGTCCCATAATATTTTTACATCTTCATTTTCTACCACTTTTTCAATTTTATGGTCCCACCAATTTTTGGCTACAGGTAGCTTGTATTTTTGCAGATGTTCCAGTGTATCATCCCTGCTACCTTGTCATGCCTTTGTTTGTAGTCAGTCTGTGCGATCTTTTTACAACAGCTGAATAGGTGGCCCACGGTTTCATCTGCTTCTTTACAGAGGCGGCACTTGCTGTTTGTGGTGGATTTTTCAACTTGTGCTCTTATTGCATTTGTTCTTAGCACCTGTTCTTGTGCAGCCAGTATTAAATCCTCTGTTTCTTTCTTCAAGTTGCCATTCTTAAGCCATTGCCAGGTCTTGGTGATGTCTGATTTTCCACTTATATTGTGCAAATATTGACCATGCAGTGGCTTATTTTTCCATTTTTCTGTTCAGTTCTTGACTTGTTCTTTCTTGTAGGCCTGCTCAGTTTCATTGGTGTTGAATAGTTTCTCATTATTGGCCATTTTAAGTGCATCTTCTTCACTGTCCTTGATATATTCTTCAAGGCCTCTTTTCTCCTCCTCTGCAGTTTGATGGACTTGCAGCATTCCTCTTCCACCTGAGCTGCAAGGGACGTATAGCCTATCGACATCACTGCGGGGGTGCAGAGCATGATTGAAGGTCATGATTTTCCTGGTCTTACGATCTAGCGTCTCTAGCTCTGCCTGGGTCCAGTCTATTATTCCCACAGTGTATCTGATAACAGGTATAGCCCAGGTGTTTATGGCTTGTGTGGTGTTCCTGTCATTGAGTTTGGACTTGAGGATTTTTCTAACTCTCCTGATGTATTCACTTCCAATTTTTCTTTTAACTTCAGTGTGTGCAATGTTATCAGCCTGGAGAATGCCCAAGTATTTGTAAGGTTCTTTCTCTTCCAGGTTCTTGATCTTGCTTCCATTGGGCAGTTCTATTCCTTCTGTTTTTCTTATTTTTCCTCTGTTCATTCTTAATGCAGCACACTTGTCTAGTCCAAACTCCATTGCTATATCGCTACTGAATATACGGACAGTGTTTAGCAGTGATTCGATTTCTGACTGGGACTTTCCATACAACTTTAGATCGTCCATGAAACAGAAGATGGTTGATTTTACTCGATGAGATGTTTTAGATGTTTTGTATCCAAGGCCTGTTTTGTTTAGTATTTCTGAAAGTGGAGTCATGGTGATTACAAACAACAGAGGTCATAGTGAGCCCCCTTGGAAAATACCTCTTCTAATGCTAACCTGTCCAAGTGTCTCACCATTGATTGTTAACTGTGTATTCCATATGCTCATTGCTTTTTAAATAAATATCTGAATGTTTTTGCTGACACCAGTTCTTTCTAAACAGTTTAGTATCCATGTGTGAGGCAATGAGTCGAAGGCTTTCTTGTAGTCAATCCATGCAACACTTAGATTGGTTTTTCTTCTCTTGCAATTTTCTAAAATCATTTTGTCAATTAGCAGCTGGTCTTTTGTGCCTCTGCTGTTTGGACAATTTCTTTTCTGTTCAACTGGAAGCTGTTTGTTAGTTAATAAGTGTTGCATTCCTTCATCTGCTATTATTTCAGTTAATAATTTGAACATGGTTGGCAGGCAGGTTATTGGTCTATAATTACTTGGAACTGTACCTTTTGCTGGGTCTTTCATGATGAGATGAGTTTTCCCAGTTGTTAGCCATTGTCCAATATCACCTCCTTGCAAATGTGTGAACTGTTTTGATAGTTGTTTATGAAGGCTTGTTAGATGTTTAGGCCAAAAGCCATGCACTTCATCATCGCCTGGTGCAGTCCAATTTTTAATTTTCTTTACTCTTTCACTTATTAATTCTGGTGTTATTATTAGATCTTGCATTTGTTGGTTACATTTTTCGTCCTCTTTCACCCAGCCTGCTTTTTTATTATAATCTATTGGATTGTCCCATAATTTCCCCCAGAATTGCACTGTTTCTTCTTTGTTTGGTGCTTCTATATTTCTTGCAGTTTCTCCTTCTATGCTTTGGTAGAAACGTCTCTGATTCAACTGTATTGGAGGTTCTGCCTGTGTTGTGTAGTTCTGGCTTCATATCTGCTAATCTTCTTTGACACTGCTGTTATTTGCTGCTTTATTATTTCCAGGACTTCTCTAATTTTCCTTGAATCGAGGTGGTATTTTTGGATCTGATACTGTTTGGTGTTTTCATTCTTCAGCTTCTTGTCTTTCATATCTTTCAATTTACTAGCATCTGATCTAAGCCTGGAGATTTTATTTTCTAATCTTATCTTCTATTTAGGTGATGTACTGCTTTCTTTTTTTACAGGTCCACTGATCTTATATCCGAGCTCATGTGCTGTTATTATTGCTGCACTGTACATTAGTTGGTTTGTTTCTTGCAAATTATTAGTTGTTATTTCTGCAAGTGCAGCATTGACATCTTTTAATGCCTGAGCAAGTTGTTTTTTGGCAACTGTTTTTAGAGCTGGAAGTCGAACCCTGGTGGTTGTTTGGTTCATGTGCTGAGTTATTTTTTGCTTTAGTTCTTGTTGCTTTTCTGTTAAACGGCATTCGGGTTTTTGAGGTGAAGGCAAAGGGGAGGTTGCCTGGTTTTGATTTTGAAACAGTTCAGCAACAGTGGCACCCTCTATTTCCAACCCCTCCTCCTCCACCTGCTCCTGAGCAACTTCTTCAGTTGGTGGTAATTCTTCTTCCATATCTTGAGCCTGTGTTGCTCTTTGCAGTTCTTCCAGCTCAACTTCTGTGAATACTTTATTTCTTATTATGAATCTTCTCTGGTCTGCTAGCCTTTGTTCTGTTATTTCTGTATCTGGATGCTTCTCTTTCTAAATTTGGTACATTCTTTTAAAATAACCTCTTCTAGTTGGACTAGACTTGTAATAGCAGATCATTATTTCTTTGTTGGCATTTTTCGTATTTTTTTTTCTCGGTTAAGTGATGTTTCTTCCAGTAACCTTGCAGTCTCCAGCCCTGGTTGCTCAACTAAAGATCCTGAGTCCTGTTGTCCACTTGCCACCAGATGTCCAAGGACTCCAGCACCTGGCGTGGTCCTTGTTGACCCGGGCAATGACCGATCCGGTATAGATTTATTAAAGTTACATCTCATCATATTGTTGATGGGAGAGGCACTCTTTGTCTGGCTCCTCTGGTGAGACCTTTCCAGTATGGTTGGACCTCTGGCTTAGCTCTCACCTTCCTCAGAGCACGCAAGCTCCACAACCACACCAAGGTAGTGCCTCACTGGGGGTTGTTGTTGTTATTAAATTTCTCTACCGCCCTTCCAAAAATGGCTCAGGACAGTTTACAGAGAGAAATAATAAATAAATAAGATGGATCCCTGTCCGCAAAGGGCTCACAATCTAAAAGAAACATAAGATAGACACCAACAAGAGTCACTGGAGTTATTGTGCTGGGAATGAATAGCGCCAGTTACTCTCCCCCTGCTAAATAAAGAGCATTCCTTAAGGATGCAGCAGGACCTCTTCTGAATGGAATAAAATTAATGCCTTCAAACATATCAGACATATATTTTGGGGTTTGCAATTTCACATTGACTCGTGATTGATCCCCCAGTGAATGCTTTAGCCCCCTCAGTCTAACATCTTTGGCTGAGGTCCTGCATCTTTCTTCTGTAATCTCCTCCCCCAGCTGAGTTCCCACAACTGTGTTTGTTGCATCATGGGGAAAAGCTACTGCACAAGATGGTTGTCAGGAGGCGGAATAGCAAGTGGAAACTATTAAGGCTGGAACTCCTAGATATATCTGCCATCAAAGATTTAGTTTGGAGAACTTTGAGAGAGAAGGAAGTATTTATATAGTAGTAAATATGCAGCCTGCCACTAAATTGAGATATGCTGTAAAGGAAGAGGAGACTATAACATGCAAGTAAATCATTTTCTTTAACTGATACCTATTCTGAACTGTGTATATGATATAAGCCTTACATGATTACTGATTGAATTGAGTTTTGGTCTCCCCTTCTACAAGGGAAGTGGTGCCCAACAGGGGAAATGGAGCCATACTACAGGGGACAGTCTGCCAAATTTAAGAAAGTTTAAGGTTCACAGATTTCAGTGGGAGAACTCTTAAGCACAGGCTTAACTCTCCAAACTTATGTCAGTTCAAGAAATTTACTTCATTTGCTTAATTTTCTTTGCTCACTGCATTGAGATGTTACAGAATGCTTGGTTGGCAAATGTTTTTGATTGTCTTCACCCCTTCAGAGAAGCCTTCTTTGGACATTACTTAATGGGTTAGAGTGAATGTATGGAGGGTGAAATCAGGAACATGCCATCCAGAGGTGTATCTAGAGTAGGGCAGGCAGGGCATGTGCCCCAGGCACCACTTGAAGGGGGGCGCCATTTTTAAAAATTATTTTGGCCACCGTGCATGTTCAAATGGCCTCTTTGAGGACCTAGGCCATGTCAGGCCTCGCAGAGGCCATTTGAGCATGTGTGGTGGCCATTTTGTTTTCAGCGGTTATTTTTTGAAAAAAAATATTTTAAAAAATCGCCATCGCACATGCTCAAATGGTCCCTGCAAGGCCCTAGAGGCCAGTGGGGGGAGGGGAACCTTTGCAGACCCTCCCACATCCTTTAGGAAGCCCCCCGAAGGGGCTACAGGTTTTTTTAAAATTTAATTTAATATAAGTCACTGTATACATATTCAGTTTGGCACTATGTACAGAGAATCAGGGCTTGTGAATACTGAGCTTAAGCTTATGAGTTAGGATTGTATTCATTTGCTTTTACTTTGTTTCTTGTGATAAGTGAGTTAAATGTGATGTCAATAATATGGCTATTAATGGTGAGTTTGTCTTTGAATCAGTTTGAAATCCTTAGTATTAAGGCCCACTGGGAGTTTCTTGCTCTCTTTCTCTCATTTTTCTGAAATACTAGAATATATTCCAAGCAGTGACACAGTTTACTCTGTATATCCTTTAATTATTTCCAGAGTATCTGGGAAAACTCAAATTCTCCACTGATTTTTAAAACTTATGTAATAGTGATGCTACAATGCATAGTAGAGAATTAGATAGGCACTTCTGTTTAGTTTTCCAAGTACACCTCCACATAGTATTTGGGTATTTCATGAGTCCCAGCATACTGAAATTTGTAGTTTTCCAGCATTTTTTGGTCTGGCTACATCCACTGCTAAATAGTTCTTGAAAGATTAAAAGATTAACGAGCTTGACTTGTATTTTTCAGCTGATATTATGGTAAAGTTATCTGAAAGATGGGGGTCAGATGTTTGGACAGGGGGCGCAATTTCAGTGCTTCCCCTAGGCACTATTTTCCCTAGATACACCTCAGATGCCAGATAGACAGAGCTTGTTCTGAGCTTGTCTGAAGAAGTCACTGATGAGTGCAGGAAGAGTTCTTCCTTGTGAATTGGAACCACAAAAGACAAGGAGGAACTCCTTGTTTGGCTCCAGATAAGTGCTGAATGTGCAGATATCCCCTACTAACTGAACAAAAGAGGCACCTTTTAAAAGTGCCTTTATTTAGCAGGGGGAGAGCAACTGGCCTGATCCATCCCCAGCACAGCACTCGTCCAGTGGCTGTTGCTCATGTCTGTCTTGTGTTTCTTCTTTAGATTGTGAGCCCTTTGGGACAGGGAGCCATTTTATATTTATGTAAACTGCTTTGGGAACTTTTGTTGAAAAGCAGTATATAAATATTTGCCGTTTTCATATTTGTATTGGCGGGGGTGGGGGCAGGGGGTGGTCAAGCAGAGTGCCAGGACAGAGAGTGTGAGATAGTTTGTATCTTCCACTCCACATATTTGCTCTACCCTAGTATATAATGTCCAAAGAAAGCTAGTATCTTCAGACATTTTAAAAAACAAACAAACCCAAAAATCCAGCTGCAGAAAGAGATGAAGTGTGGGTGAATTGTACTTCCTCTTAACTTGCTTCTGTTGTAAGCAAACTTTCTGCATCCAAAGCCTGACAGTTCCCCCTTCACACCCCTCCAAGTTACTCTGAACATGCTAAAAGAGGAAGCACAACTTCTCCTCCTCTCACTTTTCCAAATCTAGTCTCCTGCTAACTCATTGAGAGCTGAAATAACACAATCAAACCACTCATATGGTGCAGCTTTTGTTATCGATCTGCCTGCTCCTCCAATGACAATTTCCTAACCATGGTGGGCTGTAAAACTGACACATAGCAAGGCTCTGTTTGATGACCTCAGTGGAGTTGAGAGGCATTAAACTAGTGTTACCTACCAGATAGGTGTAGCAGAATTCCAGTAGTCCAGGACTGAGGTAACCACATAAAAATCAAGCAGAACAAAGTGCCTAGCAATGGTACTGAACATCTTTGTTATGTTAGCAGTTTTTATTCAGTACAGTATTGCCCCTCTTTGTAAAGCTATTCAGACTTTATTGAAGAAGTCTTCTCAACCGTTTCATGGTGATGAATGAGACGCGCTGGGGGAGAGTTTCTACTGTACTGTGAAGTTAACTCCATCTTCACCAAATTCCAATGAAGAAATTGCTGAGGCAAAGTAGATTCTTTTGGAATTTCACAACTGCAAAGCACAGGAACAGTGACATAAAAAGTGACACGGAACTCCTTCACTGTTTCAAGAATTTCTATTCTCATTATAGAAATAAATAATAATGTTTCTCCCATCTTCCAAATCAACAAGTTTAATTGCAATGCCATGCTCTTGTTGCAACTCCAGCAAAAAGGGAAAAATAAGTTCTACCCCTTCACAAAACCTTTTAGCCAACTATTTTCCTAATACTACTGTGTGATTGCTCAATAAAAGGCTTATTTCTTGGATTGGTGCAATAATTAAGTGCTTTCCAGAACCACACTGTAAACATTAAGCATACAGTGTTCTCACATGCAGCCTAACTCAGGCTAAGGAAGCCCAGCTTGGGTTAGGCGGTGTGTGAAAACCGCTGGGATCAGGCTCAATCCTGGTGCCTAGTCCAGCTTCTAATCGCGGCTTTTAGCTGGGGTTAAAGGTGCAAGCCTGACTGTAACCCCGGGATCAGATGTTCGCTCAGGTTGTGTTCAGCCCAGACACAGACAGCGCCTGTCTCTTGGGGGAGTCCCCCAATGCACTGTGCACATCACAGCGTGCATTGTGGGAAATCCAGAGGCCAGGACATGTGGTCCCAGCATCCAGAGTTCCACACTGCGTAGCACAGTGCAGATGCTCTGGGAGTGCGGTCCACAGTCCTAGCAACATTCAGGTGCTCATCTGGGGTGGGGGAGGGAGGGAAGTGAGTTGGCCCAGTCTTCCCCCTCCCCTGCCCACCCACCTGCATGGTCATGTGAATAGTCCCAGTGTGTACAGCAGGAATGGGCAACTAGAAGCTCTCAGAGCTCATTATTGCAGCCTATGGGGCTCTTGCTAGAATCCAGAGTATTATAACTTCCATTAAAAAAGAAGGTTCTACATCTGTTATTGCTCATACCCTATTATTGATAACGTAGCAAAAATAAAATTATAGAACCCTCAGCTCAAGAAGAGGGGAGGCAAAAATTCTGAACCAGATTGCTCTGATAAGCTGCAATGGGGTGGGGAACTAAAGAGAAATCTTAGCAGTTCTGAGTTGCAACCTGTTCTCAGACCTGTCTCCAGAGGTGTTATGTGGCTGGCCAAAAAGGGGAGAACTACAATCCTGTCAAAAGCCCTTGGGCAATATTTTTAGATATGCTCTCTACATATTAATATGTATTTCCCCCACCCCCACCCAAACCTCTGCCTTATGTTTCAGCCTCTCCCCAACTCATCCATGGAAATATTTGCAGTCATTTCTTTTACCCATTATGTTAAATCTGCAGGCCACACATAACATTGGACATGAATCCACAGCAACTACTTCGTTATTGAGCAGGCAGGTAGCTTGCTGGATCTTACAGGCAGAAGCCTCCTAGAGGCTTGACAGGAACATGCACAACATTCCTTACAAAAATAATGACACCCCTCCCACCACCACCATCCTGGACTCAGAACAACAATTAACCAACAACCCCAGTGATTGCAGAACAGTTAAAGCAATACAGTTAGAGGTTGAGCCTGTCTGGTGGTTTTCTCATTTCAACAGGATAACATCATGCTGGTACTAAAGTGACTTCAGCAACAACTTCTAAGAGACGTTTTGGAACTACAACTTCTGAGGAAAGGTGTGAGGCTACAGGGACCTGCTACCCACCTCAGCCGTCTGTCCACCTCAGGAACAAGAGGACATGCTGACTCCAGAGTATCAAGTGTGCAGGGTGAGTCTTCCAAATTTGGCATCAGAAGTGGTGGACATTTGGAGTCTTGTTGGGTATCCAGACTAATGGAATTGCACCACACACAGACACACACTTATTTAGTTATGTTTTTCTTATTCTTATCCTTATTATTTCTTGTTTGCACAGTCAAACAGGTGTTATTGACTGGTTTGTTTTATCCCAATGATGCTGATGCTGATTGAGTCTCACCATTACACTAAACTGCCACAGAACACAGCTGAAAAGGGTTTATTTTCTGTCCCGTGTATGTTTTTAGTTTGATGGTGGTTGTATGCGTGTATACATTGCTGAAATTATTTCCATACGCTGTACAAGGAATGATAGGCACAGCCGATCTGGTGTGTCTAGTTCCATCTTAAGCATTTTGCCCTCTAACAGAGGGGTTATCTAGATGGGCTCTGTATCCTTACCCTGAATAGAAGAAATCCATACACATGCAACACTTAAAGCAGCTACATCTTCCTCACGTCTGTCCCCATTACCCTCTGTTGCATGTGCGATAGCTGTTCTAACATTGCTGTGCATCACTGGTTGCTGCTATACTGTGTGTGGCAGACCTACATACTGATTGTACATGCCCAGTTTTTCCACGCCACCAGCATGTCACATTTGGGAGACAGCAGTTTATGGCCATATGTCCTGCCTTGTCACAATGACTGCATTTCTCTTCTGGTTCTGTTTTGCCCCTTTGACTTGGAGTGCTGGCAGGCACACTCCTTCCTAAGGTTTGCCATTCCTGTGGCTGCTTCCATGGCTTTTTGAAAGGTATGGTCAGATAATGACATTTTCCAGACAGCAATTTATAGCTGCTTCATTATGGTTACAGTTGCTGGGTGTTCAGACAGTGAACTGCCCTTCCTGGCTTCCCCTCTGATGAATGGCCCTTCAATGTGTGAAATAACAGTCTTTTGGAAGTTGTACTTTGAAACAGTTCTGAAAATGGCAGCGTGGATTAGTGCGGGAGTTAAGAGCAGCCATGGAACAGGCGGAGTGTGAGCTGGAGGTGTGGCTAGGTCCCTAGAGGCTGCCTTTGGTGTCAGCTCCATCCGGACACATCCTACCCCCTTCATTCCATGCTTGGGAGCACCTCTGCAGTCCTCTTTCCTGTGGCGCACAGTCCACTTCCGGTCACCAGCTAACTTGCGGGCGTTTCCTGGGGCTTCCCCTTACATTCACTTTTTCCAGGTTTATTTAAATAATAATAATTTTATTATTTTTATTAACCCCAGGATCAGGTGTTCGTTCAGGATGTGTTCAGCCCAAACCGACACAGACACTTGAACCTGCAGCTTCACCACATCTGTGGGGTGGATGGTTTGTTGGGGGTGGGGTTAACTTTAGGGTTACTTTAGTTATGGATTTTCCCCTGGGCACATGTGCCTTGTCTGGTAACGCATGTGCCTTCCCCTGGGCACATGGGCACATGTGCCCTCCCTTTAAAAAAAAAAATTCTATATAGATTTACGCAAATGCACATTTGCATAAGCCAGCAAACACATTTCAATTGCTGGGCATTCCTCCTATAGCTGTAACATCTCTGGGTCATTTTCTTGTGGTGCAGGTTGGGGGTTAAAATTATTTTTAGAAGTATTTGTGTACATTCACTCTTTTGCACGTCCAGGAAAACATATCAAAACAATAAAAGGTCAATTTTCAGGGGTTTGACTGTGCTCCACCTTTGGGAAGGTGGTAACCAAAGTACTTCATTGGATTTCTGCTTGCGTGCACTCTCTCTCTCTCTCTCTCTCTCTCACACACACACACACACACACACGTATGTACATTCACCCTTTTGCCTGCCTGGGATAGGGTTGCCATATTCAAGCTTCCCAAATCTGGGTGACCTAATTTGTACATTGTGCAAATTATGCAGCAACCAATTTGCATTTTATTTATTTATTTGACAGATTTGTATACTGTCCCGTCCTTTTCTGCCCTCCCATGTGATTGGACCCGGAGTAAAATCCAGGCAATCTGGGCAGCACATTTGAAATCTGTATAAATCCGGGTGGAATTTAGCAGCCGGATGGAGGAGCCAAATTCTGGGGGACATGGCAAGACTAGCCTGGTAAAGGCTTTTAGGAAGGAGGAGTCTTAAAATCTATAATGGACATTGAACTTACCTTTGAACTTATCAAACTCATGATATAAGACTTATTTAATATACATTAAACAACTCTGTTATGTTGCAAGGGCTGATTTATACCCAATAGTAGGCTTATAAGATCACCTGGAATTCTGTGTGTGTCCGCCCGTGTGTCCATGTGTGTCCCCCTCCCCCTCGCTCTATCAACTTTGCAAAGCCTGGACCAATATGAACCACATTTGGTTCAGCTGTAGGGACACATAGGGACACCTCAATGGCATAGTTTGTAATGATGTCATCCACCCCAATCCAAAATGGCGGACACATAAACTTTTGAGGCTCAAGTGGGCTAACTTGTGAACCACTTAACCAATTCTGAACCAAATTTGCTACATCTGTAGGGACACATAGGGATGTCCTAATAGCGTGGTTTGTGATGATGTCATCCACCCCAATCCAAGATGGTGGTCATGTGAACGTCTGAGGCGCAAGCCAGCTAATTTGTGGACTGTCTAACCCATTTGAACCAAATTGGGTACAGCTGTATGGACACATAGGGACACCTCAGTGGCATAGTTTGTAATGATGTCATCCACCCCAATCCAAAATGGCAGACACATAAACTTTTGAGGCTCAAGTGGGCTAACTTGTGAACCACTTAATCAATTTGAACCAAATTTGCTACATCTGTAGGGACACATAGGGATGTCCTAATAGCGTGGTTTGTGATGATGTCATCCACCCCAATCCAAGATGGTGGTCATGTGAACGTCTGAGGCGCAAGCCAGCTAATTTGTGGACTGTCTAACCCATTTGAACCAAATTGGGTACAGCTGTATGGACACATAGGGACACCTCAGTGGCATAGTTTGTAATGATGTCATCCACCCCAATCCAAAATGGCAGACACATAAACTTTTGAGGCTCAAGTGGGCTAACTTGTGAACCACTTAATCAATTTGAACCAAATTTGGTGCAGCTGTTGGGACACATAGGGACACCTCAATGGTGTAGTTTGTAATAATTTCATCTACCCCAATCCAAGATGGTGGATGCATGAATGTTTGAGGTGCAAGTGGGCTAACTTGTGGACTGTTTAACTGATTTGAACCAAATTAGGTACAGTGGGAGTGAGTGACACACAGGGACATCTCAGTGGCGTAGTTTATCATGATATCATCCACCCTGATTCAAGATGTTGGAACCATAAACCTTTGCGGTGTAAGTGAAACACTTAACAAATTTGAACCAAATTTGCTACAGCTGTAGGGACACATAGAGACACACCAGTGGCATAGATTGTGACAATGTCATCCACCCCAATTCAAAGTGATGGACACGTAAGCCTTTGAGGTGCAAGTGCACTAACTTGTGGACAGTCTAACCGGAACCAAATTTGCTACAGCTGTATGGATACATAGGAAAGTCCCAATCGTGTAGTTCATGATGATGTCATCCACCCTGATCCAAGATGGTTGATGTATGAATGTTTGAGGCGCAAGTGCACTAACCTGAGGACTGTCTAACCTGGACCAAATTTGGTAGTTATAGTGAGTGACAGACACACACGGACACCTCAATGATGTAGTTTGTAATGATGTCATCCACCCCGATCCAAGATGACGGACGCATGAATATTTGTGGTTCAAGAGATCTAATTTGTGGACCTTGATTTGAACCAAATATAGTCCAGTTGTATAGACAGTGAAAGGAAAGTAGGCTGATTAGTTCATAGTAGAACAACTTGTTAATATTATCAAACTGCTAGCTCCATGGGAGCTTTTCTGTAGATTGTAAAAACTACTGACAAACTCTAAGAATTCATAGATTTTCCAGACATTTCATCTCAGTTTGTGCATTCTGATCCCCACAGACCAAAGAAGGAATGATATTTGAAAGCAACAGTTTTCTACCTACTTAAGAGATTGATGCAATACCATATATTAAGCTAACTGCAGTACTGGACTAGGCAATACAAAAGAGTTTACTCTATAGAAACGTAAGGACTTAGTGGGACAGACACCACCAGATGCCAAATTTAAAAGAATGAAATTGCCTGAACTCCCATTAAGTTATTTAACAGTTACATTTGGATACTACCTTCTTCCAAAGAGCTCAAGGTACCTCTTTCATTTTATCCTCAAAGCAAGCCGATGAGGTAAAATTAAGATGACAGAGTAAGCAATTGTCACAATGTCACCTGGAAGTTTTTCACACCTAGTTTTTAGTTCACATCCTCTGTAATGGAGGTGAGTATTCACATATCGGCCAACTTTACCCTGAACTCCCTGTGAGCTATCGGGGAGCATTTCCACACACAATTCGGGTTTTTCACTGTGCATTAGAGTGTAGCCCGATTTATATCTGGAGTAAAAAAAATATCCACTTTTTGCTGCAGTTTTTTTGGGCAACTTTGAACTTGCAGTAAAGCATGCTGACTGGGAAAGCTCAAACTCAAAGCTATCCCAAAAATGCAATGCAAAAAGTGGATTTTTTTTTTACCCTGGATATAAACTGGCCTGCACTCATGCAGTGAAAAACCCAAATTGTGTGTGAAATGCTCCCCAATAGCTCACAGGGACTTCGGGGTAAATCTGCCCGATATGTGAATGGACATCCTCCATTCCAGAGGAGATGTGAACTAAAGGGCTTTAAAAGCCCTGTATGAAAAACTTCCTGGTGAGTTTCAGAGCCAATTGCACCAGTCTATTATTCTGTTGAAAATACTGTACAGGTTACCCATAGGCTTGTGAAGAAGAACCTCTTAGTGGATTGTATCCCTGTGGTTCAACAACTCAGACTTATCACAGCATGCTTAATCTTATGAAACACCCTCTCTGGTGTATACCTTTATGTACACCTCCTTTGAAATTCCTAACCCTCAATTCATCCACAGGAAGGAATATAGCATGCAAGCATTCTTACCTTTGATACTCTATAGGATCTAACAATATTTAACCGGTGAAGTCATTTTTGTTTCCAAATATATGTCGCAAATGGGCTTGGGAACTTGGAAAAGAAAAAAAAGGAGGAAACAATGCCCTTATTCATGACATCAGATTCAGCTCCATGGAAACTAGTTGTGATGACAAAAAAACACGCATACAGATTGCAAGGTCATAAGTCACACTTAAGAGAACAGGCAAGAGAGAAACTGTTAGTTTAATGAATAACGTTCATCAGCCTCAAAAGGGAAGATAGAAAGCGAGGAGAAACAAAGCACCTGAAGTTAAATACCCTCAAAAGTACTTCAAAACATTTTATCTTTGAGTGAAGTAGCTCTTCATGAATACAAGGTTCCACAGGTCTCTCTTTGCAAGAAATGGAGGGAAAGCACATATACAGAGCACAGTGGGCATGCGATTAATAGCAAATCTCAAATGGGTAGTCTTCAATTTATTTATTTTTGCCCTGGGAATCTGGGATGTTTCAACATGATATTGCCTTCCCAATGTGAAACATCAATAAAGACATGTGGTGTGAGCCATAACTGTATTGATAAGAAATGCCAATTATTAGCAAAAAAAAAGTCCTAGACTGCAGTTCCATGGGGTTGGCAGAGCCAGGCGTTGATCTATTGCTTGCCTTGAGCACTGCAATCATGCCAGACAAAGGTCTCATCAATCTTGCCCTCTTAGTTCCCCTCACATCTTTTTAAGCTGATGCTGGGCGATTTGAATGTCCCTCCTTCAAATGCAAGGGAGCTGATTTGGCCCACGCTTTTGCCTCGAGTTTGGCAATCAAGGCCTGCACCACCCCAGGCCATCCCTCCTATTCCGAAGAGGAAAGCTGCATAGGGAGCAGTTCTATAGCAGGCTTAACAATCCTGCCATCCTTCTTCCCCTTTGCCTGCTTTGGGGCTGTGACTGCACCTCAGCAAGATGTCAGGCCCTTGTACTGGTTCCAGGGTCTTTGTTTAATTGTATATTAATTTAAATTATATCAAAACAACTTTGTGTGTGTGTGCATGAGTATCATTCCATCAGTGTCAATATGCAAAGTACCCAAGCCCCATCAGTCAAACAGTATTAAGAAAACTCCCACTGGGTTATCTCTCAAGACCCAGGGAAGAAAGCAAGCCCAGAAACACCAGAGACAGAAACTGTGCAGACAAGCCACTCAGTATGCCTCTCAAAAGCGGAGAGAAAGGCTGGGTGGGCTTGCCTCGCAATAGCAATAGCACTTAGCACTTACATTTATATACCGCTTTATAGCCGAAGCTCTCTAAGCGGTTTACAATGATTTAGCATATGGCTGGCTTGCTCTGCTCACCCAGACCCCTGAACCGATAACTGATCCCAGCCTCATGCTTCAAGATATGTGGGGCAAATCTGCCATGTCCAAGACATGCTTGGGTGGATTGCAACGTATTCAGGATTGTGCATCATTGTCTTAAACACAAGCAATCCTATATAATAAAATGCTAGGTGTCTGCGTCCGTGTCTTTTTCGGGTGTTCTGGGCATGCGCGGAGTGCGTGCGCAGAACACACCGAAGGA
The DNA here is from genome assembly GCF_027244095.1 of Hemicordylus capensis. Classification (NCBI taxonomy): domain Eukaryota; kingdom Metazoa; phylum Chordata; class Lepidosauria; order Squamata; family Cordylidae; genus Hemicordylus; species Hemicordylus capensis. The sequence continues at coordinate 133,030,510 of NC_069661.1, forward strand.
GACAGGGACGCAGACACTGGCCGCCATGTTGGCCGGGTGGAGGAGAAGTGGCATGCCGAGGAGAAGCGGCCACTGCCGAAGCTGGGTGGGGGGAGGAGGTGGCAGGGGAAGCCGGCCGAGGCCAGAGGAGGCGGAGGGCCAGGCCGCGAAGTGGCAGAGGCGTCAGGCCAGGCCCGGCGGCCCGGCCGCAGATGAGAGGTGGGGGCGGGGCGGGGGCGGTCTGGCCTGCCCCGTCTGCCGCTTCGCGGCCTGGCCCCCTGGCGGCAGGGGGGCAGAGAAGGCGGAGGCGGCGGAGGAAGCCGGGCGAGGCGGCGAAGCGCGCGCCTGAAGAAGAGTGGCAAGCAAAACAGGCAGCTCAGCCCAAAGGGGAAACCCCGAGGAGGCACACCTTCTGCTGGAGGAGCCAGCGCGGGAGTCCCGACTGCCCGCAGCAGCATCCTGCTGCTACCGTGCCCACCACCCCGCGCAGGTCTTATGCCACCAGCGGCTCAGCTGTGGCTAGCGGTGAGGCATGGTGGGACGCCACGCGAGGATCCTCCAAGTTTCCTGGGGGAGGGCAGAGCTGCCTGTACCCTTTCCAGGGACCACGCTCTAGGGACGTTCTCCTGCTGCAGCCAAGAACCCCCCGACTGGCTGTTCCTCCGGGGCACTGCACCCTCCCCTTCCAGCCTGCGGGAAAGAGGGAAAACCCTCCCCTTCAACCTGGACATGACGGCAGCCGCTCATTCTTTCGCAGCCCTTCGCAGCCTGCACCTCACAGGCCTTAAAGGCACAGCGCGCTCCGGTCGGCTCTACCTTTTCCTAGCCAATCTGCCAGGCGGCCAAAGGAGGCGGTGGGCCCAGACAGGAAACCGGAGGAGGCAAGGGCTGCCAATGGCAAGGGCTTCCAGTCTTTAGGCGGGTGGGCGGACGTAAGATGGCAATGGCGTTGGCGGAGGGGAGGGGGAGAAGGCAGAGGAGGCGGCCGAGGACAAGCCGCAGAGGGCAGGATCGCTCCTCCGCTGTCAAGTCTGAAGGGAGCTGTGGGAGAAGTTTCTACTAGCGCCCGTTAATTTAACGGGCTGAAAATTACTAGTACACAATAAAGTCATTCTCATGGCCGTTACTGGGCGGAGAGGGTGGGTGGGGAGGAAGGCAGGGTCGAACCTACCTTCCCCACAGACAATCAGTCATCCTTTGTTTGGCACATGTTGGAGATGGAGTTCCAGTGCATCAACCTTTTGCACCAACTATCCTAATGACCACTAGGGGCACTGGGAGTAGAGATAGTGAGTAACGGTCTCCCTAACTGTTCTACCTGTCTCTACTCTATGACCCCTGATCTGACTCTTCCACACTTCCTGTGCTGAGTCACAATCCTTTCTTTCCTCTTAGAGAACAGATGGAAGCATCTGTTTCCCTCCTTACCTATTCATTATATAGTCCTTTAGATTAGGACTTTCCTATCCAAGTGTACTTAACCAATAAATACTTAGTATTTAGTCCTACAAGAATCTTCATGTGTTTCCTCTAAATAGCTGCAACAACTAAATAATCCTCTGCTACCTACTCTGTAATTGGAGTGTGTGCTCATTCCTTAGTGCTCTGTTTTACCTACTGGGGGTAAAAATTACCAACCCCCAACAGCATGTGGCTCACGTGCTCACCTGATCCACACTGCTCTGAGCAGGTTGGGCAGGAAAATGAAGCCGGGCCTCTGAATGTGCCATACAAGGAGCGTGGTGCATGGAAGGATTTCTCCTCAAGCTGAGCGCTCTAGGCACCAGACTCTTTGTCTGCTCAGGCTGCCTGCAGTCCAAGCATATATACAACCGCGTACCTAGTTAAAAGGATGCACTTGCACCCTTTTACCCAGGCTGTCCAAGAAGGCAGTGCCAGGATGAGCCTTGGCACTTTAAACCAGGTAGGGCTGCTTAAGCCTGGGTAGGGCTGCTCGTGTGAACAGTCTCAATGATTCAGATTGGCGCTATACTGCTTGGTAGGGATGTGTGGAACGTTTTGGGTATAGAACGATCTGTACCTGAATCAGGCCGTTTCAGGCGATTTGGGCACAAAAGAAATCACCCGATTGCAAGTCCTGAAAGATTTGTGCACAAAACAAATCAACCGAATTTTGGATCAGAATATTTTGTTGTTTTAGACCTCAATTTTGTGGCTATATCTGTGTGTAGTCTCCATTTTGTGTTTGACATCAATTTGAATTTCCTGCCCTTCCAGGTTTCAGATTGGTAAGCGAAAGCATGGGCTGATCTGCTGACAGTTGTCTCCTTGTTCCTGATTGGCTCTTTTGCTCTTGCAAGTGCTAAATGACCCCGCATTGGCCAGGGGAAGGTCGAAGAAGGGGCAAGGGTGAGGGGGAGTTTAAGGAGGGATTTTCAAAGGGATTTAAAGCGGCAGCAGCCACCATTCTGCCTTTCTGCCTTGTGGAAGAAAAGAGAGAGTGAGAGCTTTGCTTTGTCTTGCCTATTGTTCTGGCTTGCTAGCCTGCCTTGCTTGCCAGTGCCACCCAGTCTGCCTGTGCCAGCCTGGGGTGGATTCTCTGCTGCATTAATTGCTTTTTTGTAGAGAAAAAGAGAATCCTAGAGAAGAAAAGATAATTCCATCTGATTCTTTTTTTCACCCCTGCCTGCCTGTGCCAGTCCCCAGCCCCAGAGTGCCTGTGGCCACTGGCCACCTGGCGGCCACTGGCCACCTCTTCCCCCCAGATTTTCCAGGCTTTTGTCCCAGCCCCCGCACCTCCCCATCTGAAGAATGAAGAAGAAAGAGTAGAGACCAGTCCACAGAAGTGGAATACTGGACGCAACGTGGGTAAAGCCTTAGGCTCAGTGAGTACCCATTTATTTTAACACACACACCACACTATACACACACACACATCTCTGGAATTGTGAATTCTTGGGGTTTTTTTTCCTGTTTGGAGGGAGGTTTTGGATTGCAATTGAATTTAAAAAGTTGTGTGTTACTTAGTTTAGAGGTTTAAATAGGGGTTCTGCCTGTGGGAGGGATCCCTGTTAGCTAGTACTAGTAGGTGGTTAGAAGGGTAGCATAGCCTTGTGGTTTAAAAAAACAATTCTGTCTTTTTTTTCCCCATTCCAAAGATTTTTTTTCATTTTTAAAAAACAGAAGCCTGTGTTCCAGCCATCTGTGCCCATAATATATATAGAATTATTAATATTCTCTGCCCAACAGCCTACAGGCTCTGAGTGGGCACACACTCCAGCCTTCTCACTACGCCCATTTACCATCCACCCCACCCCCAACCTTGCTCTAAACAAGCAAAGCCTTCAGCCATCACCCCAGGCCAGTAGTCCAGCAACAGCAGCCTATATTGTGCCTGTCTGTTCCCTGTGCCAAGCTCAACCCAGGCTCTGAGTGGGCAGTGGGCACAGATTCTAGCCTCCTCCCTTACCATCACCACCCCCAACGGCAGGGGGCACACTCTGCTGAAGTCAGCCCAGCCCCTGTTCTTGGCCCTTCTCCCAACGGAGTGTCTCCTTCCCTGAGACACTCACTCCACTTCTGTCCCTTGCCCTCCAATTCTTTTTAAAAAGTTGTTGCTGTTTTTTAAGTCAGGGTTTTAAAAAGAAGCCCCAAAAGAAATGGCTGGGAGAGGCAGAAGAGTGCCAGGTAGGGGAAGGGTTTTCTTGCTGGTCATGGTGGGGGCAGCAACAGGAACCTATTCCCTGAGTCACCCCCGCCCCTGCTTTGGTGCGCAGGCTGGACTTCTATTATCTGCCTGGCCCTACGCCAGAGCCTGCGGCCGGGCAGCAGTTGGAGGGGAGGGCCTCCCCTGCCAGGGAAGAAGTTCTTCCCATGGCAGATGTGGAGGTGGTGTAAGTGGAGCCGGCTGCCAGTCCAGCCAGATCCACCTTACTGCCCTCCCCACTGGTCCCTGTGTGGGGTGGGGGCCGCAAGGTTGCACCTGAGGAGGCCCAGGAGGAAGCCCCGTGGTTCCTGTCCCTGAGACTTCCCAGGCCAGCTCTGAAGGCAGTGGTGGTGGCGTGCGCCAGAAGGAACCAGCAGAAGTGCCACCACCTGAGCGGCCCGGTGTCGCAGGAGAGTCCAGCAGTGTGGTGTGGGATCACGTTGAGCTTTGCCCTGGTGAGCCCAGCTATGCTGCCTGCACCCACTGCAAGGCACTTGTTAGCAGGGGCAAGAACCCTAAGCACTTCAGCACAATGGGTCTGCTGTTGTGCCTGCGGCAGCACCCTGGCACTCAAACCTCTGCTGGCAGTGGCACTGGGCCAAGTGCCTCCTCTAGCACTAGCAGCAGGCAGTCAGTGGCTCCTGCTCCTAGGCAGGAAAAGCTGACTGAGCGGTGGGTGCAGCCTCTGGGGAATTGGTCTGATCGTCCCAAACCATATGTGGTTACCAGGGCCATTTGGGAGATGATGGCTTTGGACGATCAGCCATTTAATATCGTGGAGAATGTCGGCTTCCGCCGTCTGCTCCAGCTGCTTGCCCCAGAGTACAAAATCCCCTCACACACCACCTTCAGTAGGACGGTGGTGCCCTCCCTGTACCATGCATGCAGGGAGGCTGTGTTGGCCCGGTTGCATGCAGCCAGGACCAGCAACAGTGTGTACTTGACTGCGGATCTCTGGATGAGCCTCCATGGGCTGCACACTGCCTTCATGTCCCCAACAGCCCACTGGTAGAGGCATGAGGGCGAGGGGACATCCGGCTCTGCTGGAGCAGTATCCATCTCCTCCTATGCAGGCAAGCCTTTTTGGGCAGTGTTGCATGTGGAGGCAATGGACACAGACCCACCTGTCAGATGAGTTGTCAGCGATCATGGACCAACAGGTGGGGACTTGGCTAGCCGGGGAGCGAAACCTCCGCCGAGACTTCATGGTCACTGACAACGCAGCCAACATTAGTAAGACGGCCAGGCATGTTCAATTTGTGCACATCACTTGCGCTGCACACACTTTGAATCTGGTGGTGCAGGATGCACTTGGGCTTAAGGAGGTGAAGTCTAAGTGCCAGCAGAGGTTAGGTTTAGTTCCTGCCCCAGAACCTGCTACTTCCATGGCTGCTCTTGTGGACCAGTGCCACAAGATGGCTGGCCACTTCCACTGGAGCGAAAAGGCAAGGCCAGGCAGATTGAGCTGGGCATGCCTGAACATCTGATCCCCCAGGATGTTCCTACCCGGTGGAACTCCACCTTTCTTTTGCTCCAGCACTTGTAGGAGCAAGAGGGAGCCAGCCACAGCCTGGCAAGGCGTAGTGGCTTGGATGTGTGCGACCTGTCCACTGTGGACTGGCAGCTCATTTCCGAGCTGGTCTTAGTACTCAAGCCGTTCTATGCTGCCACAAACAGCTTGTGTACTGAGGCAGCTATGCTGAGCCGTGCTTTGCCCACCCATCTTCTCCTCGAGAAGACTATGGGTGATCTCTAGGCCACTCTGACCACTGGGATGCAGTCACCCTGGCAGATCAGCTGAGGACTGGGGTAGTGGAATGGCTCATGACACCCTTGGGTGCATCTGCATGGCATGTCCTGGCATGCATCTGTGACCCAAGGATGAAGGGCAGAGCTGTCACCCCTGATGAGCTGCCCAGGTGGTGGGATCTCCTGGTCGAGCACATCTGGAGTGCAGAGGAGAAGAGGCTAGGATGTGTGTGACCTGTCCACCGAGGACTGGCAGCTCATTTCCGAGCTGGTCTTAGTACTTGAGCCATTCTATGCTGCCACGAACACCTTGTGTACTGAGGCAGCTACACTGATCCGGGCTTTGAGAGTAGATTCATTTTCAGTGACAAACAATGCATCCAGTCTCATTTGCTGCCAGAGAATCTACACTCAGAATACCTCAGAAACAACAAAACCCAGTACCCCATGGGCTTGTGGGTATGGGGGTGGTTGGTACCCTTTGTGCACTACACCACCACTCAATCTGGGCCACCCCTGTGCCCCCCAAGTGGAGTAATGGGGCTGCTGAAACCCCCATTATTCCCTATGGGGGAAAAGATTAAAGATGTGCAAACTTCAGAAATTCTTTAAAAATCAGCCCTTTGCCCAATTTCTTTGAAATCTGGATAGTAGCAGGCACCCATTGGGGCACTACCACCTGACCCTCTATTCTGCCTCCAAAGCCCCCTTTCTTCCCCAAATCTGCCCCAAATACAGGCCAACTTGAAAAACTCTTTAAAAATCAGCCCGTTGCCCAATTTCTTTGAAATCTGGGTGGCAGCTTCCTTGCACCCATTGGGCATTACCACCCACCACAACCAGCTTTGGGACACTTCAGTGCCCCCCCCCCCATGGAGCTATAAGTTTACTGGAATCCCCATTATTCCCTATAGGAAATATATTAAAGATGCATACACTTCAAAAAGTCTTTGAAAATCACCCCTTTGCCCAATTTCTTTGAAATTTGGGTGGTAGCTTTCACCCATTGGGCACTACCACCCCCACTCTTTTGGTCCTGGGACCCTTTTTAAAATCTAAATCAATTCGGATTTGGATTTGGATTTGGAAAATTCAGGTACAAATCAAATCTGGGGTGATTCGGGGGGGGGGGGTCAGATTCGGACCCAAAACAAATTGGGGTGTTTTTATTCCGGTACAAATCAAAATGAAAAAATAGATTCATGCACATCCCTACTGCTTGGAGAGATGCATGCGCTTTCAAACGGGGAATATATACTGTGCAACTAAACCAGGGATTCTCAAACTTGGGTCCTCAGGTGTTATTGGACTTCAACTACCATAATCCCCAACCAAAGGCCACTGAGGCTGGGGATTATGGGAGTTGAAGTCCAATAACACCTGAGGACCCAAGTTTGAGAATCCCTGAACTAAACTAATTGCAGCTAACAAGCATGCAATGTGCAGCAGTTATTCAGATCTGCATGAATCACATACCTGCTCTCATGTCCCAGGCATGAGATACCCACATGGAAACAATTAGAAATATTCTGATCCTCTGAAAGCTCACAAGCATAGCATGAATGTGATGGCCATCCCCTCGTTTGCAAATGTATACATGGAGACCTCGAAACATTTCAACTAAAATGGGCCATTTTGAGTGTTTCCAGCTTGAAACAGAACACCCCTTAAATAAAGGGTCTGTTTCGAGCTGCCCAGGTCACGACTGCTCTGTCGTCCTGTCTCTCTGTGGCAGGGAGGGAGGAAGGAAGGGAGGTTTGATTTTGTGGTTTTATCAGCATTAATATGCTATGGTGTTATATTAATATGCTGTTATAACTATCTGGTTTTGCTGGATTGACAATAGCAGAACTTGTGTACCTCCCTGTGTTCCTTGAGTTGTGTTTTGTTTGTGAGATAGTGTTGTGGCAAGAAATGGGCAGTGTCCCCCCCCCCCCCCTCGCTCTCATTTCTTGGTAATTGCTATGATGAGCTCCATGTCTGGCTTTGAGACTAACTTGTGCCTCACTCATTGCTCTGGTCTGGTCTGCAGTGTGCATTGCAATGTTTTGTACTCAATCAAAATGTGGATGAAGTTGCTCTAGTTGAGCTTATGGCTATACTTGCTGCTGTGGCAGCTGTTGCAATGCTAGAAAATAAGGAGTCAGAATTGCATGAGAGAGAGCAACTTGTGCCAGTGATGTAACTGCAGTGCAGGCACTGTGGCTGGCACCGGATTCTGGGTCAGTGATCCTATTTTTCTATTTATTTATTTATTTATTTATTTATAGTAGTAGTAGTAGTAGCAGCAGCAGCAGCAGCATTATTTTATTTTATTTTTATTCTTTTTACATTTATATTCTGCTCTTCCTCCAAGGAGCCCAGAGTGAGGTACATGATTGTGTTGTCCTCACAACAATGCTGTGAGGTAAGTTAGGCTGAGAAATAAGTGACTGGCCCAGAGTCACCCCTTGAGTTTCATGGCTGAATGGGGATTTGAACTAAGATCTCCCCATTAAAAATTTATTTAAAATCGCCCACTTGCCCATTTCTTTTGTGGGTTGGGTAGTAGGTAGCACCCATCATGTCCTACCACACAACCCACTTGGTGTCCCTAGTGGTACCTATGGGGAACAATGGGGTGTTTAGAGTTTCCCCATTGTTCCATATGGCTGAAATACTCAAAACATTCTGGCCATCTGCATTTCGTTTCGAGCTCAAAACAAAACATGAAATCTGTTTTGTGCACATCCCTACTGTTGATGGCCTGCCTTTCATGGACTCATCTAATCATTTTAAAGCCATCAAAGCTGGTGGCATCACCACCCTGTGAAAGTGAATTCCATTCAGTGATTATATATCTGGAGGCCATCTTGGGACAGTGAGAACCATGGGGTGCGTCACTACTTATGGGGGCAGTCACTGAAAAGCTGCATCAAAGCCAAGAGGCAGGCAATGCGGACTCAACTGCCTAGACAACAGGGCTGTGGGCTATCATTTTTACCATGCCAGGAAGGGAAATGAAGCTGCAGCCCATTTCCTTTTCCCTCTCTGGTGTGATGACAATGATGGCAACAGGGCTGTGGGTCCTCCACATGCCTGCCTCTTGATTCTGAGGAGTTTCCTTTCCCTTGGAGCTTTTCTAAATCTGGAAGACACTGGTGTTCTGAGGAACATGTGGTTAAGACAGGCAAGGTTGCCCTGAGGCTCACTTGGGCCCCAGGAAAAGAAGGTCTACAAGATTCTCCCAAACCACCTTCCCTGTTAATCAGAGGCCTTAGTCATCAGGGTGTGTACCAGGCCAAGCCAGCTCTTCTCCACATGTTTCTTCTTCACATTGCGAGAAAAAGGACAGCCTTTATAGCAGCCTCTGTACAGCAGTATAGAGATTACTGAAAAGGTCTTAGACATTTTAAAATATTATCACATACACCCAGTGCCAACCATTTGCATCCAGCAATGCAATAAAAATATCACGCCCACCAGACAGGTAAGGGGGGTTTGATGGTTTTCACCTGGGAGTGATATAATTTGTTTATTTTTTTTTAACTTACTTAATTCAGAGCTCACCTTTCAGTCTGCACCAGACCCACAACACATCTCACTGAGCAAAAAGAGCAAATGATAAATATTAAAGCAACTCTAAGCATATTTAACAAAGTGGAATATAAAATAAAAATGATAAAATCAGCAACCATGAGAGTAAAATCAATAAACCGGCAATAAAATTGAGTCTAATAATAGTTTACTTAGCCCTGAGACTATCTGTACCAAAACAGAAGTGCTTGAAGAGAGAGAGAGAGAGAGAGAGAGAGAGAGAGAGAGAGAGAGAGAGAGAGAGAGAGAGTTGGGGATTAAAACTGTTTCACATATATTGGGGCTGTTCTCACAAACATCCGTTTCAGGGGGAGGCAGTAAACCCTGCTGTTCAGGCTTGAATGGAACCATGGGAAACCCTCCAACTCAGCTTTTTTAAACCTGGGCAACCCAGGGTCTACCCTGCTCTTAACTGATGTAGGAAGAGAAGGATCCTTTCCTGCCTTCCCCCCCAGTTGTGTGGCACACAGCCTTTTCACTCAGCAGGACGCCATGCCCCCTGCTGATCCCACATGGCTACCACAGAGTTCTGTGGCCAGAGGAGGAGGGAGGAGCAGGGAGGAGCCAATGTCATCATGAGGTTTTCCCAGACTTCTGGTGGAACAGCTCATGCTGAGAAGGCAAGGGCGTGTTTCGAGGGCCATCTAAAGCAGGGCGAATACTTGCAGCTCCTGATTTCAATGAAGTCCTCTGCCAGAGCCTCAGTCATTTGGTTGTCGGGTTTGCAAACCCTAACAGAAGTTCAGGTCATCTTGGAGTCATGAGGTAGGAGCAATCCTGACCGTCTACCCACCTCCAGAGGGTCATGTGAACAAGCCTATTATCTTGTTAATGCCCATAAAACCACCCTGTCAGTTTGACTATCCCTGTTATGCAGATGAGGGCTGAGGCAGAGAAAATAATGGCTTTCCAAAAGCCATCTCATGAGTTCATAGCAAAGCTGGCATGTTCAGCACAAACCCTCCTAATTTATGGCTCACTCTCTTAGCCACTACACTACACTAGGTATGCTCACACAATCCTCTTCCATTCCTCTGCAATAGCATTAGGTCTTTGCCACTTGAATGCTGTTGGTTTTGTTTTAATTTGTATTTGATTGTGTTATGTTCATTATTATATTTTTACTTAATTGTACCTCACTTTGTAGGCCTTATTATGGTCAAAAACTGACAAAAATAATAATTGTTGTTGTTGTTGTTGTTGTCGTCGTCATCTGTAGTACAGCATTCATATCCCCCCTGCCTTGGCCTATGTACAAACTCCTGGCATGAAGACAGATTGCATGCCCCCTCCCCCTTATAGAGGTTATACAAATTTTGAATGTGGCATTGTGAAGGAAAGCCTTCTTCATAATGTTCCAGCATAGCAAGGTCACAACTGAGGGTGCTTTGAAGATGTAGGGGCATTTTTCTGGTGACTCGGAGCCAACTGCATGTTATGTTGATTTCCGCCCACCCACTAATTAGCAAGTGGGGGGTGGTGAATCTGGATTAGGACTGCAGTGGGGGCAAAAGGTTAAAAGCTATGTTCTCAGTCAGGATTGGGGCACCATGTCTGCTATTTAGAGATTATGATGATGAAGAGGAGGAGGAGGAGGACTATACCACTTTTGAACAGAAACATTCTCAAAGCCATTTAAATAGAAAAAGAATCAAGATGGCTTCTTGTCCCAAAGGGGATCACAATCAGCCTAGCGTAAAGAGCCTGGGTGTGATTTTTGATGCCTCTTTGAATATGGAGGCTCGGATCATGGAGGTCACTAGAAAGGCCTTTTTTCAGTTACGCCAAATACGGCGGCTGGCCCCTTATCTGTCCCCTCCGGATTTGGCCACTGTGATCCACGCGATGGTCACTTCTGGGTTAGATTATTGCAACTTGCTTAATGTGGGGTTGCCACTGCGCCTAACTCGGAGATTGCAACTGGTGCAGAATGCAGCGGCCAAGGTCCTTACTAAGGCGCCTTGGCGAGCACATGTGACACCTTTGCTCATTCAGCTGCACTGGTTGCCCATTGAGTCCCGGATTAAGTTGAAGACATTAACTTTAACATTTAAAGCCCTACATGGTATGGGTCCTCCATACCTCCAAGACCGACTTGTTCGATATGTCCCTCGCCGAGTCCTGAGATCAGCCACAAGTAATGTCTTTTTTTTAAATAGAATTTTAATTTTCAAAATAAAAAGTAGATAAAGGAGAGCTACAACAATAGTATTTGAAAATATCAAGCAATACAAATTTCAAAAAAGGAAAAGAAACAGCAACCTCTTCCCACTTTTCACCGCCCATAGTTTGATAACTAATTAAACAACCTAACATTTCACAATTACAGATATGATAAAAAGCCAGTTCTATTGAGTAAAAAAGAATCATTTCGATAAAAATGCCAAGTTAACGAATGGAATAACATCCGTTTCTGCAATGTTTTATGCCATTTTTACCTTGTATACACAAAAGAACATAAAACTGAATAAAAAAGCAACCTAACATCCCATAATTACAGATAAGAATGATAAAGAAACAACAGCAACCAGTTCTATTGAGTAAAAAAAAAAAGTCATTTCTATAAAAAAAAGCCGAGTTAACAAACGGCAAAACACCCCTTTCTGCAGTATTTTATGCCGTGTTTACCTTGTGTACACAGAAGATCATAAATCAAATCCCGACACTGGGAACAAATGGAGACCTTGTTGGATGTTGTAATTTATAAAAGGCTCCCAAACAGACATAAATGACTCAGAAGAGAGACCCTTCTTGTAAGCTGAGATTTTCAAAATTGATGCATAATCCCATAGCTTCAAAAACCAGTCATTTAGAGAGGGAATCACAGGTACCCCAAGTAATGTCTTGGTGATCCCAGGCCCTAGGGATATTAAACTGCAATCAACGAGAGCTAGGGCCTTCTCAGTAGTGGCCTCGGCTCTATGAAACGGTCTCCCGGATAATATCAGAACTCTCCATGATCTGTTGGCTCTCTGTAAGGCATGTAAGACTGAAATTTTCCACTGGGTGTTCGGTCGCTGAAATAGCTGGTCGTAGAGTGATCTTGTAATCCATGGTTATTATGTCATGTGGAATGGGGTTGTGGTTTATGAGGTTATGTAAGATATATTTTATGGAATTGTGTTGCTGTGTACGTTTTTGCTTGTAAGCCGCCCTGAGTCCTATAGGAGTAGGGCGACATATAAATCTAACTAACTAACTAACTAAACAAACAAACAAACAAACAAACAAATCTAAACAAAAAGAAAACAAACAAGCCACAAGGTAGACACCAGCAACAGCAACTGGAAAACTGCTATTTTGGGGATAGATAGGAGTGGTGGCCTCTTAGCTATGGAACTCCTTCCAAAAGAAATGCACTTTTGGGCCAATAATACATACTAGCTGGGCCGTGCGCAGAGCATCTGCACCTCTAGTGTCCCCTGCCCCCCACCACTGGTGCTTTCTTCCCCCACCGTCAATGCTTTCTTAACCACCCACCGCCTCCATTTTCTTCTCCTGCCCACCGCTGCCATTTTTTCCTTCCTGCCGCCATTGCCATTCTCTCCCTCTGCCTATCCCCGCCACCATTTTCTCCCACCCCCACCATTTTGTCCCCACGACCACAACCTTTTTGTTTCCCGCCTTGCCTCCAGCACTGCCACTTTCCTTTTCCCCTGCAGGAAGCTTGCTTGCGAATTCTCGCAAGAGCTGCCACGCCTGGGATTAGCAGTGGGTATGCCTAAGAGAAATATATATATCGATTTCTTATTTCACCAGGCCAGATTTTGGGCTGCTGAGATTCCAATACTGTATTTCAGATTTTTCCTCCTGTGCTTGTGATTATTATTTTTTTCTGTGGATTTCAGTGGTGCTGTTTTATTTATTTCAATTATTTTATTTTATCGCTCTGCTATAAGCCACCTTGAGCGCTTTTTGAAAGGAAGGGTATGCTTCTTGAGCCAGGGACCTGTCTTCTTATTCCTTGTAAAGCAGCCATAATGGGTGACATAACAACAACTACAATAGTGGCACAAATGCTGCACAAGGGTGGAACAAAGGCTTTGCCCTCACAGGGAGCCTTGAGAGCAGTTGCATTAAAGGCTCATTCCGCAGCCCAGAATGCGGGGATAAGGATTGGGAAGCCATTTTTGCTTCTCTCCCCTCCCTGCAAAAACCCTTGTTGCTGCCAGAAATATGTCCTTGAGGGCTGCATATTTCTCATAGACATATTTCTGGCACTGCAAAGAGCAAGGAGAGAGGACAGGAGAGAAGCAAAAATAACTTCTCAGTCCCCCTCTCCACATGCTGGGCGTGGAGCAACTGGTCTCAAGGCTCCCTGTGAGGGCAAAGCCTTTGCTTCAACTTTGTGCTCTTGTGCAGCATGTGGGCCAATAATAAATATGTTCTAAAATAAACAAAAACACAATTAATTAACACATTAGGGCTACAATCCTATGCATAGTTACCTGAGAGTGACACAGTGGGACTTCTGAGTAAACATGCCTAGGATTGTACTGCTTGTTTAATGGGTGCCATGGCCATGAAAGGTCATGGGGAAATATGGTTTTCTCTTAATGCCTAAATAGCCTCATAGTTGATTGCAAAAGGTAAATAGCCTATAAGGAGTGTGCTTTGCTGTTGCCAAGTCAATGAATTTAACCTTGTACTCATGGTCATGAATCACAATTTCTAATATATGCAGAGTGACTACCAATCAATAATTCAATCAAAGTGACTATCAATCAATACAACATAATGCCTTCAATAAATATAGAATTACACAGCAACCAGCACAAATCCATAACATTACCAAAAGATACAGCAGAAACTCATCCTAGGAACATAGGAAATTGCCATATACTAAGTCAGACTATTGGTCCATTAAGCTCAGAATTCTCTATAGTCCAGGGCTGCTCAACTTCAGCCCTCCAGCTGCTTTTGGACTACAGCTTCCATAATCCACAGCCACAGCAGTCAATAACCAGGGATTATGGGAATTGTAGGCCAACATCTGCAGGAGGGCTGAAGTTGAGCAGCCCTGGTCTACACTGACAGTGGCTCTCTAGTGTTTCAGGCAGGGGTCTCTCTCAGCCCTATCTGAGAGTGAACCTGGGATCTCAGATGCTCTTCTAGGAGCTGTGGCCCCATCTCCTAATGGTAATATCTTACAGCACTCACATATAGTCACCCATCCAAATGCAAACCAAGGAAGACCCAGCTTAGCAATGAGACAATTCATGCTTCCTACGAAAGGCTTCATCTCATACTGGGCAGGAGATGGCAATGGTAAACCCCTCCTGTATTCTACAGCACAACTTTACTTTACCACCAGACCAGCTCTCCTTCTCATCTTGCAGCACTATCCTGTCTGTTTACTCAAAAGCCAATTCCACCTAAACTAGTCCTCACAGAAGTGGTAAACCTGTGTCTAGGCTGTATCATTTTAAAAAGCTGGTTCACATAATTGAATGTTCTCCGAACACACACACAAAAATACACACACACACACACACACACACACGGCAGCTTCAAATGTCCTGGTGAAGCTGTCGCTTGGCTGAACCACCAGTTCCCAGAGTGCACACAGGAGCCCAGCTTCGGGTGTCAAGATGGGCATGCCAACATTGAGCGTGTTGTGCAAATCCACCAATGTCTGCATGTTCCACCCTACTTGTGGTTCCAAATCTGAATCTGACACCTATAACATAGATTTGTAACGTAGCAGGTTACAGAGGTCAGGTTCAAAACTACAAATATGGTGGGGCACACCAACATTGGCAGATTCACATGACACATCCAATGTTGGAATACCCATCCGACATGAAGTCAGGCTCCTGTGTACGCTTCAGGAACCAGCATTTCAGCTGAGCATGGGCTTCAGCATGATGTGTGAAGCTGCCCACACACAAACAGCATAAATTGTGCACACGTGTGCATGTGAAAGATCACACACCATGCACATACACACAAATCACTGCACACTTAAGACAAGTATGTTAGGCAGAAGGCTAGGCTAGAACCTGAATCCTAAGTATCTAGTTTTCTGTATGGAGGGAATTTTCTGTATTGAGGAGCATTCAATTATATGAGCCTCCACCTAGAGTCTGAAGCGGTACAGCCCAGACACAGGTTTGAGAGAGAGAGAGAGAGTGCTCACAACAGCTGGGCAACATTGCTGCTTATAACTATCAATCAGGCTTCCAACAGCAAAGCAATCCAGAACAGAGCTTTCTTTAATCACCTGAGCAACTGGGGCAGTTCACTTAAATATGCAGTCCTTGGACTATCTGATATATGAGTAGGAAAGTACATTAGAGCTGAATGTATTTGATGTTGCAAAGGTGTTGCAGTGCTGCATAGGGAAGTGGCAGATCCACCTGAGAAATGGTACTCAGAATATCTTTTTCTTCCCTCAAAATTCCAGAAACTTCAAATTCAACATACATTTTGCTTTAGGTAAAAGTAAGTTTAATCTTAAAATTTTGTAGAAGGCCCCCACTGGGAAATGTTGCTAATCTTATCATAGTCTTTTTGTTTCACCACAAATCCTTCAGATGTTTCACTAAAGCAAGAATATTTGAATTTGTCCCAACATTTCACATTAAGTAAAATTTAGTGGCATTCTATTTTATTCATTTATTCATTCATTTATTCAAAATATTTCTATACCGCCCAAAACTTGCATGTCTGGGAGGTTTATAATTTAAATCATTTAAATATTAAAATCATCAACATTAAAATTGTTTAAAACCCAACATTAAAAGTATTAAAACTATAAATCTAATTAAAAGCCTGGGTGAACAAATATGTCTTCAGTGCCTTTTTAACAGTTGCCAGGGATAGGGAGGCTCTTATCTCAACTGGGAGTACAATCCAAAGCCCAGGGGCAGCAACAGAGGAGGAGGCCCATCCCTGAGTAGCCACCAGATGAGCTGGTGGCAACCATAGTTGTACCGCTCCAGAAGATCTCAACAGGTGATGGGATTCATGGTGAAGAAGACATTCTCTTAAAAACCCAGGGCCTAAGCTGCTTAGGACTTTATAGATAATTACCAGCACCCTTGTATTTTGCCCAGAAATCTATCAGCAGTCAGTGTAGCTCTTTCAACACAGGAGTAATATGGGCTCTCTGAGAGGAGCCAGAGACCAATCTGGCTGCCTCATTCTGTACCAACTGCAGTTTCCAGACTACGTACAAAGGCAGCCCCACATAGAGAGCATTGCACAAGTCCAGTCCGGAGGTTACCTGCATATGTGCCACTGTTTTGAGGTCATTCATTTTAAGACACGGAAGCAGCTGGCGTATCAGCCGAAGCTGATAGAAAGCACCTCTGGCCACCGCCTCAACCTGGGACACTAGGGAGAGATTTGGATCCAGAAGCACCCCCAGACTGTGTACCTGTTCCTTCCAGGAGAGCATGACTCCATCCAGAACTGGCAGACCAAAATCATCTCCTGAGTTTCAACCCTACAAAATAATTACCTCCGTCATGTCTTATCTTGATTCAGCCTCAGTTAGTTATCCCTCATGTTAGTTATCCCTCCATCACCTCATCCAGCCCATCACTCCAGGCAGGCATTTAGGGAGGTTATGCCTTTTCCCGATGAGGTTGACATGGAGAAATAGATTCAGGTGTCAGCAGCATACTGATAACACCCTGCACCCAATCTCCTGATGATCTCTCCCAGTGGCTTCATGTAGATGTTAAACAAAATCAGAGACAATATGGAGCCCTGAAGGACACCATATGGAAGTACATATTTTGAAGAATGTCTCCTAGAGATACCATCTGGAATTTCCTTGTAGCTAGGAGTGGAACCACTGCAAGGCAGTGCCTCCCACCTCCAATCCCCTCAGATGTTCCAGAAGGATACTATGGTCAATAGTATCAAAGGATGCCAAGAGATCCAAAAAGAACAACAGCGACACACTCTCTCTGTCAATTCTCAGTTGGAGATCATCCATCAGGGCAACCAAGGCAGTCTCCACCCCATAGCCTGCCTGAAAGCAAGTTTGAAATGAGTCTAGATCAGGGATGTCAAACTGTGGCCCTCCAGCTGTTTTTGGACTACAACTCTCATAATCCCCAGCCACAGTGGTCAATAGTCAAGGATGATGGGAGTTGTAGGCCAACATCTGCAGAAGGGCCACAGTTTGACATCCCTGGTCTAGATGATCAGTTTCCTCTAAGACCACCAAGAGCTGGGAGGCCACAACCTTCTCAAACACCTTGCCCAGCCACAGAAGGTTGGAGTCAGGCCTGTAGTTGCTTAAGTCCGAGGGATCCAAGGCAGGCTTCTTCAAAAGTGGTCTAATAATTGCCTCCTTCAGACAAAAAGACATCATGCCCTCCCTCAGAGGAGCATTTTTATAATATCTGCCAGGCCCTCAACAACAGCCTCCCTACCTGATAGTCTAAACCATGCTGGGCAAGGATCAAGAGGGCAGGAGGTAGGCCTCACCATTCCGAGCAACTTGTCCACATCCTCAGGAATCACAAACTGAAACTGGTACAGGGTCTGCTGAATACCTCCACATCAGACACTGTAACAATTGTGTAGTGTGAATCTAAGTCGGCCTGAATATGGGAGATTTTGTCCACAAAAAACTCATGTAAAAGTCTCAGCAAGTAATTGTTGGTTCCAAGTACTGATTCAAGGGGGAAGGGGCACACACTAGCCCCCTCACAACCCTGAACAATTGTGCCGAATGTGAACCTGCAGATGCAATACCGGTATAAAAGAATAGAAAAAGAATTCTTTGCCGCACGTATCGTCTGAGCATATTTATTCAAATATGCTCTATGTAATAATCTGTCGGATTCAAGTCAAGTCTTTCTCCACTTGCGCTCCAGTCATCTACCTCGCGACTTCAGCCCCTGTTGTTCTTCCATATACCAAGGGGCCAGTTTTGAAGCAGGTCAGAGAGAACACTTAGGAGCAATCATGTCCACTGCCCTGGTGGGTTTCCTGTTCCAATTCTCCACCAGGGCGTCAACAAGGTCACCGGCAGAGCCAACACAAAATCTCTCCATTTGGTATCTTATTGGATCCAATAACCTTCTCAGTCGGACCATCCTAATGGGCCCCTCACCCCTGTGGAGGTGGGGCACCCCACAGAGGTGGGGAGGACTCACATGATTGTGAGTCCAACCATAACCAGATGGTGGTCCATCCATGACAATGGGAAAATCACAGGAGTCCCCACCCATGAAATACCACCCTGCTCAAAGTGAAAGATCAGATCAAGTGTGTGACCAGCAATGTGCATTGGTCCCAAGACCACTTGGGATAGGCCCATAGTCATCATGAGCGCTATGAACTCCTGAGCCACCCTGGACAAATTGGTACCAAAGTGAACATTGAAGTCCCGCTCTACCACAAGCCTGGGAGACTCCAACACCAGGCCTGAAACCAAGTCCGTCAGCAAACTTAGGCTCTGTTGGGCAGCGGGGTAATTAGTACACCAACAGAAGTCTTGGTCCCAAAACTTAAGTACACACATTCAATATGGTCAGACACTTCAACAGGGATCCTCTCACGGCAGATATTGTTTTTGTAGACCACAGCCACTCCACCTCCCCGCCCACGTCCCCTTCCCTGCTCCTCAACAGAGTACTCTGGAGGGAGAATCTGGGACCAGACCGGACCACCAGCCTCCCCCAATCAAGTCTCTGTGATACATACCAGGTCAGCCCCTTCATCCAGAATCAGATTATGGATGACTTCAGGTTTATTCTGGACCAACCTGACATTGCAAAGGAGCAAGACAAGGCTCTGTGGTTGGCTGGCACTGCTCCCGAAGGACAAAGAGCCGGTAGGACAGCCAGAAGGGAAAATAGCAATTAAGTTTCTGATTTCCCTTTCCCTGCAATGGCCTGCTGACTTGCAAATGTTACTTCTGTTTCCCACCACAACTAGAATTGCTGCCCCATAATCTGCAAATGAGCCCCAGGTCCCCCCACCTCTGGACAAACCCAGGCACATTAAAACTAAACTCACCCAGGATTTAAAACAGAACCAAATTAAAAATACCCACCAACCATTGTTACACCCACAAAGAATCCAGGGCCAGGCAGCCTGGCCCTCACTCTCATTATCCCCTGAAGTGGCTCCCCCAAAGGGGCAGCCCACTTTGGAGTTTCCCCTTCAGTGGCAGGCCTGCCGCCACAGGCAGAGTTCCTATAAGACACCCAGAGCTGGGCAGGTGGTACCAGGAACTGCAGAGTCACTCACCCTTGGCCCCAGTCCTGCACACAATCTCCACAGATGTTCAGCAGGGGCAGCAGACCACAGTCTCACATTCTAATGCTGAAGTTTAACATAAATCTCGCCCCCCCACACACACACACAATTGAGCATGTCTACATAACTTTATTTATTTGATTTATATCCCACTCTATCTCATTGGCTCAGAGTAGCTTACAGCCAAGGGACTCACAATCTCAAAAACAAAACAAAAACCACATGCACCCCTTCAATAAATAAATAAATAAATAAATAAATAAATAAATAAATAAATAAATAAAAGCCCTGTGACCTGCCAAGCCAAAATGCAACCCAGCAGCCACACTCAGGAGTGTGTGTGTGTGTGTGTGTGTGTGTGTGAGAGAGAGAGAGAGAGAGAGAGAGGTGGGGGGAGGCACAGATTACATATCCCTCAATATTCTGCTTCTGATGAAGCAGGCTTTTGACTATGAAATTAATGCTAGAATAAACTTGTTATTTTTTATGGGTGCCAAAAGTCTCTTTTTTTATATCCTTCCTCATTTGGCTGGCTGCCTGGGATTGGAAAAACAGTGGAGAGGGGTTGGATAGCACCTGGTAGACCACAATACATGGCTGGTGGTCTGCATTTAGCTTAGTGAGTCACAACTGTGACAGGCTTGGTTTTGAGAGTTACAGCCCTCCATCCATGTCACATGTGGTAGCAGGGGCTATGGGGTTCTTACCCCAGGCCTGTCATGTGCTTCTCCATAAGAAAGGAATCGCAGGGCCATGGTGCTTTAATTGGTTGGGTTCTGCTTTTCCTTTTTCTTCCTGCGCGTGAAAGACATAACAGAGAACTAGCAGAGCAGAAGTAAGATGTGTTTTGTTAGTTGTCTGAGGCCCTGGGGCCCGGAACCGGATAAGTCCTGATATTATGCCCTGGACTGAACAAAAATAAATCCATTTTGTTTCCCTACAAACATTTAGCCATTAAAAAAATATATGAGATAGAAAAAACAGACCTCACTGTCTGCGTGCCTTCTTGTAAAGCTTGCATTGTGGAAGTGTCAGAATCATTAGCTCATTTGGCATATATTTTGCAAGCTAATGCTTCTCCTTTAATTCTCCCTGGGGACAACATGTCTGCTTTCCAATTTTTATTTTTTTTTAAACAGGCTGAAGAAAGTGAAGGAGTGTTGCCACAGAAGCTGTTGCTGCTCTAATGGCTGATGGCAATTCGGACCAAGAAGAATTACTGATGAAATATGATGACTGATACATGAAAAAAATGATACATACCAACTCTAATCCGGTGTACCCAGAGACATTTGGGCGTGTTTAAAGTGCCTTTAGACATTCTTTGGGTGTGTTTAAAATACATACCATTACAGTAAGAGTTGTTCTACACGTTATATAGAATTAAGAAGTAGAATTCTAGACTATGTAACTTCTTTTTTACTCCTCCCCCCCCTTTTTTTTACTTCCTTGTATAACTAATAAAACTAGTATATCAGGGAAAGAGCTATGTCAAACTCCCCCCCCGATGTGCTAGTTTACTACATTGTTGCTTTTTTTGGTTTTTAATTATGGGGAGCATTAAAATATATCTATCTATCTATATCTATATCTATATCTATATATACACATGATACTCCCTACATGCACATAAACCTTCCAGACAGAAATAGTACAGCCAGGGATTTTACCATCTCATTTTTGATGTCTTCAGAAGAGATGAGTGGAAACCAGATTGACTTCCATGCTTCCATATCCTGTCTGAAGCCAGAGATCCATAACCCCAGGGGAGAAAAGTTCCTCCTTAATTCTCTTCATGGGCTTCCTATCCACTTCTGCACTCAAAAGTAACTCCACTCCATGGTCTTGTAACAACTTATCTTTTAGGGATGTGTAGAACATTCCAATAGCGAAACTTTCTGACTCGAAATAGGCCATTTCAAGTGTTTCAAGCTCAAAGCAGAACACCCTCTTTTAAAAGAGCCTGTTTTGAGCTCAGAGCAGAACAACCCCATTTCTATTGAAACATTTTGACATTCTGAGTGCCATTTCGTTTTGACATTCCAAGTGCCATGTTTTTCTCTTGCTGATCGGTTTTCTGGCACTGGCTTCCGATTGGCTTGTGATCTCCTTGCTTCTTGGTTGGTTTCTTATCATACAAATCAAGTGTTGTCATGGGCAACTGTGCTCCCAATGGCTGGGGGGAGGGAGGAGGGAAGGGGAGCACCTTTGGCAGGAGTGTCAAAATGTATTCAAAGGGACTGAGAAGCAAAGAGAAACCTTATGCCTCTCTTGAAGAGGATACATCATGAGAGGAGGAAGGTAGGTTTTGTGGTTTTCTTTTCTCAGCACTGAGTATAATATGCTGTGCTATTGCTGACATAACTATCTGGTTTTGTGGGATCTCAGATTGACAAAGGCAGACCATGGGTGCCTGCCTTTCTTGAGTTGTGGTTTGTTTTGTTTGTGAGATAGTGTTGTGGCAAGAAGTGGACAGTAGCAGGTGTGTGTGTGTGTATGTGTGTGTGTAATATTTCTTGGTGATTGCTGTGATGAGCTCTATGTCTGTCCTTGAGAATAACTTGGGCTTCACTCACTGCTCTGCTCTGCTCTGCAATATGCATCGCAAGGTTTTGTACTCAGTCAAATTGTGGCTTAGGTTGCTCTAGTTAAGTGTATGGCTATGCTTGCTGCTAAGTAAGGGTGCTGCTGTGGCAGCTGTTGCAATGCTAGGAAGTAAGGTGTCATAATTGTGTGTGAGAAGGTAACGTGTGTCAACAGGGGTTCACCTAGACAATTTTGGTGCCTGGACCTGAAGGGCTTCAGAGTCCCCCCCCACCCACACACACACCATGACTTAAAACTAAAAAGTTAAGGGGGGCCTCCTGCTACCACCCCATTCCACCACTGCCCCACGGCACCAAACCCATGTGTATCAATGATGTTACCTCAACTCAGACACTGTGGCCGGCAATGGATTCTGGGCCAGTGATTCTTTTCCAGCCACTTTGGGACTGTGTTTGAAATGTGTGTGCTCAATGTTGGGAGGGACAGATTCCTTTTTACTGTGTGTTTCTGCAGAGTTTTTCATGGCAGGGCTGCAAAATTGTGCACTCTATGAGTGCAGCGTATTCTGGCCATAGGGAACAATGGGGAAACTCAAAGCACCCCCATTGTTCGCTCCTAAAGAAACCAAAGTGGTTTGTGTGGTAGAGCATGATGGATGCTACCTACCACGCAAACCACAAAGGAAATGGGCAAGTGGGTTATTTTTAATCTTTTCCCCAAAACCTCATAGGATGTGATGAACATTGGCACATCCACCAGTCATGTTGTGGCAGGTGCTTTCTCACCATTGCTCTGAGGTTATCACATGTGCAGAGCTGTGTTCATTTGAACCGGCTGTCCAAGGGTTGTGGTATAATCCTCTTGTACAGGTGTACAGCTTTGTTTGTGTATAAGTGTACAGCTGGCAGAGGCTCTCCTGAGAATGGAGTTGAGCACTATGAGACACAACAAGCTAGACATACCCCCAGAGATGCAACCACATTCACAAAGGGAACCACTGTCACCTGTGGTTGGATTCGATGGACAGAAGGCAGTATTGTGTGTACCCTAGAAGTGTGTGCCCAAGGACAGCTGCCAATAAACCAACAAAAGATGTGATGATTGTGGGAGATTGACCTGTATAATGACTTGACCAGGTCCCAGACCTTTAGGTAAGTCACTGGGTATCTTTTCAGCTGAAAGTTGAGAACCGAGCTGTTGAGATTTGAATATTCATTAGCATTTTGATTGAAAGGGCATACATAGGTCTTTATCACTTGATGGATGAAATATCGACTGAAACAGCCCAAGGAATTTCTCAGTTCAGCATTCTTTTAACAATTAGTGTTATTTTATTATTATTAGATTATTTGATTTATTTATGTATTTGATATATTTTCCATATATCTTTACTGATCAGTGGGCACCAAGTAGATTGCTCCATTTACACACTAGCAAAAAGCTCATCATTATGGCACAGGTGGAGACACAGCAGGGAAACCAAGCCTGTATACTCCAGTGATGGTACTACAATTCTATGCAACACACACACACACACACACACACACACGTCCCTTCTGTTTTTAATTCCTATTATACTTTGTGCCAATACATATAATGGTCTTTCCTCAATTATTTGCAGCCAAAATATTTGCAGCATTGGAGCCTCCCAGGCTTGTGGTGCTGGGCAACTTCAATGTTCACTTTGGGACCAATTTGTTTGAGGCGGCTCAGGAGTTCACATTGGCCATGACAACTATGGGTCTATCCCAAGTGGTCTCGGGACCGACACATAATGCTGGTCACACGCTTGATCTGGCCTTTCATGGTGTTCTGTGGGTGGGGACTCCTGTGATTTCCCCATTGCCATGGATGGGCCATCATCTGGTTAAGGTTGGACTAAGGAACATGTTCCACCTCCGCAGGGGTGGCGGCTGGGGGCGGCATTAGGATGGTCTGCCTGAGAGGGTTATTGGATCCAATAGGATTCTGAGAAGTCTTAGAGGGATTTAGTGTTGGCTCTGCTGTTGATCCTGTCGGCACTCTGGTAGGGAACTGGAATAATCAACTCACCGGGGCAGTGGACACGATCACTCCTAAGTGTCCTATCAGACCTGCTTCAAAACTGGCCCCTTTGTATACGGAAGAACTACGGGGGCTGAAGTGGCAAGGTAGACAACTAGAGCGCAAGTGGAGAAAGACTCGACTCGAATCCGACAGATTACTACACAGAGTGCATTTGAAGATTTGTGCTCAGGCGATACATGTGGCAAAGAAGCAATTCTTTTCCTCCCATATCTCATGCACAAGTTCATGTCCAGCAGAGTTGTTCAGGATTGTGAAGGGGCTAATGTGCGCCCCTTCCCCCTTGAATTGGTACTTGGAACCAACAATTACTTGCTGTGAGCTTTTTGTGGACAAAATTGCTCAGATTCAGGTCGACCTAGATTCAAACTCCACAATTGTTACAAAGTCTGATGCGGAAGTATCCAGCAGCTCCTCTTATGTGATGACCCTGGATCAGTTTCAGTTTGTGACTCCTGAAGATGTGGACAAGTTGCTCGGAATGGTGCGGCCAACCACCTGCCCTCTTGATCCTTGCTCAACATGGCTTATACTATCTGGCAGGGAGGCTGTTGTTGAGGGCCTGGCAGATATTATAAAAATGCTCCTCTGAGGGAGGGCATGATGCCTTTTTGTCTGAAGGAGGCAATTATTAGACCACTTTTGAAGAAGCCTGCCTTGGATCCCTCGGACTTAAGCAACTACAGGCCTGACTCCAACCTTCTGTGGCTGGGCAAGGTGATTGAGAAGATGGTGGCCTCCCAGCTCTAGACGGTCTTAGAGGAAACTGATAATCTAGACCCATTTCAAACTGGCTTTCAGGCAGGCTATGGGTTGGAGACTGCCTTGGTTGGCTTGATGGATAATCTCCAATTGGGAATTGACAGAGGGAGTGTGACTCTGTTGGTCCTTTTGGATCTCTTGGCGTCTTTCAGTACTATTGACCATAGTATCCTTCTGGAACATCTGAGGACGTTCAACATCTGATGATGCTGATGACACCCAAATCTGCTTCTCCATGTCAACCTCATTGGGAGAAGGCATAACCTCCCTAAATGCTTGCCTGAAGGCAGTAATGGGCTGTATGAGGGATAACAAACTGAAGCTGAATCAAGATAAGACGGAGGTACGTATTGTGTGGGGTCAGAACCCGGGAGACAATATTGATCTGCAAGTTCTGGATGGGGTCACGCTCCCCCAGAAGGAACAGGTATGCGGCCTGGGGGTGCTTCTGGATCCGAACCACTTCCTGGTGTCCCAGGTTGAGGTGGTGGCCAGAGGTACTCTCTATCAGCTTCGGCTGAAATGCCAGCTGCTTCCGTTTCTTGAGATGAACAACCTCAAAACGGTGGTACATAAACTGGTAACCTCTAGGCTGGATTACTGTAATGCGCTCTATGTGGGGCTGCCTTTGTATATAGTCCGGAAACTGCAGTTGGTCCAGAATGCAGTGGCAAGGTTGGTCTCTGGGTCATCTTGGAGAGACCATATCACTCCTGTGTTGAAAGAATTACACTGGCCACCGATAGGTTTCTGGGCAAAATACAAGGTGCTGGTAATTACCTATAAAGATCTAAACAGCTTAGGCCCTGGGTATTTAAGAGAATGTCTTTTTCACTATGAGCCCCACCGACTGTTGAGATCAACTCGCTTGGCGGCTACGCAGGAACAGGCCTTCTCCATTGCTGCCCCGGACTTTGAAATGAGCACCCTGTTGAATTAAGAGCTTCCCCATCTCTGGCAACGTTTAAAAAGGCACTATGAAGACACATTTATTTACCCAGGCTTTTAATTAGATTTATCATTTAAATTTTTAATGCTGGTTTTAAATGATTTTAATGTTAATGTTTAAATGATTTAGCTTTGATTTTAACTGTTAATTGATTTTAATTGCTTTTTTGTTGTTGTATACTCCCTGAGCCAATTTTGGAGGGGCAGGGAGAGAGAGAGAGAGAGAGAGAGAGAGAGAGAGAGAGAGAGAGAGAGAGAGAGAGAGAGAGAGCTGCTTCCCACATGACATGGCAACAGGGATACACTGGCACTCTACCCATGGTTGCTGAGGAAAACACAAAAACAGAAAGGAAGCATGCATTCTCAGACATTCAACACCACACACTAGGCAGGCATAATTGGTTACAGCTGCTTGACATGTCTGAAAACGCCTATCTCCATTCACACATTGCATGTTTCTCACAGTAAACACTGGTGGAAACCCATGCAACTGATGGCCACTTAAAGTCTGAAGCAACTCTGAGAATCTAATATACCAAGTTTCATTGTGGTGTATTATATATTCATTAATGATGCAAGGTTTTCTTGTAAGTAATGGGTTGGGTCTACTCATGAGTAAGAGTGCAGTGCATTCATGAGGAAATGTATGGGTGCATGGAGACTCATTTCTACAGCCTCATAATATACTAGACTGTACAAAGTCTTTACAGTTTATATGGCAAAGAAGTTAAGATGAGCACCTTGATTTTCAATGTCCATGCTTTTTAGAGCATGTGAAAACATCTTCCTTCTCATTTTAAACCAAAGTTCTTGAGGTTACTGAATTTCCAGACTTTTTGAAAAGGAAAATCTGATTGGTCATTCTGGGAAAGGCAAGTAACAGTGGCTCTTAGTCATGCTGGTTAAGTGGAGCCGCCATAGTCATAGGCAGATAGCCCCCTAATGGCACAGCAGGGAAATGACTTGACTAGCAAGCCAGAGGTAGCCGGTTCGAATCTTTGCTGGTATGTTTCCCAGACTATGGGATACACCTATATCGGACAGCAGCGATATAGGAAGATGCTGAAAGGCATCATCTCATACTGCGCGGGAGATGGCAAAGAAGAATACACTTTACCTTATGTCTCTGATGTAGAAAGTTCATGTTCAAAGGGAGTCTACCACTGCTCTGCATGCTATAACAAGAACATTGTATAAGAAGAGTCTTGCTGAATCAGGGCAAGGCCTATCTAGTCCAATACCCTTTTCGCACAGTGTACCACCAGATGCCTTAGGAAGTCACACAATCAGGGAATGAAGGCATGCCTCCTCTCCTGCCATTGCTCCCCTGCAGCTGGTAGTATTTGGAAGCATCTTGCCTCTGGCATGGAGGTAGCCTTATCAGGGCTAGATAAGAACATAACAGAAGAAGAATTCCCTTGCAAACCTCCCTCCATTGCTTCATGTTCCTTCCTAATCCCATTTGCCCCACCCCATTCCACCTTGTGTGTTCTCACAAGGTGCTTTGCCACCTTGCTGCTGCTTCATTGGAGGCAGAAACCAAAAGCCTATCAAGAAAAAAGAGGCATAGGGAACATTTGTTTAACTCAAGAAGTGCCAGAGACTTAGACTCTTATCAGGCTGTTATGTTCAGAACCAGGAACTCTCCAGAACTCTCCAGAACTTGCCTGGACTTGCCCCTCCCAACTCTGGATTCAGAACCCAAAGTGGGAAAAATCAATAATCTGCCTTCTTTGTTAATTTTACCCTGTTGTTATGAGGATTTCAGAGACTAATAACTCCAGAAATATAGGATCACTTCCCCCTGCAAAAACACAGGATTATGCTTCAGAAAATACACCCAACTTTTAAAAAACATGTAATGGGAATTTTAATTTTTTTAAAAAACTTATAAGATATGTTATTGGATGGCAAAAAATAGTAGCCCGCAGTTGTCTTCTAGAATTCAAGAGTCAATTTTAAAACCATTTTAGTGTGCATCAGCCATTTTTACCAGATCTTCACCAGATTTGGGGTGGTGGTGTCTCTTGTCGCATAGTTGTTGTCTGCAAATGGTAAGACAGATTTGAGGTTTGAATTTTATGATTAATAGAATGTTCAGGGTTTATAACAGTAGAATGCTGAAACGATTTCCTCATTTTAACAATACTGGCACTAAGACAACATGCTTTTTTTTTTTTTTAACACCAGCGATGTCCCACAGCAGTTTTCTAATACTTTTCATACTCCTTTCACTGACACTGAAGTTTAATATTGTCACCAGTGTTTTAAAATATAAAGGTAAACTATTGTACAGTCTTTTAAGAGAGATGTGTTCCTATTTTTAAAGCAATAACAGAACAAATAGTAACATTTTGCTCTTAGGCATCACACACAATGGGTTTTAAAACATTTCAGAAGATTTTATACTAAAGAGCTACCACAATTAGAATTATTTGGCAATTCCAACCAGTACAATCAACCAATGATTTTGGCTGTCACTTTGGCCAAAGGAGGGCAGTGTTTTGAATGCCTGTGACCCAGCAAAAAGCTTCTATTGGTATCCAGCCAGCCATTAAACCCCTCCTCAAAAATTTGTGGTTAGGAAAACATAACATGATAAACCTTTCCCTGCTGGAAATTACAGTGCTTGTAGCATTATACTGTTTTACTGCCTAATTGAATGTTAAACTTACTATACTAAGGTATTTTACTGGCTCTCCTTTCTCTATGTCTGTACTGTACTAACAAACTATTATTAAACCATGGTTTCTGATCTGACAGATTAAAACACCAAGAATGAGGAAATCGAACGGTATGCAAAATCAACAGGGGAAGTTAGTACAAATATCAGTATAATTATGCTTTTATTGAGTAGAGTTCATTCTTTTAAAAGTTCAGTAATCAAAGACCTTAGAAGTTGAGACAGAGCCGGAAATGGTGATTAATCTTTTGACTACTTTTAGAATTTGTATTTCAAGTAATTCAAAAAGAGCTGCTGCAACTTTAATGTCAGAGTGCTATTAGAATTTGCTCTCTAGCAAACATGTCAAAATTTAGTGTGCAAGGAACCGTACACAACTACAAATTGACCAGTATATAAAAAATCAGATTTTATGTGTTTCATCTTGTAATAGTAATTTCAGGGAATTATATTAGATGATGATGATGGTGATGGTGATGACGACGACGATGCTTTTATATCCCTCCTCAATAACTAAGAGACCCCCCAAGGTGACTTACAATCATTAAATTTACAATACAATGTCAAACATCTCTTTCTCTCTCCCCCCGCCCCATTTAATGCTTTAGTTTCGAGGTGGTGACCAGGAATAAGACTGCTGTGGTTGTGGTTCCTCAGCCTTTGAACACTCTCCTGAGCGAGTCTTGCCTGGCACAGAGGATGTGTTTTCAGCAGCAAATCAAGTACTTTTTGTTTGCCCATGCCTTTTAGATGAAGCTTTCTGATTTTTCTGTTTTGATTTTGTAATAATGTTGCCTGCTCTTTGTCTGCTGTACTGTTTTATAATTGTATTGTTTTATTTGAATTTTTGTGCCAATCCTCCTGGGCACCCACTGCCCCGGCAGCCTAGATTTCCCCCTCTTTCCTCTTCCTTCTTCCTGAAAACCCTCAGAGGATATCCAGGAAGGGAGTTGCATTCACCCTGCCATCCTCCACTGGTCCTTGCTGCCAGTCAGCTGTTCCCATGATGATCCCCAGAGGCACTGTCTCTAACTCCCTTCCGTCTCTCAGCAGCCCTCATGCTTGGTGGCCTCCTCACTAAATAACCCAGTGCAGCTCTGACAAGCTTCAAAATCTGGGCTAAGCCACATCCCTTCCTGTTCCTCACTTCTGGTTTCCCTTCTCAGCCTGTGGCTCACTCTCTCTAGCTGGCCTTCTGTCACTCCCTGGTACTTGACTGGCCTGAGGCACGGCTTCTCTGCTGCCACCTCCAGGCCTCCCTGGACAGCCCAGCCTCGCTGGACATGCCTGTTTTCAGGTGAAGAGGAAGGGCACTCTCTGCGACATCGCCACCACCCGCCACCTGGTAAGCACTTAGAGCCGGGAGGCACAGTGTCCTGACATTTTATATGTGATTGTTTTACAATTGTTATAAACCATGATGGGAATCTATTTGGACTTGATGTAAATAGTCTGTTTAAAAAAAAAAAAATCTCACTATATGAAGGTTGGCTTTCAGAGCAACCCTATGGGCCTACTGAGCTGACACATAACAACAGCTTCATAATGTGCAATAGTTGTGATTCTGTGCACTCCTAGGAGCCAGGAGTGACCCTTCCACTGAAATACCTGTGTGTGTGTGTGTGTGTGTGTGTGTGTGTGTGTGTGTGTGTGTGTGTGAAAATGGCCTTCTACCCCTTACTTTTGTAAAAAATGGAAGTGAATTAGGGTGTACACAAGGAAGGTGGCATTTGGCACCCTGCCAGCCACACACAGGTCTTGAGCCACCACTGCAAGGAGCAAAGTTGACAGCAACGTTATAGAGAACACAACAATGGACAGATATCCCCATATTGTCCATGGAAACGCCACCATTTGTGACACAACCTACTGATGATTCCATCCACACAGCAGCAATGTATTGAATGAACCAGTCCATTCACAGCCACTGCAGAAATCCTCATGATAGCACTCTACAACACTAAAGATGCAGCACAGAAGACACAAACACACAGAAAGCCATCAGCAATGTGCCTCACTGCGGGGCAATCAACACGGGCCCAGTGATTAACACACTCCAGAGATCCAGAGTTGTAGGGACACCTCAACGGTGTAGTTTGTGATGATGTCATCCACCCCAATCCAATATGGCAGGCGCACAAACTTTTGAGGCGCAAGTGGGCTAACTTGTGAACTACCTACCGATTTGAACCAAATTTGCTACAGCTGGAGGGACACATAGGGATGCCCTAATGGCGAGGTTTGTGATGATGTCATCCACTCCCATTCAAGATGGTGGTCACTTGAACATCTGAGGTGCAAACCGGCTAATTTGTGGACTGTCTAACCCATTTGAACCCAATTGGGTACAGTTGCAATGAGTGACACACAGGGACACCTCAATGGCATAGTTTGTGAGATGTCATCCACATTGATTCAAGATGGCGGACGGGTAAACTTTTGAAGTGCAAGTGGGCTAATTTGTGAACGGCTTAACTAATTTGAACCAAATTTGCTGCACCTGTAGGGACACATACGGACACCTCGATGGCATAGTTTGTGATGTCATCTACCCCAATCCAAGATGATGGACGCATGCACGTTTGAGGTGCAGGTGGTCTAACTTGTGGACTGTCTAACCAATTTGAACTACATTAGGTACAGTTGTAGTGAGTGACACACAGGGACTAGGGATATGCACTGAAGCACTTTTGAGGTGCAGGTGGGCTAACGTGGACAGTCTAACTGATTTGAACCAAATTTACTACAGCTGTATGGACACATAGGAATGCCCCAATGGTGAAGTTTGTGATGATGTCATCCACCTCAATCCAAGATGGTGGATGTGTGAACTTTTGAGGTGCAAGTGCGCTAACTTGAGGAATATCCAACCAATTTGAACCAAATTTGGT
This sequence comes from Hemicordylus capensis, assembly GCF_027244095.1. Taxonomy (NCBI): domain Eukaryota; kingdom Metazoa; phylum Chordata; class Lepidosauria; order Squamata; family Cordylidae; genus Hemicordylus; species Hemicordylus capensis. The sequence goes on from NC_069661.1 coordinate 133,061,603, forward strand.
ACAGTTGTAGTGAGTACCACCTTAATGGAGTTGTTTATAATGAAGTAATCCACCCTGATCCAAGATGGCAGATGCATGAACATTTGAGATTCAAGAGATCTAACTTGTGGACCTCAATTTGAACCAAAGATATTCCAGTTGTAGAGACTGTGAAAGGAAAGTAGGCTGATAAATTCTTACTAGAACAACTTGTTATTTTCTTGAATGCACTAAGATTTATGCTTCCTTTGTGCATTCCTTTTCTAGAAACAAAATGGCAGCTGGCAGCACCCAGAAGAGGAGCAGTGTTTGAAGTGCTGCTGCTACTGCTGTCCTCAAAGTGGAAAAAATGCCATCCTGCCTCTGCTGATAAGTTACTCCTCCATCCTCACAACTATTTGGGATACTTTTGGAAGTCCCCCTTGAAAGTATCAGACTTCTCCACCCCTCAAAAGGCAAACAGCACAGTGAACGTTGCTGACAATGCTGGGGGGGGTCATGTTTGGGGGCCCAACGTTAGTCTGCATCACTTGAGAAAAACGGTTTTGGCTCATTGTAGGACTATCTAATGTAAAGTAAAGTGTGCCATCAAGTCGATTTTGACTCCTGGCGCCCACAGAGCCCTGTGGTTTTCTTTGGTAGAATACAAGAGGCGTTTACCATTGCCTCCTCCCGCGCAGTATGAGATGATGCCTTTCAGCAGTTTCCTATATCGCTGCTGCCCAATATAGGTGTTTTCCCATAATCTGGGAAACATACCAGCGGGGATTCGAACCGGCAACCTTCTGCTTGTTATCATGCATTTCCCCACTGCACTAGAAAGAGCCAAAAGACTATTTCCTTGTGGAAAGGGCAGATCAATCACATAAATGCAAAATTAGTGAGGTATTTAAAATGCTGTTCTGAAGCTTATCATTTTATTCTGAACTAATACAAACTTGAACACATTTCTATCTTGTGCACAATTAAGGATGGGAGGAAACAATAAGATAGATATATGGAAAAATAATTGCAATGTGGCTCATTTGACACACAGCCGTATAATACAATGTTTCAGTGAATCAGACATTAGGTGTTCCTTGGCTATAATTCTTCGTACCCCAATCAATCTGCTCCCCATTTTCCTTCTCTTTCTATGCTATTCCTGAAACATTAAGGACAGCTTTGGGGGCATTACAGAAGTGGATTGGAATGGAAGGAATTCCCTCATACCAAGAAGAGAACTGATCGGCTTAAGAAATCTCCTAGTCTATATACCCTTCTTCTACAAATCAGAAAGCAAACCAGTCAGTATAGTGGTTATTTGGATAAGGACTGGGAAACTCAGTTTCAAATCTCCCCTCAGCCATGAAGTTTACTGGGTAATATTGGACGACTTTTTGTCTCTCAGCCCAGTCTAGCTCACAGGATTGTTGTGAGGAGGACAGCATGGGGGCGGGGCAAAGTTGCACATTGACTTGGAGTAATCTGTGGCAGTTCCTACCTTTCTCAGCTTAACCTGTCTAACAAGGCTGTTTTGAGCAAAATGAGATATCCCCACTTGCGTAACCCCAAGCTATTTGAGAAAGAATGGTACACAAATCCCATATTTGAAAGAAATGTAGATATGAAATGCATTTTAAATATTGTTTTTGTTTTTGTTTTAAATAAAAATTGGACATTGATAGCAGGGAAGGGAAGAATAATGAGACAGAGATTTGAAGGGGTGACAAGAGGCTGTGGGGGTGGGGTGGGGTTAGTTAGGAAGAAAGGGACAAAGGCAAGGGAGGTCTGTGTGTGTGTAGACAAGTTATGCAATCCCATCAGTAGGGATGTGGAAAAGAGAATGCAGATTAATTTAGTAGACTTGCTAGAATATTGGTCTGGGGAAAGTGTGTATGGCTTGGGGAGGAGGGGGGAGAAGATGTGTAACTGAGAATCAGTCTTGTCTGTCTGTGTTTGTCACTTTTTTCAATTCAGGGTGTGGTAAACACCAGTAGAGGTGCTCTTACCACTTCTGGGCCGAAGTCCAGGGCCTCCACAGACCCTGGGGGCCCCCAATCCTCTTTAGTCTGTCCTGGGTGGTGTGGTCACCAGGCCGAGCATGATGATACTTAATTTGCAGGGGAGGGGGCCTCCAAAGGCCTTTAGGTTGAGGCTCCAAAATTACCTAGGTGCACCTCTGAGCACCACTACTCAGTTCTTCATTCTCTTCCTGGGCTTTTCGGTGCCCAGCCCAGTTGTTAGCTTTCTCCTCCTCTGACTCCCGCTCGGCACTTAATCAATACTTTTTTTTTTTAAGGCTATAGTTCTGAGAACTTTCAACACTATGAAGATTTCAAGTATGAACCAAGCTCAGACACTAGACAACGAGATTAAAACAATCTGGTGGTACTGCTGAAGACAAGTAAAATGGTCTCAGTGGTGCCAAACTCAGCAACCAAACCACGGGAAAGGAAGCCAGAGCAGCAAGGCCTGTGGATGAAACAAATTCACAGGCATTTGTGCATGGTAGTGAGGGGATTGTGGGTGGAAAGAAATACTTTGAAACTGCCATTGTTGCTTAAAATCACTTCAATGACTTACCCCTAAGATTAACCCATGAGATTAACTGGCAGATGATCATAGCGTGTTTGGGGGGGAAATGGATAACCCCTTGCAGAAGCCACAATACTACCACAAAACATTTTGTGCTAAATCACTGGTGTGGCACAGAGCTGAAACCAATTTGCTCAATTTCCCCCAGAATCCTCTGAATGCTCAAATATTCTCCAGATATGGAATAGCTGTATGTCCCATGTTCTAACATAACCACATTATGTGTTTCCTTCCCCTCACCAGGAGCAGCTGTTGTCAGGGCGGGAAAACGCACAATGTGGTGATGTTACAACATGGACCTGTATTCCTGCATATATGTGGGAGGGGGAAACCACAACACGGAGATTTCAGAAATGTTTTCAGTAGCATCTTCTTGTTGATAATCCAGTGTAATTCCAGTCTTAGTGCTCATGCACATCAACACACACAAGATGCTTCTGCCCCCTCACCTTAGAGATTTCAAGATTTGGAGAGATAAAGCAGAAATCAGAAAAACAGCAATTCCAGCAAACTCGCACACAATTTTCCCCCCTTCAAAACAAACCCTCCCAACCAGGGGCATAGGGTTGGGGGCTTGGGGACAAAGTCTGACCGGGGGCTCCCACGCCCCCTAGGTGTTCCTTTGCGCGTGCTTCCCCAAGCCACACCTTCAGCATCTGACATCAGACACAAGGGGGGCAGGGCCAGTGCAGAGAAATGAGCTGTCACAGCCTCAGCATAGTTTCATTCTCCCTGTCAGCAGCTGGTAGAATTGCTGAAAGAGAGCTCCTTTCACTGGAGTTCCCTTTCAGTGATTCTACCAAACAGGAGAAATGAAATTATGCTGGGGATGTGACAGCCCCATTCTCTGCACTGGCCCTGCCCCCCTTGAGTCTGATATCAGGTTTAGGGGAGGGGCCAATGCCCAGGAGAAGAAGAGAGTCCTGCCCTTCCCAGCCAGAGTGAAACACTGGCTGGAGAGGAGAGGAGCATGCCTCATGCTCCCAGCCGGCAAGTGCTTTGCTTGCTGGCTGGGTGCAGGAGGGAGCAAGGGGGCGCCCTAGCCAAGGGTGAGGGGGAGCCTTGAGGGGCCCCCAGACCCTTGGGCCTGGGAACAGTTGTCTCTCCTTGCTCAATGGTCACTACGCTCCTGCTCCCAACATTCCAATAATGAAATTAGGGGCCTGCCTGGGAAGATGTAGGGGTTGTGGCTGTGCAACCTTGGAGGCGTGGCATACCATTCTGACTACAATCATGCCATGAATGGAAAGCAGGTAATAAAGTGCATGCAGAGCACATCATTCCAGAGTACCAAAGCAAATGAACCAAGTCCATACTCTTAACATTTTGTAGATGAAAATAGGATATGCTTGTAACAGCCAAGTCTCATACCAAGGATTAATGTCCAAGTTTCCACCCACCACTGGATTCTACTTGTTATGCTGTGCAATGAGTGTTGTGCGTCCGTTTACATGCAGGTGCCCTAGAGACACTTTGCATTACTTAGAGATTTAATTTCCAGCGACACTGGAGAGGCAACGGAATCCTGAAGAATGACACCTCTAGCAACTCATGTGGGGGGAAATGAGCAAGGCAGCACCAAGTGGCCAGTGGCAAAATAGGGACTGCCTCTGGAAAATAGAGACAGCTGGAGGCTGTGTCCTCCCCCCCCCCCATTTCACCAAAAGGTACAAAAGAGAGGCTGTGATTGTGCCTGGCAAATAGGAATCATGCAGGGGTTCCCCACAGGGTACAATAGTACACCTAGAGCAACTTGAAGGGTTCCCAGGGGTAATCAGAGCCCTCCTGCCTGCAGCGGCAGTATTTGTGCCCAATCTGAGGATCACTGTGTTGAAGCCGATGCATCCTCAGCAATATGTCTGCTGCATAAAGGGAGGGAGGAGGGTGAAAACCTCCTCTCTCCGTTCTGCTCCCAATTGGTTCATTGTGTGCTAAAGCTCTGCATACCCACCCACCGCCTCAACCTTACTGGCCGGCTTCAGAGAATCATCACTGAGAATACTCATACTGGAGGGTTAACAGTTAATTAACTCAGTTAATACACATTCTGGAGCATTAACTGAGAATACTGAGAGTACTCACAAGCAACTTTGCCTGGGTGTAAGTCAGTGACTGGAGTAGCCTATCTCATAACTACAACATTGAGATTTGTGTGTGTTTTTGCATGCACACACACACACATGCACAATGGGGTACCTAAGCTGAAGGTTTGCTATAGAAGGGGTACACTTGTTTAGAAATGTTGGGACCCCTGCATTAGAACATCTGTGTTGCCTACTAGGAAATGAGTGGGAAAGGACTGGGGGCCTTGCTGACTAGTAGCTAACAAACTGCAACTACCCTGGTGCTGCTGAAGGAGTAATTCAAGCTGATACAATAGAAGAAAAGGAAAGGAACGCCAGGACTTGCCTGAGAACTCAATGATAGGCCTGTGCTGAAAGATCTTATTCTGATGGAGCCTAACCGTGCCGACTTTGCCAATAAAAGTATTCCACCAGCATGTAGAGGGTTTATGACTGCATTCACCGTGGACCCACACAGCTCTGCAATGAAGTCATTCAGTAGCCTGATTAAAACAACATCTTCTAATTCTCTTTTTGTTGTAATTTACAAGCTCTTTCCTTTGGCTGAACCTGCTGGCCATCCTGGAGGCAAATAAAAGAGAATGTGCTAAAGTTGCCAATCTAAGGGCTGGGTGTTAAGAGGAAAACTTTTGTTTCCAGGAGGTGTATTTATTTGGGAGACAGTTCATCAAAGCCCTTTTAAATCTCCAGTTAAGTGCCTGATCTCTGTCCCTGTTTCTTCAAATCCTGTAGTAAACTAACTTAATTGTAATTGTAACTTATTACAAAGTATCAGGTTTATTTCAACTTCAGTTTAGATAATGAAATTACATAGCTTCACTGTAATTCAGGCTAGTGCCATGAATGCCTCAAAAGTAAATTGAGAACTCTTTAGTGGAGAAAATATATTACTACATTTTTCAAAAGATGTTCAGAATGTACAGTAAAGATGGTGATGAGAGAAACAGCCAGTGAGTTATGTTTTCAAGCTAATTAGAAAATTGAATATGTTGAAATGGAATGGAATGGAATAAAATGAAATGAAATCATCATCATCCTCCTCCAGTGAGGCACTACCTTGGCGTGGTTGTGGGGCTTGTGTGCTCTGAGGAAGGTGAGAGCTATGCCAGAGGTCCAACCATACTGGACAGGTCTCACCAGAGGAGCCAGATGAAGAGTGCCTCTCCCATCAACAATATGGTGAGACGTAACTTTAATAAATCTATACTGGATCGGTTGTCGCCTGGGTCAACAAGGATCGCGCCAGGTGCTGGAGTCCCTGGACATCTGGTGGCAAGTGGGCTACAGGACTCAGGATCGTCAGTTGAGCAATCAGGGCTGGAGACTGCAAGGTTACTGGAAGAAACGTCGCTTAACCGGAAAAAATATACGAAAAATGCCAACAAGGAAATAATGATCTGCTGTTACAAGTCTAGTCCAACTAGAAGAGGTTATTTTAAAAGAATGTAACAAATTTTGAAAGAGAAGCATCCAGATACAGAAATAACAGAACAAAGGCTAGCAGACCAGAGAAGATTCACAATAAGAAATAAAGTATTCACAGCAGTTGAGCTGGAAGAACTGCAAAGAGCAACACAGGGTCAAGATATAGAAGAATTACCACCAACAGAAGAAGTTGCTCAGGTGCAGGTGGAGGAGGAGGTGTTGGAAATAGAGGATGCCACTTTTGCTGAACTGTTTCAAAATCAAAACCAAAATCAACCTCCCCTTTGCCTTCACCACAAAAACCTGAATGCTGTTTAACAGAAAAGCAACAAGAACTAAAGCAAAAAATATCTGAGCACATGAACCAAACAACTACCAGGGTTCGACTTCCAGCTCTAAAAACAGTTGCCATAAAACAACTTGCTCAGGCATTAAAAGATGTCAATGCTGCACTTGCAGAAATAACAACCAATAATTTGCAAGAAACAAACCAACTAATTACAGTGCAGCAACAATAACAACAAAAGAGCTCGGATATAAGATCAGTGGACCTGTAAAAAAAGAAAGTAGTACACATCACCTAAATGGAAGATTAGATTAGAAAATAAAATGTCCAGGCTTAGATCAGATGCTTGTAAATTGAAAGATATGAAAGACAAGAAGCTGACGAATGAAAACATCAAACAGTATCTGATCCAAAAATACCACCTAGATTCAAGGAAAATTAGAGAAGTCCTGGAAATAATAAAGCAGCAAGTAACAGCAGTGTCAAAGAAGAATAGCAGATACGAAGCCAGAATTGCACAACACAGGCAGAATCTCCAATTCCAGTCAAATCAGAGATGTTTCTACCAAAGCATAGAAGGAGAAACTGCAAGAAACTTAGAAACACCAAATAAAGAAGAAACAGTGCAATTCTGGGGGAAATTCTGGGACAATCCTATAGATTATAATAAAAAGCAGGCTGGGTGAAATAGGTCGAAAAATGTAACCAACAAATGCAAGATCTAATAATAACACCAGAATTAATAAGTGAAAGAGCAAAGAAAATTAAAAATTGGACTGCGCCAGGCGATGATGAACTGCATGGCTTTTGTCTTAAACACCTAACAAGCCTCCATAAACAACTATCAAAACAGTTCACACATGTTGCAGGGAGGTGATATTGAACAATGGCTAACAACTGGGAAAACTCATCTCATCATGAAAGACCCAGCAAAAGGTGCAGTTCGATATCTATAACAATTGACAATAAAATTCTGGCATCCAAGGTCCTTGGGAAGGACTCGATGTCTGGATAAAACAAACCAGTCAATAACACCTGTCTGACTGTGGAAACAAGAAATAATAATATTTATTATTATTTTACACAGTCAGACAGGTGTTATTGACTGGTTTGTTTTATCCAGACATCGGGTCCTTCCCAAGGACCTGGTATGGCTGAATTTTATTGTCAATGTTGTTGCTGTTGTTATAGATATCGTCGCAGAATATAGGCTGTTCCCAGTAAAGCTGCTTTTTGTAATTGGCTGGTGGTGATTTCTGTGACCCCTATGGTGTTGAGGTGCTCTTCAAGGTCTTTTGGAACTGCACCCAGGGCGCCAATTACCACTGGGATTATTTTGGTCTTTTTCTGCCACAACCTTTCAATTTCAATTTGTAGATCTTTGTATTTGGTGATTTTTTCTATTTCTTTTTCTTCTATTCTGCTATCCCCTGGTATTGCTATGTCGATTATTTTGACTTGTTTTTCTTTCTTCTCGACTACAGTTATATCTGGTGTATTGTGTGGCAGATGTTTGTCTGTTTGTAGTCGGAAGTCCCATAATATTTTTACATCTTCATTTTCTACCACTTTTTCAATTTTATGGTCCCACCAATTTTTGGCTACAGGTAGCTTGTATTTTTTGCAGATGTTCCAGTGTATCATCCCTGCTACCTTGTCATGCCTTTGCTTGTAGTCAGTCTTGCGATCTTTTCACAACAGCTGATTAGGACAGTGCTTAGCAGTGATTCGATTTCTGACTGGGACTTTCCATACAACTTCAGATCGTCCATGTACAGCAGATGGTTGATTTTACTGGATGTTTTAGATGTTTGGTATCCGAGGCCTGTTTTGTTTAGTATTTGTGAAAGCGGGGTCATGGCGATTACAAACAACAGAGGGGATAGTGAGTCCCCTTGGAAAATGCCTCTTCTAATGCTAACCTGTCCAAGTGTCTCGCCATTGATTGTTAACTGTGTACTCCACATGCTCATTGCTTTTTTTTATAAATATCTGAATATTTTTGCTGACAACAGTTGTTTCTAAACATTTTAGTATCCATGTATGAGGCAATGAATTGAAGGCTTTCTTGTAGTCAATCCATGCAACACTTAGATTGGTTTTTCTTCTCTTGCAATTTTCTAAAATCATTTTGTCAATCAGCAGCTGGTCTTTTGTGCCTCTGGTGTCAGTATATTCAGTAGTGATATAGCAATGGAGTTTGGACTAGACAAGTGTGCTGCATTAATAACGAACAGAGGGAAAATAACAAAAACAGAAGGAATAGAACTGCCCAATGGAAGCAAGATCAAGAACCTGGAAGAGAAAGAACCTTACAAATACTTGGGCATTCTCCAGGCTGATAACATCGCACACACTGAAGTTAAAAGAAAAATTGGAAGTGAATACATCAGGAGAGTTAGAAAAATCCTAAAGTCCAAACTCAATGGCGGGAACACCATACAACCCATAAACACCTGGGCTATACCTGTTATCAGATACACTGCAGGAATAATAGACTGGACCCAGGCAGAGCTAGAGACGCTAGATCATAAGACCAGGAAAATCATGACCATCAATCATGCTCTGCACCCCCGCAATGATGTCGATAGGCTATACCTCCCTCGCAGCTCGGGTGGAAGAGGAATGCTGCAAGTCCATCAAACAGTAGAGGAGGAGAAAAGAGGCCTTGAAGAATATATAAAGGACAGTGAAGAAGATGCACTTCAAATGGTCAATAATGCGAAACTATTCAACACCAATGAAACAAAACAGGCCTACAAGAAAGAACAAGTCAAGAACCGAGCAGAAAAATGGAAAAATAAGCCACTGCATGGTCAATATTTGTCAATATAAGTGGAAAATCAGACATCACCAAGACCTTGCAATGGCTTATGAATGGCAACTTGAAGAAAGAAACAGAGGGTTTAATACTGGCTGCACAAGAACAGGCACTAGGAACAAATGCAATAAGAGCAAAAGTCGAAAAATCCACCACGAACTGCAAGTGACGCCTTTGTAAAGAAGCAGATGAAATCGTGGACCACCTAATCAGCTGTTGTAAAAAGATCGCACAGACTGACTACAAACAAAGGCATGACAAAGCAAATTGTTCTCTGGGCAGCATTAAATATCATAACACAACATTAAAACTTCCAGTAAAAACACATAAATCACATCAAATCACAACACACACAAATAATAAGACTGGGACTATCCAGAGATCATTCAGCTTTGCAGTGGATCTGAACTACAGGAATTATTTGATATGTCTGTCAAAGCCGGCTCTGGTACTAAAGGCAAGAGACACAGTAATGGCCAATTGGACCTGTGCATGCCAAGGCTCCATAAGGCTGAGGGCATCCTGTCTGGTTCTTCTAGAGCTGAGGTCCCTGAAGAAGCTCACCTGAAAACAAGAGAAGGCATCAACAAAACCATTCTTGAGCCCAAGAGTATGGCATGCAACCAACCAACCATTAGCCTCCAAGCACTGTAGCACAAAGCAACAAACTAACTTGACAATCCTGTGCAACCATAATGTTTGGCCATTAATAAGCTGGACAGCTGCTTGATTGTCACACAACCAGAATGTGGATGGTTATATCACACAGATCATTTGCCTGCAGATGATTGGCCATAACAATAGGAAAACATTCAAAAAATGCCAAAATGCACATCAGACTAGTTTTCTATTTCACTAGCTATCACTCAGCACACCATTGCCCCCTGAAAAATATGCCAAATCCAACCTTGCCAGATGCACTGGATTTATCTGAGTGATATTCCTAAGAAAACCTACACTTTTTATTTTTATTTTTAATTTATTTTTACATTTTTATACTGCCTTTCATTAAAAGAAAACCCCAAGGCGGTTTACAAAAATTAAAAACATACAGCAAAAAGCAGTAAAAACATCAAGCTAAAAACAAGCATAAAAACAAGACAACAGATAAAAACACACAAGAACAGCAGTAAAAGATGATTATGTAAAAGCCTGGGTAAAAAGCCAAGTCTTTAAAAGCTTTCTAAAAGCTGTGATGGAGTCCGAGGAACAAATGGCCACCGGGAGAGCATTCCAGAGTCTGTGCTTCTTTCAAAATGTGCTTCTGTGCTTCTTTCAAGCATGTGCTTCTTTCAAAATGTAGTACTGCTAAAGTGTAGATACAGAAGCACATCTATTTTTGCCCAGAAATCCAAAATAGCTGCCAATTCGAATATGGCTGCCTGCACAGCTACCATTCTGTGTGGGGGGTTTTCTAGCCATATAGTAGTCTATGGTGAAGATATGTTGGCTGAGCTCTTTAGAAATGGTTTTCTAATGTAATTTCTTTTCAAACAATATCCACATATGTTAGTCCATTCTGAGGTTATGGTTCCCTGAACTCAAAAAAGTCCAACTTCTGTTTAAATAACTACTGTATGCAGAAGGCTTCCAGTTAATGCAAGTGATCTCCTCCAGTTGCCCCGAGGCATCCAGTTGTCCCAGAATAATTCCAATCTGCTTACCTGGAAATGGCCAAGTCAAGCAACCCTTTTTCTGCTCTAGGGATTTGCCTAATTGTTACATTGTTTTAAGTTTTTGTAAACTTGTTTTATGCTATTGTTAACCACCCAGAGATGAAAGTTTGGGGCAGTGTACAAATTTAAATAAATAAATAAATAAATAAGCAAGCACATGAGCAGAACAGTGCTGAGACAAATGCATCAGGCTATAGTGGTGCTATCAGGCTATTTCAAAGCTTGAAATTCAAATTGCATTTGAGCTTCCAAGAGCAGTTCCTTCCTCCAGAAGGAAATTCAATTAGGGTCAGCAAGGAATTCAGACCACATACACATGTGGTTGACCTGCATTGGTCCTGTCACACAGTTGTGAGGATAGAAATTCCATTAGAGTCAGCAAGGAATTCAGACCACACACATGTGCATTGGTCCTGTCACTGGAATGTGATGTTGACTAGTCAATCCTTTGACCATGACATGAGAAAGATGCCTTAAGCAGGAGGAGAGCTGGTCTTGTGGTAATAAGCATGACTTGTCCCCTTTGCTAACTAAGCAGGGTCCACCCTAGTTGCATATGAGTGAGACACTACATGTATTAGCACTGTAAGATATTTCCTTTAGGGGATGGAGCTGCTCTGGGAAGAGCATCCGCACGCAGAAGGTTCCAAGTCCCCTCCTTGGCATCTCAAGAGACCTGCCTGCAACTTCGGAGAAGCCACTGCAGTCTGTGTAGACAGTATTGAGCTAGGCCAGTGGTCTGACTCAGTATATGGCAGCTTCCTATGTTCCTAAGAAAGCAAAGCCAGGAGCAATGACCTTGAAGGCAAAATTTAAATGTCTGGCCAGGTTCTGCAATAGTCTGAGTGTAAGCTTTTGTGTGGCCAACTCCATTGATATTTGGTCCCTGAAAGCCAAAAGCTTATTGTCAGGTAACCAGATTGATTGTATAATCAACTTCAATTCAATACTAAGAAAAGTCATGTGACTGGACAGCCCTTCAGTCTTCTTAGTGAGCAGAATGCCAAGAAAACAAGCAAGGTAGATGAAGCTTTTCATCAACTTCTCACACTAGCTGCAGTAAACTGGCCTGGCACAAACAAAAATTATCCAAGAAATTGGCAATTGACCCTAAGGGTCCTCTGAAGCCTAGTATGAAACGTCTCAAAAGCAGAGCAGGGGGTTAAGCATCCCATAGGCAGGGCCTCATTGGCATTGTGTTTTTCCTCAGGTACAATGGATAAGAGACAATGCAAACTTAATATTGCATTTGGCCAAGAAGGCACCAGGTCCACATTGTACACTTTGTACCATGTTCACCAGGCCCATATTGTACACTTTGTACCATGTTATATAATGAACTGAGCAAAGCTTGGACTTAATACCTTAACTGACGGATGAACCTTTGGGGAAAGACATATAATGTCATTTGATAGTCACTTCAAGTTTCTGTAGACACTGTCTGTGGTGCTCTGTAGTGTTCTGTAGGCACTATCCTATGGAAAGGGGAAGGTGGTCAAAAGAACTGGCAACCCCCCTAGTGTTTCCTTCTGAATGCTAGCAAGAATGACACTCTGCAAACCCAATACTGATCTCAGATTTTTGGCTCTAGAGTGACAGAATTCTGAAATGATCTGAAAATGCATACTACAAAAAAGATCAACATCCTTCATCAAGTGCTACAGAACTTTCACCAAAGTGCCAAATCTGAATTATCTTTTATCAGGGACACTGTATTATGAATATCAGATCAGGAAAACAGAAGAACAATGCAAAAGAATTCAAAGTGGCCTTACATGGAAGCAAATAGCAAGTGCTCATGCTGCTCTCGAACAGCTCTTTCTTCTCATTGTTCTTCCCTATCTCAGTTTTCTCTGCCTAAAATTTTTTGTGAGTGTGTGTTTGGCAGGGGGCAGTGGGGAATTCCAGCAACCAAGCATATCAAACCTACTGCACCAATTCCTAAAAGGAATTGAATACCAAATATCAAATTACTTGCCTAGCAAGCAAGAACTTGCTGATTTGAATCCCCTCTGGTATGTTTCCCAGAATATGGGGAAAGCCCTATATTGGGCAGCAGCGATATAGGAAGGTGCTGAAAGGCATCATCTCATTCTGTGAAGGAGGAGGTAATGGTAAACCCCTCCTGTATTCTACCAAAGAAAACCACAGGGTTCTGTGGGCGCCAGGAGTCGACACCGACTCGAGGGCACAACTTTACTTTACCCTTGTCTTAAATCCTGAGAGTGAGGTGCCAAAAACAACACAAGTAATGGAGGACTGGGTGGAAGGGAGGGTGGTAAGAGGAACAACAAACTCCTGCAAGCAAGTGTAAGAGCAGCAGCCAATACCATGCATGAACACCCTTGACTGTCATCTGACTAATTCTCCCTGTCCTGCAAGGCTCTGTATGTTCCTATTTCCTTCCCCACTCTCTCTGTATATGGACACACATAAACAAACAAGAGCAGTAATTAAAAACATACACACATACACAAAGGGGTGGGTGGGAGGAGCAGCAGCCACTACCACCATCACCACCATCATGTGTATCATTGCCAACTGAATTTTTTCCTTGTCTCCTGGTGTGCCAGCTGGCAGAAAGAGAGGAGGTGATCAGAACCTGCAGCTTCCAGCAGCATCCTGGAGCTTTTTCAGATGGCAACTTTACCACTTTTCCGCAACTTTACTTTGGGAGGGTGGGTGTGCGTTCACATATCAGCCAGATTTACCCTGAGGTCCATGTGGTATTTCAGAGAACACTTCATACGCTCTTCAGGGTTTCCCCTCCATATTAGAACCTAGCCCGCTTTATGTCCGGGGTAAAAAGAAAATCCTCTTTTTGTGTTGGAGTATCCATTATGTCCCAAACTCCTGGTAAAGCCTTGCAGTAAACCTGCGGTAAAGACTGCTGTCTGAAAAGCCTTCTGGGAAGGAAGCCAGGATGGTCTGGTAATAACCAGCCCTGTGAATAAGGGCAGAAGGCAAGCAAACCAACCTCTTGCTTCTCCCACCTTCTGGACTTTACTGCTGCCAGCAAATGGAAATCTTTATTCCTTCTCTGTCTCTACCTAAACAGGCCATAGTGTCTCTCAGTCTCCAGCATCAACTGACGTAGAGTAGGATGGCATGGCTAATTCCATGCTAGGGATCATTAGGAAGGGAATTGAAAATAAAACTGCTAATATTATAATGCCCTTATACAAAACTGTGGTGCGCCCACACCTGGAGTACTGCATACAATTCTGGTCACCACATCTAAAAAAGGACATTGTAGAACTGGAAGAGGTGCAGAAGAGGGCAACCAAGATGATCAGGGACCTAGAGTACCTTCTTTATGATGCAAGACCATACACCTAGAGCTTTTTAGTTTAGAAAAAAGATGACCGTGGGGAGACATGATAGAGGACTATAAAATCATGCATGGTGTGGAGAAAGTGGATAGAGAGAAATTCTTCTCCCTCTCACATAACACTAGAACCAGACGTCATCCCATGAAATTGATTGCCAGGAAATTTAGGACCAACAAACGGAAGTACTTTTTCACACAACGTATAATCAACTTGTGGAATTCTCTGCCACAAGATGTGGTGACAGCCAACAACCTGGATGGCTTTAAGAGGGGTTTGGATAACTTCATGGAGGAGAGGTCTATTAATAGCTACTAGTCAGAGGGCTATAGGTCACCTCCAGCCTCAGAGGCAGGATGTCTCTGAATACCAGTTGAAGGGGAGTAACAGCAGGAGAGCGGGCATGCCCTCAAGTCCTGCCTGTAGGCTCCCAGTGGCAACTGGTGGGCCACTGTGTGAAACAGGAAGCTGGATTAGATGTGCCTTGGGCCTGATCCAGCAGGGCTGTTCTTATGTTCTTAAGAGCCAGTATAGCATAGTGGTTGGACTAAAACCGGGAAGACCCGAGTTCGAATCCCCATTCAACCATGAAACTCATTGGGTGACTCTGGGCCAGTCATGTATCTCTCAGCCAAACCTACCTCACAGGTTTGTTGTGAGGATAAAAATAACCATGTACACTGCTATGAGCTCCTCAGAGGAAAAGCGGGATATAAGTGTAAAAATAAAATACAATAAAAGTAAGCATGGGGTGCGGAACAAAACTCAGATACCATAAGCGATCTGAACAAAATTATGCCTTTACTTAAAAAGAAAAGCAAAACAATTCAAGTTATATTTCTAGAAAATGTTTTCTGAATATTTTATTTAAAATCCCATATGAGCAAAAGAAGATGATAAAAACCATGTAGGATAAATGCAACCAGCTATCCTGACTAAACCTGTGTTCCTAATGCAACCAGATTCACCAGTTCCTCAGGCCTTCGGCAACTTTCTTTTATAATGCACCTCTGACAATGAGAAGACAGGGCTGTTTCCCCCCCCCCCCTTCAATCTCCTCTTGCCTTCTAAAACCCCTCTTCAACTCTGCCCTTTATACCCTAAACTACCCTCTCCCTCTAAAGTAGCCAAATCCAGAGGACAGATTTTGCATTCTTGGTTTCTGTTTCCTGGGTTAACATTTTCACCTTACAGGCAGCAAATTATTTTCTAGGCTGACTTTATGACTTTAGGCTGCCATTTTTAAAACATACAACATAATCATAATAGAACATAAAATGGAGAACTTAATTTCAATCCTTTACAGAAACCCTTCATCTGATTTGACTGTGAGAGCATGCCACTTATAGTGGTGACTTCAGAGATGGATGTATTTTCCCTCTGAGATTACCCATGGTCCCAGAAGAGGCAATTAGAACAGTAGCAGTCATATGTTATCTGCCCAAGGAATTTGCCCCATCTGCCTCTTGGTGCAGCTGCCAGCCAAGAGAAAAGAGGAGATTGGGAGCCACAAATTCCAGTAGCATCTCACGGAACAAGCCCCACCGCTGGTTGAACTAGAAGAGTGAGGCACCTAGAACACCTATCCCCCCTCCTCCCCCGCTGCCTACTGCCTGCAGTGATGGGTCACCACCAAAGGTGCTGATACACAAGGGGGGAACATCTAAGCAGGGCCACTCCTTTGACTCCATTTGGGTCACTCCTGTGGGTGATTTTTGGTTGGGGGTGAAATTTTTGATTGTGGATGGACTTGGACAAAGTTTCTTCTTCACTATTGTAGAGAAGAGGCTACGGTGGGACGGGTGAAAGCAGCCCCTTCTTGGTGAAGTCTTGCAGATTTTCTTCTTTTTCCATGGCCCTATTGAATGAACTGGGAATTGGTTATGGTGAGAACATTTCAACCCCAAGTGGTTTAGTGTTGACATCAGGTTAGGTCTCTAATATGTTATTGTTGCTTTATATAGATGGAGTTAGTGCAATTAGGCTGATGAGACACTGTTGGGATTCTACTTCTGTACTGCCCACCCCTGCTGTATAACAGTCTCCCAGCCTGAGCTGATGGAGGTGGTTTTGAGGACACTTTTGGACTCCTCTAGGGTTTAAGTGCTGGGTGATTTCATCATCCATGCCAGGGTCTCCTCATCTGCAGTGGCTCAGGGTTTCAGGGTGAACTGCCAGGAAGACAATTCAAGGTGATTCTTGTGACTCAAAACCCATGAGGTATAATTTATCAGTTACAGTTATGTTGTTTCTTATCCACAAAGCTTTTGAAAGTAAGTGTGTTTGTGTGTGTGTGTGTGTGTTGGAATACTGAATTACTTGCTGAACCCACGCAGAGCATCTGTGCGGTAGTTCACTTCCTTTTTGGGGTTAGTTGGGAGAATTTGTTTGGCTGGTCCTCCCACAGCTCTCTCACTCGCTCTGTCCCCCCCCACAACAGCACTCTTGCTCGCTCTGCCCCCCCCACTGCCTCACTAGCTCGCGCTGTCGCTCCCCTGCGCGCCTCTCTCGCTCGCGCTGTCGCTCCCCCCGCGCGCCTCTCTCGCTCGCGCTGTTGCTCCCCCGCGCGCCTCTCTCGCTCGCGCTGTCGCTCCCCCCACGCGCCTCTCTCGCTAGCGCGCTCTCTCTTCCCGTGCCTCTCTCGCTCGCGCTCTCTCTCCCCCACGCCTCTCTCGCTCGTGCTCTCTCCCCCCGCGCCTCTCTTACTCGCTCTGTCTCCCCCTCCCCACGCGCCTCTCTCGCTCACTCTATCTCCCCCCCACGCCTCTCTCGTTCTCTGTCTCTCCCCCCCCCCGCGGGCCTCTCTCGCTCGCTCTGTATCTCCCCCCCCTCGGTGCGCCTCTCTCGCTCACTCTGTCTCCCCCGCCACCTGCCTCTCTCAATTGCTAGAGTCTGTGGCCACCACCGGTCGCCAGGCCAGGCCCGCCAGCGTGGGCCGGCCAATTCTCCTACTCCCCTCCCCACAAGCCTTCTGCCTCAGTCCCCTCCCCCCCAATCCTTCTGTCCCAGCTTGCTCCCTCCTCCGTTTCCACCTCTTTCTCTCTCTTTCATTCGTGCTCCCCCCCCCGCCTCCGCTTTTTAGCCTGCTTGTGCTTTCTCTGCTGGCCGTTGCCACATCCTCCTTCCTCCAGTCCCTGGTGTTGGGCCGCCAAGCATCGCAGCAGCCAACTGTTTGTCTCTGCCCAGCCAGGCTCCCCCGCTTTCTCTCCCCTCCCTTCTGCCCCAGTCCGTTCAGTTCTCCTCTCCACTTGCCCGCTTTCCTTCCTTTCTTTTCCTCCCCAAACGGCCACTTCCCTACGCGGCCAACCAGCCAATCTGGCGCCTCCACCGCCCAGCGAATCCACCGGGTTGCTGGGACGCATCCCCACAGAGGCACGTAGGAGAATTAATATAATAGATGGCACTGCCCCATTGCTGGTGGTGTTATTTTAAACCTTGTGAGCAGTGTGTGTGAAGCTGCCTGCTTTTGCCAAGGCTACTAGTTGCGATTAGGGATGTGCATGAATCGATTTTTTAAAAATTCGATTTGTGCTTAAATTGAATCACTCCTGATATATTTTGTGTCCAAAACTGTCCACCTGTATCACCCCAGATTCGATTTGGATTTGATTCAATTCAGTTTGGATGTGGATCGATTTGGACCACTTCTAAAGGTCCCAGGGACCTTTGGGTGGTGGGTAGGTTCCCCGTGGGTGCTAGCTGCCACCCAAATTTCAAGGCAGTGGAACACTTAGATGATTGTTAATGATTTTTCTTTAGTTTTTACTGATTTTGTATATTTTTGCCATAGGAAATTATGAGGATTTGAAGCTGCTCTATCCTAACATGGATCCCCAGCTTTCATGTAAATAAATAAATAAACAAACAAACAAATAAATACTAAGCCCTAGCCCTTGTAGAAGTGGAGCTGTGGAGCAAAATGTGTGGTCACTATTTTTAAGTGTTTGGATTCTTTGGGGTATAAGAACTTTTCCTCATAATGAATCCCTATGAGGATTCATTGCACACCTGTATTTCATGTGTTCATTTTGACTATCATTGGACAGTGCCAACTGTCATTTGCCATGTTCCAACTACACTAAATGGGCCTGAACCAGCAAGGCCCTTCTTTTGATCTGGACAAGGGGGCCACCTAGCCCAGTAGTTTGGGAGCAGCTTCCCAGTGCCTCAGGCAAGGGTCCCTTGCAGCCCTGATTTCTGGTCTTATGGTAGCAAGCATGAATTGTCCCCTTTGCTAAGCAGGGTCCATCCTGGTTTGCATTTGAATGGGAGACCTGTGTGAGCACTGTAAGATACACCCCTTAGGGGATGGGGCTGCTCTGGAAAGAGCATTTGCATGCTTGCATGCAGAAGGCTCCAAGTTCCCTTCTTGGCATCTCGAAGATAAGGTTAAGAGAGACTCCTGCCTGCAACCTTGGAGAACCTGCTGCCAGTCTGTGTAGACAATACTGAGCTAGAAGATCCAATCGTCTGACTTACTATAAGGTAGCTTCCTACGTTCCTACTTTAAAGATCTTGCTTTCTGCTGTCCTTTTCTATTTGCACCCACTGTCCTGCAGCATTTCTCTTCTCTGATGACATCATCTGCTGTTATTCCCCTTCTTCTACACGCCCTGTTTTCCTTGGTCTGTCTTAGACGCAACATCTTCCTGTTGGCTTTGGATCTGACTTGTATTTTTATTGGCTGGAACTTGCAACCTTGAAAATATGGGGCTATTTCAGGCAAAACTGATCTTTTTCCCCCTCAATGTTTTTTTCAGAGTTGACAGCCACACCCCTGACCTTTTTCTTCAGCCATCCCATTAAATAAACAGGCAGAAGAAATGTGCTATTTCCGCCTTTGATTGAAGTTAGTGTGCTTAGGAAGATGGATTGAGGTTATTGGGTAAAATAGAAACTTGCAAAGATTAGGAAAGGCAGTGCTGGAAGCACGAGGAGCAAAACCAACCTTATAGACATTATTAATAATGATGATAATAATAATAATAATTCGATTTCTATACCGCCCTTCCAAAAATGGCTCAGGGTGGTTTACACAGAAAAATAATAAATAAATAAGATGGATCCTGTCCCCAAAGGGCTCACATTCTAAAAGAAACATAAGATAGAAACCAGCAACAGTCACTGGAGGAACTGTGCTGGGG
Organism: Hemicordylus capensis; assembly: GCF_027244095.1. Taxonomy (NCBI): domain Eukaryota; kingdom Metazoa; phylum Chordata; class Lepidosauria; order Squamata; family Cordylidae; genus Hemicordylus; species Hemicordylus capensis. The sequence goes on from NC_069661.1 coordinate 133,080,924, forward strand.
GTGGATAGTGCTAGTTAGGCACAGTAGTACCTTCGATTATTGTTAGTCAGTCTCAACTGCAACAAGACTTTTCTGCATCTCCATGGCTTCTTTAGACCTCTACAATGGGGCACTCCTGCAATGAGAGGGTGAGTACATGGAAGGAACCAGTTCTAGGAAACACCAGCAGAGTCTTGAAACCCAGGACAACAGCTATTTGGAGATCAGCTGCAGTAACACTGAGCAACATTGCTTCTTCATTGTCTGAATGCATCATCATTTTATAAAGCCTGCAAAAGTAAGTATTACAGCTGCTGTGCCAAGTTACTACTTATTTTCTTCCAGGACTCCTGTAGCTTTAACCGCTGCATGTCAAGCAGAGACACAGGACTCATGTAGTCTAGTGGTTAACAATTTGAGCTGTGAAGGCTTTGGTCCAAGTCTCCCCTTGACAGAATAGCAATTTTCCTAAGGCCACCTCGTGAGTTCATGGCTCACCTCAAAGGATGGTCTTTAAAAAAAACAAACCTGCTTTTCTCTCAATGTGATCCTGCCATCTGCAACACATGGAGGTCTTCACACAGTCAAAAACTGTGCTCTACCTGGGTTTGGGTGCTGTGTGCACTCCCAATTTTGGTTGTGTGGAAGCAAGGTAGGAGGAAAGACTGGGTAGTTTCCCCCAGTTTTCCCAAAAATCGGGAGTGCACACAGCACCCAAACCAGGTAGAATACAGTTTTTGATTGTGTGAATGACCTCATAGATAGTCAACAACATGTTTTGAAAGCACAAGGTATGACAACTACACCAAGGCTCTTGGTTTTAAATGTTATCCTAAGTTTCTTATGGTATTGTTGGAGTGATGGGTAATATAAGTATTGAGAAGATGAACACCAAAGATGATGAATGAACAAAGATGTTAATCCAATATCATTGTTCATATCTGTTCATTCATCATCTTTGGTGCAAAATGATGAATGACCAGAGAACCCACTATCATTTTGCACCAAAGAATCCACAGAACACCTCAAAAATTGAAAACAAAAACAAAACCCAGTACCCTATGGGCTTGTGGTTTGGGAGTTGGTTGGCACCCCATGTGCACTACACCACAACCCACTCTGGCCCACCCTAGTGCCCCCATGTGGAGTTATGGGGCTGCTGAAATCCCGATTACTCCCTATGGGAAAAGGCGTAAAGACGTGCAAACCTCGGAAATTTGTTTTAAAAATCACTCCTTTGGCCAATTCCTTTGAAATTTGGGTGGTAGCTTCCTTCCACCCATAGGGCACCACCACCCACCACACAGGTGCCCCCCAAGCAGAGTTATGGGGCTGATGAAATTCCCATTCCCTATGGGAAACAGCTTAAAGACATTCAAACTTCAAAAAATTGTTTAAAATCACCCCCTTTGGCCAATTCCGTTGAAATTTGGGTGGTAGCTTCCACCCATTGGACACTACCACCCACCCCATTATTTTGCCCCCAGAACCCCTTTTTGATTCAGATTGATTTGGATCCGAATTAAATCTGAGTTGATTCGGGGGGGGGGGGATTCAGACCCCAAACAAATCAGGGGTGATTTGATTTGGGTACAAGTTGAATTGAAAAAATCAATTCGTGCACATACCTAGTGTCCATATTCCACCAGAATCGCATTCACTGCCCCTTCCTCCTCCTCCGTTTCAGGCACATGGGGGCCGCAGAGGGGGCAGGAAACCACTGATGCAACAAAAAAAATTCTCACAGCCATTGCACAAAGATGCCAGCAGGGGGAATCGCAGCTAGGGCTGAAAGATTACCCTTGCACAAGAAACAGAGTGATTATATATATTGAAAATTTTGTGGCTTTACATATCGACAGATCCTCGATCTGCCAAATAAGTCAGCCAATCCACAGCACACACACAAAAAGGAGGAAACATTAACATGTCCGAAAAATTAGTCTGATGAAAAATAAAAGCATATGTGACCAAAAGCCAAAAGCAGATGAGAATCAGGTTGCACCTTTGAGCAAAAACTCGAGTGGAAAATTTTTAACAAAAAATTCATTTCATGGAAAGATTATTTCATGAATGGGACAGAAAGGGACTGTAAAAATCAACAAATGGTTGTGCCATGATTTGAACCGTCCACACCACACCATGCTGCAACACATAAATGATGGGGCAATTCTCCTACAACAGAAAAAATAAAGCTACATTCCTGCAACACATATACAACGTTGTAGGGCAACAATGCTTCAATAAAATCCAAAACCAGGAATCGGAAATATGAACAGCACCCTGCTGACAGTGCAGTGACCGTGAAGTTGCAACACGGGCAATAAGGAGGGGCACGTTGCAAATCTGTTGCAGTGTGCAATCTGGAAAACGCCCAGGAGCAAGCCAGCCCATCTTCCCTACTGAAAAAGCAAATGTGCTTTATTTATCTCTGCTTAATCAAATTAGTAGCTTTAATCATCAGGTGTGGCTGTAACTATATATATTAGGGGCTTGCAGTTTCAAGAAGTTTGAGAAATCCTGCCTTAAAATAAACAAATAATAACTATTTTCAAATAAGCATAGCATGGCCAGTCTCATCCAGGATGACAGCACTGGTAAGAGGGGATTTAACTCTTTCTTTGCACCACAATCCCAACAATACCTCTCTCCTCCCCACTGCTACTTGTCCTCGGAGGAAAGGTAGTGTGGATAGTAACAGCAACTTTCCTCCCAGGAAATGTTGCTCAGGAAAATGACATGAAGGGAAAGGTTTCCTCGTGCTACAGTTCCAGACCAGATGAACCCCCGCTGGGGTTGCTATTTTTCTTTTCTTTTGGAGGGGAAGGTGGAAGTAAAAAATCTGAAAAACACAAGCACATTTCATGACACCTTGAGCTAATGAGGCTTTTCACATGAGCAGCCCTCCCTAGCCTTGCACAGCCTTACCTGGGTAGGGCTGCTCATGTGGAGTGCTGAGATGGCTGCCCTGCTGGGTAGCCCAAGGTTTTCCTCTGGGCTAGTAACGAGGTAGAAGGGCACGAGTGCTCCCTTCTCCCTCAGTACCCAGTCATGTATCTGCTCGGGCTGCCTGCAGTCCAAGCTGCTAGAGAGCCAGGCATCTAGAGCTCCCAGCTCCAGGGAAATCCTCCAACGCACTGCACTCCTCCTGTGGTGGACGGAGGGATTTCTGGAAGTTGGGCTGCATACACCGGGTCTCCAGTTTGCCGCACCACTCACTACTGTGGTGATTGTGTTCGTGGCCAAGCGGCACAGTGAAAGGATCACCCGGTGATTTCATTTTATTTATTATTTTATTTATTTTTATTTTACATATTTTTATACCGCCCAAAACTTACGTCTCTGGGCAGTTTACAACAAAATAAAAACGGCATTAAAACATTAGTTGAAAACAAAAACAAGAAATTTAAAATATGACAATTAAATTTTTTTAAAACAATATTCTAAAACAACATTAAAAACAATCTAAACAGTATCAAAAGCCTGGGTTAAAAGCCTATTATTTAGTTAAAAGCCGATTTGTTTCTTTCTTTCTTTCTTTCTTTGTTGAATTTCTATACCACCTGATACAGAAATCTTCAGGCAGTGTGCAAGTTAAGACATAATATAAAAACAATATAAAACTTTCAAAATTCATAAAACAGATTAAAATCTCAATAAATAAACACACATTAAAATTTCAATTGAAAGCCTGGGGAAACAGGGTCCTCCTAAAAGCAAACAGAGAAGGAGATGTTCTTATTTCAGCAGGGAGTGTGTTCCAAAGACCCAGGGCAGCCACAGAGAAGGCCTGGTCCCGAGTTGCCACCAATCGAGTCGAGCGAGAAAGATACAAACTATGACTCCACCCCCAAGCCAGTACATAGACACATTCAAACACAGACAAGCATGCCCCACACAAAGAACTGAGATAATGTCTGTAGCAAAATCCCAACAAGCCACACCCTGCTTTACCTCACTGGTCCACCAGGAGGGCTTCTAAATAGTACTGATGCCACTTGCACTGCAAGACTGCAACACCACGGGATTCTGCCTCTGCAAATGATAAAGTATCCTAGTAATATTGAAATGCCAGCAATCTTTTCCCAGCTGATCCTGGCCTTACAGTGTAAACAGGTAGTATGGCTGGGTAGTGTGGCACCACCATCTCTAAGTGATCCCATGCCACACTATACTGTTTTCATAGTGAGGGACCTGCCTTCCTCGAATCACAACCCCTATGCTTCCTTGGCACTGGCAGAGCAGCAGAAAGGAGAGTTGTGCCTGCCGCCTCCTCTTCCTCCTCCTCACTCTCCACAAGGTGTGCAGAAGAGTTTGGTCTAAGGAAGCTGTGAGGAGCCATAGACACACACAGGTGTGTCTGTGTGTGAATAAAGGACAGATAAACAGACCCACAAGTAAGGGTTTTTGCTTTGTTTTGGTTTTTTTTCAAAGCAGGGGATACAAATACAATGAATATTTATACACTGTTTTTCAACAAAAAATTGCCAAAACAGTTTACATAGATAGAAATAAATAATAAATAAAATGGTTCCTTGTTGCAAAGGGCTCACAATCTAAAAATGGGACATAAAATAGACACTAGCAATGGCCACCTGAGAGATATTGTGCTGGGGATGGATAAGGCCAGTTGCTCTCCCCTTGCTCAACTGGGCAAAGAGGCACCTTTTACCGTGGTGATTCTCTTTATTTAGCAGGGGGAGAGTAATTGGCCTATCCACCCCCAGCACAGGACTTCCAGTGACTGTTGCTGGTGTGTGTCTTATGTTTCTTTTTAGAATGTGAGCCCTCTGGGGACAGGGAGCCATCTTATTTGTTTGTTATTTCTCTTTGTAAACTGCCCTGAGCCATTTTTGGAAGGGTGGTATAGAAATCTAAATAATAATAATAATAATAATAATAATAATAATAATAATAATAATAATAATAATAACAACAACGAGAATCACCACTTTTAAAAGGTGCCTCTTTGCTTGTTAGCAGGTGACTGCACAGTTAGCAGGGGACTGGAAGACTCAAAAGACAAAAAAAGGAAATGAATTTGGAAAGGTAGAGAAGGGAACAAATCGGAATGGATTTAAATGAAAAGGCAAAGATCAAACAAGTACTGTATAAAAATAATAGCTAGAAACAATCAGACAAATACTCATTTCTTTCTCTCTAAAAAGCGTATTTTGAATGTTCCTCCTAAGAATCACAAGTAAAAGGGCCCAGGGCCCGACAGCCCTCTACCCCTTTCCCCAAAGAACTGTGATTGGAAGGGAACAGAGGCACAGATAAATTAGCTGCAGCATGCTGGGAGCCTAAGAAGACATTCAAGCAAAGACCAGCTATAAATGTCAATCAGATAATTACTCTCCTTGCCCCCTCCGCATTTTCCATATATGAAACAGTAGATTTAAAAATATACAATTTTTGGAACAAAACAATGTGGGGGGGGGGGGAAGCCAGACAATACTCCAATACAAACAATATTGGCAAGGTTTGTATCAGGTGGGACTTGCTATTAAGCAATTTGCATCAGGAACACTATGATGAAAACCGTATTATATGGGCTAACCTAACCAAATGGGCTGTATCGAATAGGAAACCATTGTTGTTCTGATTAGATGCACAGCCCTAGTTGGGAGCAGAAATGGGCTCACCAAGCAACAAAACATGCCGGCACAGTTAATGTGGAAGAGCCATTTGGACAAAAGTTCAAAGAGTTGACCAAAGCGGCTTGCTCAGTGTTCTTTATCGTAAAACCCCTGGGGGCTATTAGTGCACTTGTGGTGCACTGTCTATTTTTTTTTTTTAAATTCAACCAGTCAATCAGTCAGTTTGTTCAGCTGTAGCCTAACAAAAAAATTTGTTAAAATATTTTTAAACTATTAAAATAAACGTATTAGTTTATTATGATTAGTTAAAATAAACTAACTGTTTATTGGCCCGGTGTGAAGCTTTGGCTGAAGTTGTATATGCTGCACAGTCCCCCTGGTACCATGTGGAGGAAACTTCTCACGGTGCAGTGCTGCACTTTGTCCAGCAGTGGTGGGGAGCTCCTTTAATGGAAACAGAGCCCTCTTGAGCCTCTGCACGATCTTGGAAAGCATGCACACACTGCTCGGAAACTTTATTGAGGTCCTCCATAATTACGCAAGTCTTGCCTAACAGAATGTCTACCCAGCTGGAATCCCCTGGAGTATCAGTCTTGCTTATGATCTCTATGATTTACCAGCATTATTTACTTGTTGCCATCAGATTTGGTTGTCCTCTTCTTCCTAAGCACCTCAGGGTAGCATCCGTTGCCAAAACACTCTTATAAAAGGTAGGTTAGGCTGAGAGAAAGTGACCTTTGCCCAAGACCATCCGCTGAGCTTCATGAATGAGTGGCGATTTTAATCTCAAGTCTTCCCAATCCAAGCCTATTGTTCTGTCCACTACCGTACAATATAGCATGAAAAATCATTGCAATTCCCAACAGCTCTCCTAGTACAGACCCGTCCTGGCTAGGAGCTAATATTTAGAACAGTACAACCTATAGAATCACTATTCCCATTTTCTGGAGCACCTGGGTGGGTTTTCCTTCAAAGTATTTGAAGATCTAATATGATTACAACATTGGGTGATCTGCTGATGAATGCAGAAGAATTCATAGCCCTTGATTTTCTCCTTTCCATTTTGGGAAACTTCCCACGCTCACCATAGTACAAATTTTACATGGTAATTTAACAGACTGCCTCTGTCTGTGTGGACTTTTGAGTGCATAATTGAAGGCCAAAGCTTAATACTCAATTAGCAATACATTTTCAGCTGGTATGAGAACAACGCTGCAATCATGACATTATAGGGCACTCACATATTTTGATGTGGTCTTAATATAACATGAAAGAAGAGATGGCATCATTTTGTCCAGCTGAAATAGTGGCAGTTAATTCAAGTCTTTCCCCCACCCCATTGGCTGAAACAAAATCTTTCCACTAAAATAAATAAATGACTTTTTCCCAAGGAATTAAAAACTTGCTGAGCTACACTCTCAGATATGCAAGTAGAGGAAATGGACTGCCATTTCCTTATGTATAATAATTTGGGTTGCACTGAATAGTTGTAAATTTTGATTTCCATGCTTCAAGTGGTGATTTGGTTAGTTAGAAAAGATTTCTAAAATGACTGCAATATTCACCTTTTTTTAAAAAATCGCCATCATTTCCTCTGGTTGCTGCTTAAAAGTATTGTCTTCATCACCAACACCCACCTGCTGCTTCTTTTTGAATCAGTCACATTGCTGATCCCATTCATGGATGATTGAGTTGGAAGAGAGTTTGCCAGCTCTCTAGTCCAATCCCCTGCTTAATGCAGACAATCCAAAGCTAGAACACTCCCAGCAGATGGATGTCTGACCTCTGCTTGAAGACCTTCAGTGAGGGAGAGGCCCACTCACTCCCTAGGTAATTAGTTCCATTGTCAAACTATTCTAACAATTAAGTAGGTTCTCCTAACATTCACCCAAAATCTATCCTCCTGAAACTTAAGCCCATCAGATCTAGTCCTGTCTTCTAGGAAAGCAGAGGACAAGTCTTTGCCCTCTTCTAGGAGACAACCCATCAGGTATTTGAAGGTGGCTATCATGTCTGCCTGAGTCTTCTCCTCTCAAGGCTAAAAGTGCACAGTTCCTTCAGCTTCTCTTCATAGGACTTATTTTCCAGACCCAGGAGCATTTTTGTTGCTTTCCTTTGTGTTGGAGATGGAGTTCCAGTGCATTGACCTTTTGCAATAACTAGTAATAATAGTAATAAAACTTAATTTTGGTCATAGACCAGCAATAAAACAAAATAAAACAAATAAGAAAATCATCATCATCACCATCATCATCATCATCCCACAGTGAGGCACTACCTTGGCATCGTTGTGGGGCATGCGTGCTCTGAGGAAGGTGAGAGCTATGCCAGAGGTCCAACCATACTGGACAGGTCTCGCCAGAGGAGCCAGACAAAGAGTGCCTCTCCCATCAACAATATGGTGAGACGTAACTTTAATAAATCTATACTGGATCAGTTGTCGCCCGGGTCAACAAGGACCGCGCCAGGTGCTGGAGTCCCTGGACATCTGGTGGCAAGTGGGCTACAGGACTCAGGATCTTCAGTTGAGCAACCAGGGCTGGAGACTGCAAGGTTACTGGAAGAAATGTCGCTTAACCGGGGTGGGGGTGGGGGAGCCAACAAGGAAATAATGATCTGCTATTACAAGTCTAGTACAACTAGAAGAGGTTATTTTAAAAGAATGTACCAAATTTGGAAAGAGAAGCATCCAGATACAGAAATAACAGAACAAAGGCTAGCAGACCAGAGAAGATTCACAATAAGAAATAAAGTATTCACAGCAGTTGAGCTGGAAGAACTGCAAAGAGCAACACAGGCTCAAGATATGGAAGAAGAATTACCACCAACTGAAGCAGTTGCTCAGGCGCAGGTGGAGGAGGTGTTGGAAATAGAGGATGCCACTGTTGCTGAACTGTTTCAAAATCAAAACCAGGTAACCTCCCCTTTGCTTTCACCTCAAAAACCCGAATGCTGTTTAACAGAAAAGCAACAAGAACTAAAGCAAAAAATATCTGAGCACATGAACCAAACAACTACCAGGGTTCGACTTCCAGCTCTAAAAACAGTTGCCATAAAACAACTTGCTCAGGTATTAAAAGATGTCAATGCTGCACTTGCAGAAATAACAACCAATAATTTGCAAGAAACAAACCAACTAATGTACAGTGCAACAACAATAACAACACAAGAGCTCGGATATAAGATCAGTGGACCTGTAAAAAAAGAAAGTAGTACACATCACCTAAATGGAAGATTAGATTAGAAAATAAAATTGCCAGGCTTATATCAGATGCTAGTAAATTGAAAGATATGAAAGATAAGAAGCTGAAGAATGAAAACACCAAACAGTATCTGATCCAAAAATACCACCTAGATTCAAGGAAAATTAGAGAAGTCCTGGAAATAATAAAGCAGCAAATAGCAGTGTCAAAGAAGATTAGCAGATACAAAGCCAGAATTACACAAAACAGGCAAAATGTCCAGTTCCAATAGAATCAGAGACGTTTCTACCAAAGCATCGAAGGAGAAACTGCAAGAAACTTAGAAACACCAAATAAAGAAGAAACAGTGCAATTCTGGGGGAAATTATGGGACAATCGAATAGACTATAATAAAAAAGCAGGCTGGATGAAAGAGGTCAAAATATGTAACCAACAAATGCAAGATCTAATAATAAAACCAGAAGGAATAAGTGAAAGAGCAAAGAAAATTAAAAATTGGACTGCGCCAGGCGACGATGAACTGCATGGATTTTGGCTTAAACACCTAACAAGCCTTCATAAACAACTATCAAACAGTTCACTCACATTGTTTAGAAACAACTGGTGTCAGCAAAAACATTCAGATATTTATTTAAAAAGCAATGAGCATGTGGAGTACACAGTTAACAATCAATAGCAAGACACTTGGACAGGTTAGCATTACAAGAGGTATTTTCCAAGGGGACTCACTATCCCCTCTGTTGTTTGTAATCGCCATGACTCCACTTTCACAAATACTAAACAAAACAGGCCTTGGATACCAAACATCTAAAGCATCAAGTAAAATAAACCATCTGCTGTACATGGACGATCTGAAGTTGTATGGAACGTCCCAGTCAGAAATTGAATCACTGCTAAACACTGTCTGTATATTCAGTAGCGATATAGCAATGGAGTATGGACTAGACAGGGGTGCTGTATTAATAATGAACAGAGGAGAAATAAGAAAAACAGAAGGAATAGAACTGCCTAATGGAAGCAACATCAAGAACCTGGAAGAGAAAGAACATTACAAATACTTGGGCATTCTCCAGGCTGATAACATTGCACACACTGAAGTTAAAAGAAAAATTGGAAGTGAATACATCAGGAGAGTTAGAAAAATCCTAAAGTCCAAACTCAATGGTGGGAACACCATACAAGCCATAAACACCTGGGCTATACCTGTTAGCAGATACACTACAGGAATAATACACTGGACCCAGGCAGAGCTAGAGACGCTAGATCGTAAGACCAGGAAAATAATGACCATCCATCATGCTCTACACCCCCGCAGTTATGTAGATAGGCTATACCTCCATTGCAGCTCCGGTGGAAGAGGAATGCTGCAAGTCCATCAAACAGTAGAGGAGGAGAAAAGAGGCCTTCAAGAATATATCAAGGACAGTGAAGAAGATGCACTTAAAATGGTCAATAATGAGAAACTATTCAACAGCAATGAAACAAAGCAGGCCTACAAAAAAGAACAATGGAAAAATAAGCCACTACATGGTGAATATTTGCACAATATAAGTGGAAAATCAGACATCACCAAGACTTGGCAATGGCTTAAGAATGGCAACTTGAAGAAAGAAACTGAGGGTTTAATACTGGCTGCACAAGAACAGGCACTAAGAACAAATGCAATAAGAGCAAAAGTCAAAAAATCCACAACAAACAGCAAGTGCTGCCTTTGTAAAGAAGCAGATGAAACAGTGGACCACCTAATCAGCTGCTGTAAAAAGATGATGATGATGATGATGATGATTTTACATTTTATATCACACAGACTGACTACAAACAAAGGCATGACAAGGTAGCAGTGATTATACACTGGAACATCTGCAAAAAAATACAAGCTACCTGTAGCCAAACATTGGTGAGACCATAAAATTGAAAAAGTTGTAGAAAATGAAGATGCAAAAATATTATGGGACTTCCGACTACAAACAGACAAACATCTGCCACACAATACACCAGATATAACTGTAGTCGAGAAGAAAGAAAAACTAGTTAAAATAATTGACATAGCAATACCAGGGGACAGCAGAATAGAAGAAAAAGAAATAGAAAAAATCACCAAATACAAAGATCTACAAATTGAAATTGAAAGGCTGTGGCAGAAAAAGATCAAAGTAATCCCAATGGTAATTGGTGCCCTAGGTGCAGTCCCAAAAGACCTTGAAGAGCACCTCAACACCATAGGGGCCACAGAAATCACCATCAGCCAATTACAAAAAGCAGCTTTACTGGGAACAGCCTATATTCTGCGACGATATCTATAACAACAGCAACAACATTGACAATAAAATTCAGCCATCCCAGTTCCTTGGGAAGGACTCGATATCTGGATAAAACAAACCAGTCCATAACACCTGTCTGACTGTGTAAATATATAATATAATATAATATTAAAAATCAGACTACATTTATACGTATTTGGCATATTATATAACAATATTTGGCCACAATATGAATAACATCTGAATTAAGATTAGTGAGCAAATAGTTTAAATAAAAATCATCTCCACTACCCAGAAAATTAATAAAAAATGGGGCAATTATTTGGCGTCTTATGTCTCTGTAATAATCACAATACAGAAGAACATGAGCATTTGTTTCAACATTACCAGATCCACAAGGGCATAATATTGATGCATATGATATACCCTGGAATCTCCCATGGAGCACTGCTGTTGGGAGAGCATTTACACGGGCAAGTTTGCACTAACTATCCTAATGAACACTAGGGGCATTGGGAGTAGAGGTAGTTAGTGAGGGTCTCCTTACCTGTCCCCGCTTTCCTCTCCTCTATCACCCCTGCTTTGACTCCTCAGGTACTTCCTGTAGTGGGTCAGTCCTCCTCCTTTCCCCCTAGACTTAGAGGTAACTTAGACTTTACAGTGATCTTCATGTGTGTTACTTAAATAGCTGCAACAACTAAACTCTGCACTCTGTAACTGGAGTAGTAGCTTCTTTGGTATTTTGTTAAATAATCACAAAACCCCAACACTTTGAAACCACTCCTTGTCTATCCTATTTCAAGTGTGGCATCCAGAACTGGATGCTGTACTCCAGATGAGGTCTAATCAATGTACTATAAAGTGGAACCATTACTTCTCGTGCCTTTGTAAGGTCTTTTTACTAGTAGGTGAGGGCCATCATTGATCAGGTAAAGTATACATACATATGATATGTATGATATTCAGAATTTCTTTTAAAAACTTAATTTTTAAAATAAACCTCACTGTGCATATTCTGATGTAAAAAGTAGTATATTCAGCTAATTTGAGTGGCAGGATGGTTCATGCAAAATTTGTAGGACTTCGGGAAGTATAACTTTATCTTGCATGAACAAATTATTCAAAATATATAATAGATTATGCAGCAAAAATTGCATTCGACTTTTTTGCAGCTGCACCACAGCGCTTACTCATGTTCCGCTTGTCAATGACTCCTATCCCAGGATGCATGTCCATTTATTCCCCATCACGACCAAAATGCAGACCTTTACATTTGTCTCAGCTGGATTTCATTTTGTTAGTTCCAGTCCCATTTCCCATTCTATCAAGGTCATTCTTCCTTTTCTTCCTAGGCTCTAGTCCCAAGTTTTGTATCATCTACACAGTTCCCTTCAGCCCTCTGATGGAAAATACTGAATATTATGGCACAGGACAGAACCCTGTCAAAAATGTCAAAAAGTGGCATGTAAACAGTGTTAGCAGTAGACTCTTCTACTAATACTGTCTACATACTGCTTTTTGAAACTGCTTTGATGAGGAGTTACTGTTCAACAGAGGTTTCCAATGAGCTCTAAATCTATCTGACCGTGTTATTATCTAGCTTTCCTTTGACCAGTTTGCTAATCAAGATATCATGGGAAACTTTGCCAAACGCTTTGCTAAAATCAAGATAAATTGGCCCAAATTAGGGGTGTGCAAAGCGTTTTGACATTTTGTGCAGATCCCGAGCCCACATGATGTGCAATAATGCAACACCTGCATTGCCAATTGGCCAGCAATGCTGCACATGTTGCTGGCAGCCCTGCACAACTGTGGGCACACTGTTTTAAATACCAACAATCTGCTGCATTAGTAACCCAATCAATTAGATAAAGTTAATCTTGCAGAATTTTGGAATAATTCATGCTGGCTTCTAGTAATAAACAGACAAACAAACAAATAGAAAGACAGACAGACAGAGTTAGCAACCCCATAACAAATTGTTCTCTGGACGGCTCACAACAGAGGATTAAAACATACAATAAAAACACCACACCTTAAATCATAACAGACAAAAAAAAAGGTGAAAAGAAAACACAAGACACAATACAAAGCAGTTTAAAAACTCATTTTAAAATCAGTTAAAAATCAGATCAAATCTGAAAACCAGACTTTAAAAGGCCTGGGGAACAAAAAAGGCACTTACCTGGCATCTAAAGGAACAAAGTGATGAAGCCGGGCAAACCTCACGGAGGAGGCTATTCCATAAATGGGGTGCTACTACTTATCACTGCATCATTATCAAGATGCTTAAAGACAGATTGCTTTATAATCGGCTCTATAATCTGTTCCAGGATCTTTCCTGGTGAAGTCAGACTGATAGATCTGCAGCTTCTTGGATCTCCCTTTTCCGCCTTAATGAAGTCTGGAACAACATTTGCCCTTCTCCAGACCTGTGGCATCTCCAGGATTTCTCTGAGATGATAGACAGGGGTTCTGAAAGTACATCAGCAGTGTCCTGAAGATGAACTTACTTATGGTAGCTGGGTATTTATAACCAAACGCTTATCAGTCTTGAACTGCAAATCTTCTTGACCCCTCACCATTCTCACTGCTTTTAGGATGTTGCATATACCGTATTTTATGGACTATAAGACGCACCTTAATTTTAATCCAGTTTTTCAGAGTTTTAACATATTAAACTTTTAAAACATATAAGACGCTCCTGAATTTTGGCAGATATTTTTCGAGGAAAAAAGTGAGTCTTATAGTCCATAAAATATGGTAGTTCCCTTTTGGAAGCAGAGGGAGCTAGAACAGGAGGTGGAGCAGTTCTGTTTTTCTGTGTCACCCATTAACATTTCACCCCCCTGACCGAGCAGCAGACATAGAGCCTGTTCAAATGCACAGCAAAGACTGGGCGTAGGCAACCAAGCCCAATCTTTGCTGCGCATGTGAACCGCTGGGAGTCACTCAGCTCCCAGCCGCAAACCCTTATAGGGAGCCCCGGCTATTAGCCAGGGTTAAGAGTGTGAGAACACTTTACCACTAGCTAACTGATTGTGTGTCGGTGCCGCCACACAGCTCTGCATGGCACCTACACATGAGTAGCCTCCCAGCCTGCATCAGGAGGCTCCCTATAGTGCACTGCACTATCACGTGGTGCATTATGGGAGTTCTGGGGGGCCTCCTGGCCCCTAAACCTCTGTGCTGTTGGGAGCAGCCAGCAGTTGTCTGGGTTGGCAATCCACCGCCCAGCAACAGCAGGGAGCTTTTCTGTGGGGGGGATAAGCATTTTGAGGCTTCCTCCCCTCCCCTCTTTTGAGCCCTTTCTCCCAGTCATGAGAAAGGGCTCATAGTTTCCTTTCTCTTCTTGGGAAACACCTTTTTGGTTTTTGCTCTTCGTGTCCTTCAACAGCCTTTGCTTGTCCTGAGCCTCAACTTTCTTGTCCCTATCCCTACACATTTGGGCTACTTATCTGTGTCTGTCCGTGATGACTGGCCTTTCCTTCCAGTTTTTATATATGTCATGTCCTTTTTAAACTAATTATTTTCAGCTCACCAGTAAGCTTTTAGAGCAGCCACGTTGGCTTTATCTCCTAATTATCTTCTTCATTTGAATTCTTTGACATTGCACCTTTAGTAACTCCTTCTTCAGGAACTCCCACCCATCTTGGGCTTCTTTCCCTGTCAGTTAGGCTAGCCATGGAATCCTAGCCAGCAAGGATCACCTGGGAGGGTTGAGCCGAGGCAGACAAATAGTCAGGCCCTGCCCCAGATGACTTCTCTTCCCTTCTCCTATGACATCTCATCTGAGACTCTGTTGACCATTTATCCAGTTGAGAAAGCTCACTTGTGTGGTTCATCTTACCTGCTCCTTCTCACTCCAACTGTTAGGGCAAACTAGCCAAGTGAGAAGCTCTGCATTACTTGGATGCAAGAGGAGAACTAGCACTTCAAGCCCCTCCAGCTGTCTTTGCCTCTAGTTCTCAGAAGGCAGAGCCTGTGATAAGTATAACTACCCTAGTGTTTAGATGTTAAATATAAGCATGCCAGTACAGAAGCCAGATTGGGCACCTTGTGTCCTAATATTTTGCTAGATATTTATGTCTTTCAGGTTTTTATCAAACAGCTAGCAAAATGATAAAACCAAGTCCCCTTTTCACCCTTTTCTGCTAGGGGTCCAGTATTTTGAATAAGGGGAGGATCCTTGCTTTTACTACAATGAGGCAGCCATCCAAGGATAATATTCTAGGAAGAGTTCCTGTAGAGGGATGTTGGGTTTTGTGGTGGGGAAAAGCTGGCAACCATGGACTGTGATCTGTAAAAACCTTCGTCTTGCGTCTTTCCTCCTTGGCATGCTTCCACAACTCACCCACTATGTGATATTGTGTAGAGTAAAAGATCCAGTCTCAAGCTCTGGATTCTGAAAAGAAATCTCTTGCATTTATTCGAGGTGGAAGGATGAAGTGACTTACTGTGATTCTAAATGTCAGTTTCTTCTCTATTTTCTTCCAGTTTTTAACTTCCTGTGCATTATGGGGCAAAGCTGACCTCTCAGGGAAGCAAAATAGGCAAAACACTTCCCTCTAGCCTGTTTTGCTTCATATTCTATGTTGTTGGAACAGACCTCCTTCTCAGCCCATTTCACTCCCAAAAGTCTCCCAGGCAGAACCAGGACCCCTGGCCCACACTGAATTAAGGTAAAGACTGCCAAGGGGAAATAAGGTTTGGGTGGAGGCCCAGATGCTGTTCTTATACCTACATTCCTTGCTAT
Source organism: Hemicordylus capensis (assembly GCF_027244095.1). NCBI lineage: Eukaryota > Metazoa > Chordata > Lepidosauria > Squamata > Cordylidae > Hemicordylus > Hemicordylus capensis. Next base: position 133,096,723 of record NC_069661.1, read on the forward strand.
CTATGGGCTGCTTGATAGTCTGGGAAGACCAGGGTGCTTTCCAGACTAGCTGCTCAACAGCAGCAAATGCCTCCATTCAGGCAAGTCTCATTCGAACCATAAACAACAGGGGGAGCAGTCTCGTGGAAACTAACAACCTGAAAAAACAGCAACTTCCTTATGCTGGGTATATGATGTCCCAGCTCTATATCGCAGGGATTAAATTTGAAATAAGGCATTGGAAATGTGAATGGCATCCTGCTGTCTTCATAGGGACTCTGGTGTCACAACATAGGAAGTGTGGAAGCACACTTGCGAGATACGACGTGACTCTGTTTCAGGGTCTAATCTGGAAAGTGCCCAGGAGAGGCTCCAAGCTTGATACACAAATGTGAAATACAGTACTTCAATTCAGTTCTAAATGAAGTAGTGATAGCATTCAGCTGAAGTGATTCCCCTTCTCATTGATTATATTAGTGCAGAAAACACAGAACCCTTAATTAAGTCCTCAACAGATGCTAAATCAGAACACCTGAGTCGCCCAGCTAGGTTTTAACATCTCCGGGGAAATACCGTATTTTATGGACTATAAGACTCACTTTTTTCCTCGAAAAATATCCGCCAAAATTCAGGTGCGTCTTATATGTTTTAACAGTTTAATATGTCAAAACTCTAAAAAACTGGATTAAAATTAAGGTGCGTCTTATAGTCTGTAAAATACGGTACCTCTTGAATTTCCAAGACAATAGGATGAGAAGTAGTACTGGGACTCAAAGAGGAACTGGTTTCCTTCTCACATCTTCACAACAGGACAGAATCAATCAGGCAGCCAAGAATGAACTTCTAGAAAAACTAGGGAATGAAACTAGTGTGAATCTAGGCAATTTGACTCGAATCTAGCTCTAACTCAAATCACCCCAAAAAGGGTAATTAGATTCAAATATCTGAACTATTCATCAGAATAGTTCTGGCCACATAAAATTCAGAGAGGTGGAGGAGCACATAGCCATGACAAACATTAAGCATGCTGGCAACACCAGCCACAAGCAGAGGTAAAACGTTGGTGGTTCTTGCATGAGTTGGAGACCCCACAAGAATTAACACCAGATATTAACCATATGAGTTGTGCTCCATACTATAAACAATAATTCTCAGTGCAATTTCATCGCATCATAGGATGCTAGGATCATTGTTGGAAGAACATCTAATGACTTCGGGGTAAGTCTGGCCAATATGTAAATGCACACCTTCCATTCCAGAGGAGATGCGAGCTAAAGGCTCTGTGTGAAAAATGCCCTGGCTGAAAGGTATTCACCACCGTACTTGGCCTTTATTGATTTTAAGGCAGCATTTGATTCAATTTCTAGGGAGTGTTTGTGGAGTAAACTATTGGTTGCTTCTTTGTATTTGGATGCTGTATAAGAATACCTTTCTGAGAGTGAAATGCAGTGCTCAAGGTCACTTGACCTAGTCTGTACCCACACAGAAGAGAGTCCAGCAGGGATGCATTTTGGCCCCACATCTTTTCAATTTTTATATAAATTCCTTTATTGAATGTATGGATAGTCCAGATTTCCATCCTCCCAAACTAGCCAGTAAATCTATTCCAATACTGCTTTACTCTGACAATGCAGATATTTTATCCAGAACACTTGTCAGCATGAGAACATAGGCTAGCTCAATACTCTGAAAGGGAGCATCTATCCATATATGCCCAGAAGTCTAAGATTGTGGTTTTTGCCCAAAAAAACCCAAGCAGCATGTCTGGCAGATTAACAGGGTGGCAAGTGACCAAGTAAGGACTTATAAATATCTGGGAGTGGTCTTGAGTGAAAACAGTTCCGTGGAGGGGGCGGGATATTGTGAGCATGTTGCAACTAATGCCCAGAAGAGTGCCTCTGATAAAGTTATTTTTCCATAGAGGTGGTCACTGTATACTGGCTGCAATCAAGGTTTATAAGTCTAAAGTGCTTTCACAACTGCTGTATGGTGCTGCTATTTGTGTCATTTGTAATTTTAAACAAAATGGAGATTGTGCAATCCAAATTTCTGTGTGGTATATTCTCAGTCCCTAGATGTGTGCCCAGTGCCATTTTATGGTTGGAGGCTGGAGGCCATATATAAAGTGGTATATAAATAACAGTCATAAGTATAGGCCTTCTCTCAGAATTATTGTTTTAATTCATATACAGACTTAAACAGTTTTCATCAGTAAATTGACTGATCAATTAGAAGTCATATAATTAAGGATTTAATCAAGTAACCATCCTATTCATCAGAAGAGGCAATAGTATGCTGACCTGGAGATTGTTGGTTCAAATTTGAAAGAATCCAGACAAAATCAAGGGAACTATACAAATTCTCCATTTTAAAAATTAATTTAAAAATTATAAAGAGACAGAGAGAATGGAAACAATTTTTTTCCTCTTTACATAGCACTTGAGGTTTCTCTAGTCTGAAATCGGTTGGCAGTAGTCTTTGGACAGACAACACACACACACACACACCCTATAACTTATAGAATTCGCAACCACAAGTAGCAGTGATGGCCATCCGCTCAGATTGTTTCAAAAAGGAAGGATTAGAAAAATTCATGGAGGACAGGCTTATCAAGAGCTGTTAGCCACAACAGTTGCATGGAAATATGTTCAGAGGCTGTAGATGTCTGAAAAGCAGTTGCTGGGGAGTTGTTGACTTCATGTTGACTATTTCGGAACAGCCTGGAGGTGTCTGGCTGGTTACTCTTGGAAACTGAATGCTGGACTAGGTGACCCAAACTAGCAGGACTCTTCTTATGACTCACATTTGTCTGGATTATCCATATTTGCTATTCAGGGTTTCAGTCCACCACTTGTTAATGCATTCAACATTCCCTTGTGTAAATAGATGTAAACATTTCAAACTAAGGTCAGTCTTCTTTTCCTCTCTATACACAGATAAGTTGCCAGGATGGATATGGCACAAGATCACACAAGAGCCCACTTGCTATGGATGGGTAGCAATGAGGTTAGCCCTATGGTGTGCCTAGATGTCTTCCAAACCCTCATTAGTCATATGGACACACTGCAAACCCCATCTTTAAAACTGAGCCTTGCTTTTAAATCAATTCACTCTGTGGTGGAAGCCACAGTTGCAGCTGAGATTCTGCTGATACTAAGCTAAGCTGGCTTCTCATGAAAGCAAAGAGGAAAAAGGAAAAAATAGGAATTGGGTGGCAAGAAAGAAAATATCAAAAAGAGAAGGGGGATGCAGAAAAGAATGGTTATAGAATTTAATCAGATGTAATGTGGATGGCAAAAATGTGGATCTCATCCCACGTATAGCTCCTTTTTCAGATTAACTGCTGGCCAGTTCGAGGAAGTGAATGAAACTAGAATGGAAGTAGTCCCTTACGTACATATATCATGAAGACGTGATCGTCTTCAACCTCATCCATAGGATCACACTAGAGGAGGAAGGGAAGGGAAGGAAAAGGAAAGGAAGAAGAAAGGAGGAATCACAGCAGTGCTAGTTGTGGAGGCAGCACAACTAATGGCTCTAATGCCATTAATGGAACTAATGGAATGGGAAAAACTAATGGAATGGGGGGAAAGACAGAATTGTATTTTAAAACTACGAGGCTATGCTACCCTTCTAACTACTTACTAGTACTAGCTAATGGGGATACCTCCCACACAGAACCCCTATTTAAACTTCTTCTAAACTAAACAACAAACAACTTTTAAAATTCAATTGCAACCCAAAACCTCCCTCCAAACTGGAAAAAAACCCCAAGAATACAGAATTCCAGGGGCATGTCTGTGTGTGTGTATGAGTGAGAGAGAAAATGGGGTACACTCACTCAATCTAGGACTTCACCCACATTGTGTGTCCAGTTGTCCACTTCTGTGGTCTGGTCTCTGAGTCTACTCTTTCTTCTTCAGTCTTCTCCTTCAGACTTCAGATTTGCGGGGAGGCCAAACGCCTGGAAAATCTGGGGGCCAGGTGGCCAGTGGCCACAGGGGCTGGGGCAAAAGCCTGGAAAATGTGGCTGGCCAGGTGGCCAGTTGCAGCTGGGGCTGGTGGCTGGCACAGACACAGCAGGCACAGGCAGGCAGTGATTGTCTCAGCAGCGGGAAGGGGTGAAATAAGAATTCTCTTCTTCTCAGGAACAAAAAAGCAATGCAGCAGAGAATCCATTCCAGGGGCAGGCAGGCTGGGTGGCATGGCAGGCTGGGTTCAGGCTGGCAAGGCAGGCAGAAGGCAATAGGCAAGGCAAGCCAAAGCAAAGCTCGCTTTCTCTTCTCCCACAAGGCAGAATGGTGGCTGCTGCCTCTTTAAATCTAATTGAAAATCCCCCCTTGAACTCCCCTCACCCTTGCCACTTCTTCTACCCTCCCCCTGGCCAATGTGGGGTCAGTCAGGAGTGGCAAGAGCCAAAAGAGCCAATCTGGAACCAGGAGGGAATCGTCAGCAGATCAGCCCATGCTTTCCTTCACTGATCTGAAGCTTGGAAGGGCAGGAAATTCAAATAGAAGTCAAACACAAAATGGAGACTACATGGAGATCGCCACAAAAGGGAGGCCCGAAACAACAAAACCTTTGGCTCTGAAATTTGGGCAATTTGTTTTGGAGCTGAATCTTTCGGGACTTGAAGATGGATGATTTGTTTTGTGCACATATCACCCGAAACAGGCAGATTCGGGTACAGATAGTTCTGTACCCAAAACGTTTTGCACATCCCTAATGGCTGTCTTCATCCCAAGTCTCCTTTTCAACTATTGCCCATTACACAAGAGTTGTGAACTATCTGGTATTTACCTGCCTATTTTGTCTCAGGCTTAGGATCAGGCATTTTACTCAATAGTAAGCTAGATATTTCGAGCTGTCAAAGCTTTGAAACATTTATTCTGTTGATCCTGTACTCTAATCAGCCAGGCACCCCTGTATGCCAAAATCTTCATTATATTACTGGCAGGTCCATAAATGGGGAGCATGTCAGTAAAAATGCACTCCTAGCAGGCATGACATCTGAACCCGCCCAAGTCCCGTTCCCACAACAAACTCCCGACATTTTTTACCTAGCTTCAAATGTAGACCTCTACTTAACTTCAAATGGAGCCTCTTTGCTCTAACTGAGTGAAGAGGCCTTTTACAGCGAAGATTCTCTTATGGGAGAGAGCAACTGTCCAGGGGGAGAACAACTGTCCTTATCCAGCCATACCTAGAGCCATCTAGGTGAGGTGGTATAAAAATCTAAATAATAATAATCTTTCTTTTTAGATTGTGAGCACTTTGGAAAGAGTGAGCCATATTCATTTTTCTACGTACATCATTTAGAGCACTTTTACTGAAAAGCAGTACATAAATATCTGTTATTGTAGTAGGTGTCAAGTTGCCCGACAGAGAATGTCAGGCAAATGTCAGGAATCCAATGAGAGAAGTAGATTTGGGCGAGTTCAGATGTCATTTCCTCCAGGAGTGTGTGCTCTCACCTCCAGGTATTTTACTGATGTTTTCTCAGCTTTCAGATCTGCCAGCAGTCATGTAAATCTGTCCATTGTATAAAGTCCACTTTAGGTGTTTTACAAATACATGATTTTAATTATTAAAAATATAATTAAATGCAGCTACCTATTTTTAAAATCTAATTTGGTTCAATCTGTTTCATTTGTCCTTGTGAATTTTCTAGTCTACATCATAGATTTCAAAATACAAATTGCTTCATGTAATATCAATGCTTTTATTTGCAAAGCAAATCCATTGAAACATTTAAATACAGTATGGTGGCAGAAATCCAGTAGCAGCAAAGACCAGAGCAAACTGAGAATAAGTTTTATGACTAGTTAGTCTTTTTAAAATGATTAGACAGGATCATGAAGAAGCTTTATAAAATGAATGTTACTGAGAGTGAAAAAATGTTGCTCCCCCTCTCATAACACTAGAACTTGGAATCAACCAAAGAAACGGATCAGCAGTAAATTCAGGAGAAACAACAGGAAAATATTCTTCACATAATTATTAATTACCACATGGAATTCATTTGTCAGATGACTACTGAGATGGTGTTCAAGACAGGATGAAGCGGAAGGTGGGCTACCCGCCCCCCCCCCGTGTGGTCCCTCTGACTGCTTCAGGGTTTTTCCCCGCAGGACCAGTTTTTTTTAAATTGTCCACTGGGGTTTGTGCAATTCTCTTCCATTTGCCCCCTACGCCATTGTCCCCCACCTCCTCTGTGACCTCATTGGCCCAAAATTGGGCACAGGGAGCACACAGTATGGACGCCGTTCCATAGACTATGCAACAAATGGCTTCCACCACTTTCTTTATGTTTCCAATGCGATCCTGCCAAGCCAAAGCATTTGATACTGCCCCAACTACTGAAGAGCGTGTAATCTGGGAAATGCCCTGGAGAACAAGTGAGACACAGGAAGACTGGAGCAGAGCAAATGTTGTCCCTGTCTTCAAAATGGAGAAAAAGGAGCCAGACCTGTCAGCTTAATGTTGATACCTGGCAATATCCTAGAATAGATTATTAAACAGTCTGTCTCTGAGCACTTAGAAAGAATGTGGTGATTAGTAGGAGCCAGCATGGATTTGTCAAGAAAAAGTCATGCCAGACTAATCTCTTCTTCTTTTTAGTTTAGTAGAACATGGCAGTGCTGTGTATCTTGATTTCAGCAAAGCATTTGCCAAAGTCTCCTGTGATATCCTTGCTGACAAGTTGAGAAAATGGGGGCTATGAAAATGTGGATTCATAGCTGCTTGAATAACTGTGCCCAGTGAATACTATTTTTATGACTCGACATCATTCTGGAAAGAGATATTGATTAGAGTTCCCCAGGGCTCTGTCCTGTGCCATGTGCTGGTCAACATTTTCATAAATGACTTAAAAGGAGGGAGTAGAGGAGATGCTTATCAAATTGGTAGATAACCCAAAAATGGTGGGATACAGCTAACACTTCAGAAGACAGAATCAAGATTTAATCTGATCTGCATAGGCTTGAATATTAGGCCAAAACCAAGATCAAATTCAATGGAAACAAATATAAAGTTTTGCATTTGGGTAAGAAAAAAAATCAAATGCACATATACGAGATGAGGGAGACCTAGCCTGGCAGTGGCATATGTGAAAGGGCTCTAGCTATCTTAGTGGACAATAAGTTAAACATGAACTAGTGCTGTGATGCAGCTGCTAAAAAACAAACAAACACCTAATGCAATCCTGGGCTGTATCAACATAGGCATAGTGTATGCCAATAATCACACAGTAATTATATCACCTTATTGTGCACTAATCAGACCTCACGTGGAATATTGTGTCCAGTTCTGAGCCCTGCATTTTAACAAGTCCCAAAACAATAATAAAGGTAGCTAACCTTGAACATGCTGCATGGTGTGGAGAGAGAGAGAAATTCTTCCTGAGCCTTCCAGAACTCAAGGCTACCTGATAAAAATCAACGGGCAGTAAAGTCACAACAGACTAGAGAACAACAGACTTCTTTACACCACAGGTCACTAATGTCTGGACACGGCTACCACAAGAAGTAGCCATGGCCACAGACTTCAATGGCATTATAAAGGAATTAGACAAATACTGTATATGGAGTACAGATCCATCCAAGGGCCATGCTAGCTAAATGGAACCTTTAGGCTCAAAGGCAGAAAAGAGAGATGGGAGAACTGTTGTCTTCCTGTTTTGCTGTGGGCTTCCTAGAAGTACCTGGCTGGCTTCCGATGGTAAAAGAATGCTGGACCAGCTGGAGCTTTGGTCTGGTCCAACAGGGCTCTCTTATCGGTTAGATAATGAATATGGTAATAAGATGGTTACAATATACATGGGAAAGCACTTCATTCTGCTCATAAAACATTTCTCTTCACACTGCACAACTAGGCAGCAGAAACGTTTCCAATCCCCATCCCCCACGAGCAACATAGTTGCCAGGCATGAGGCAGGTAGGTCTTGTGCCCAGCAGCATCCCAGATGCTGGGCATGGTGGAGGTGGAGGGGTGAAGTGATGGCATGTGACCCTTGCTTCTGGCAGGAACCCACCTGGGGATGGAGTGGGGTGGGGTGGGGTGAGCAGCTGCTGGGCACGATGGGGGGGTGGCTGCTGGTCCTCACACCCAGTGGCAGCCCAGCAGTTGAGCATGACGGACGGTGGTGGAGGGTGGCTCACACACCCAGTGGTAATCTAATGGTCAAGGTGATGGCTCTGGTGACCAGCCACAACCCAGCTGCTGGACTCAGTGGGGGAGATGATGGCAGTGTGGGACACAAGGAGGTGGGTAGCCCCCTCCTTATAATTTACCTCCCAAAAAAGCTTTTAAAAAATTATATGCAAAGAAATCAAAAAGTGAGGGGTGAGATACTAAGGCATGGTAAAGACTCACCTCTCACATTTTATGCAGTGACAAGGTTGCTGTAAGAAGTGATTGCAAGAGAGGGAAAATGTGTCTTGGGAGTAGGGGGAGCAAGTTCTGTGGACCAAACACACAGCTACTGTATAACAAGGCTGTCTTGGTGACTAATGGTTTCAAAAAATGGGAGAGAGCTTAAGTTTGTTTTAGAGAAGATGAAAAGAGTTACTCATCAAACTGGGGGGAGGGGAGAGGCTGTGGGCCAGAGCCAAGCCCCTTGGGCTCAGAACCTGGGCCATGCCTGTGGACTACTGCATGTTGCACTGGCACACAAAGTTGGCTGAGCAAGCAATACAAACCTAAGACATGTGATTAGAATACTGGACTTTTCCATCTATGCAGATTCCCCTTCCCATGTCTATGCACTCTGTTTTCACGACAAGAGCCTTGGCATACCAGCGTGGTGTAGTGGTTAGAGTGCTGGACTAGGACCGGGGAGACCCGAGTTCAAATCCCCATTCAGCCATGACACTTGCTGGGTGGCTCTGGGCCAGTCACTTCTCTCTCAGCCTAATCTGCTTCACAGGGTTGTTGTGAGGAGGAACTTAAGAGTGTAGTACTATGGGCTCCTTGGAAGAAGAGCGGGATATAAAATGTAAATAAATAAATAAAAATTCCCATATTGCTACATTCAGGAGGAGAGATCAGCAACAATGGGATCCTTGCCAGTCTCTCCCAACACACCTGTCAGACACCAACCTGTTCCTTAGGAACGAAGTTGATCGGTGGTCCCCGGAGCCGTTCATCCAGACCAGGTGATATGAGCCTTCGCTCCTCCTTGTGCCCAAATTATCTTGCTACCCGCCTTTTCTTAAACCCAACTGCCTCCTTCTTAAAAGCCTCTTTCTCTTGTCTGCCTGGGAAGTTACACAATTAAGACTCTAAGCTAAAACACCTCATTGCAGTTAAATGTATTGTTGATAGTAATATTGCTTTAACCACCCCTTTCTCTCCTTCGTACCCCTTCCTATAATAAATACCTTCTTTTTATTTTGAAACTTAGATCTTGTCTCAGTCCAATCATTTCCTGCGTCCACAACTTTGCGCAAATTAAAACTTACGTGAATTACTGAGCTAATTTCCCCAAGTGAGCCCAAAAGGTAGATTTCGGAGTGTTCGCCATTCACTCCGGAGCAGTTTTACTAACAATATGCATTCTTGAAATGAATAAACAGAAGTTCTTCCTCATTGGTTCTTACTATTGTTATTGGAAATGCCAGTTCAGATGTGATGCTAGCTGTAGGTGTCTCTAACACTGAAATGGAGAGGAGAGTTGCCCATATGCAAAGAGGAGGAGGAGGAAGAGCACCCCACAGTGTGAGACTGTGGGGTAATCTTGATCAAGCTGCTTAAGTGGTTTTTAGACTTTCTACCCCCGGGGAAGGTTTTCTATATCCATGGAGGAACCTCTAAGCATATGCCAAGGACAGTGGTAGCGGGTGTGAGTGGGGCTGGGGGAGAAAATGAGCCACAGATGTCGCTCATTTGCACTTATCTTGCCCTGTTCTGGCAACCTCTCTCTCACACCCCACCCCACTGCAGTGTTAAATTTACCCCACATAAATAGCCCACGTGGGCTATAATTTACACCCTGCACACCAGGGGTTAACATTGTAGGAGGGCAAGGCAAGAGACAGCTGAGATGGGGTGAGATGAGTGCAAACAAGCCACGCCTCTGACTCATTTTCTAACAACAACACCCCCACCCCCCCCACACACACAACAACAACACCCCCACCACACACACAACATCCCACCCATACCAGCTGGCCCTGGCCAAGGAATCCCTGCAGATTGTCAGTGACATAGACCTGCTGTTGAAATTAAGCAATCTGGGCCTGTGAACTGCCTGGACAGGCAATTGCTTGGGAACCATATGTAAGCCCTCCCAGCTTTTGGGGTTAAAGGTGGGTCCCAGGTCTGAAGAGTTGGAACTACTATTTAAAATAAATTGTTCTCTGCTCTTCTAAAAACCAGGATGCCAGATGATATTTTGTTGCAATTGGCTGTGGCTTTAATGAAGAGCAAGTCTAATCAAAAGAGAGCGAAAGCATATATTTTAAAACCCAAAAATATTCCCATTTAATGACGCACACAGGCAGCAATTTTTAAGTGGCTAAACTTCCTCAGTGAACAGCCATGTTGCACCTGTGCAACAGCTGGGTCTAATCTGTTTAGGACTGTCTTTCAGAAGCCCTTGCTGGATTTCAGTCTGGCAACAAAACAGTGCCCCACCCAGGCATATTTCAATCCGCAAACTACTTTAACATTTCAGAGGGGGAAGAACAATCCTATTCTGTGGGCTAAAGAAATCTGTAGAAGATTTATGTGTTTTGTGGAGAGTTTTGTAAAGTTCTGATGGGAAAAAAAGAAAGCAAGATCACATACTGTATCCGGACAAGAAGAAGAAGAAGAAACAACAATCTAAGATCACCACCAGTCGTTAGCAGAAATGCAGCTCTGTAAAAATGCTTTTAAGAATTAGGGTTGGGGAAGTTCCAGTGTGCAAAAAGGTCATCTACACTGGTCCCTGAAGTGAAGCTATTGCTTTCAGACCTACAAGTTTAACCCATATCTGTCTACAAGTTTCACCATAGCTGTAGAAAACAGCAAGGTCCAAAGTACAACATGACGAAGAATAATTGATTCATAGCTCACTTCCTTCAAAGCTTGATTCTGCAGTACTCTTGATGAAAGACAGTGATTCCAACCAGACAGTGTCAGGTTTGTGGGAGCCCATGGTCAAGTGCTTTTGTGGGCTCCCTTAATGCAGGGGGTGTGAAGCAGCTGCTGTCTGTTTTTTAACTTCGGAACTGGACACAACGGCAAGGATGACACACAAAGTCTGGAACTGGACACAACGGCAAGGGTGAGGGGACATGACTTTATAGTTAAAGGAAGACAGCAGCTGCTGAAGATCATGCTAGGTCTCCACCACCACCACCACCACAAGCTTCCACAAGGATTTGGGGGAAGCTTACTTTGGTGGTAATGGCAGCAGCATGGAGCAGTTCTTGGCAGCTGCCATCTTTTCTCACCAGGACCTCAGCTCATGATTATTTTTATTCTCATAACTACCCTGTGAGGGTGAGTTAGATTGAGAGATACTTGACTGGCCCAGAGTCACCTAGTGAGTTTCATGGTTGAATGGGGATTCTAACTCGGGTCTTCCCAGTCCTAGCCCAACACTCGAACTCCTACACTATGCTGGCTCTAAGTTGCCGTGGGCCCTCTGATGGTCAGCATCCAAATGTGATGACTCCTGATTTTGTCCCTGGAAAACAGCCCTGTTCCTCAGGAGCACTTATTTCTGGCCAATTTACTGGTTTTTACAAACGCGGAGTGACTGTTTTTTCTTTTTACCCACGTCTGGAGGCTCCCAGGAATGGATGACTGATATCAATGGGGTTTTTTTGGTGTTTTTTAACACATTTAACAAATAAATAAAAACCATAAGCAGCACAAGTTGGCAAACAAATAGCAACATACATACATACTCACAGTGAGCCAAGCAAACAATGAAACACCTACAGGCCAAAGGTCTGCCGGAACAGAATTTGTTTCATTTTGTTGCAGAATTTATTTATTTTATTTAAAATATTTCTATACCACCCCAAACTTGCGTCTCTGGGCTGTTTACAATTAAAAACATTTAAAACATCAAATCAATTAACAATTAAAATCATTTAAAAGACAGTATTAAAACTATAAATCTAATTAAAAGCCTGGGTGAATAATTGTGTCTTCAGTGCCTTTTTAAAAGTTGTCAGAGATGGGGAGGCTCTTATTTCAACAGGGAGTGCATTCCAAAGTTCAGGGGCAGCAATTGTGAAGGCCCGTTCCCAAGTAGCCGCCAAACGAGTTGTTTATTATTATTATTTATTATTTCTTGTTTGCACAGTCAGACAGGTGTTATTGACTGGTTTGTTTTATCCAGACATCGAGTCCTTCCCAAGGACCTGGGATGCCAGAATTTTATTATCAATTGTTATAGATATCGTCGCAGAATATAGGCTGTTCCCAGTAAAGCTGCTTTTTGTAATTGGCTGATGGTGATTTCTGTGGCCCCTATGGTGTTGAGGTGCTCTTCAAGGTCTTGTGGAACTGCACCCAGGGCGCCAGTTACCACTGGGATTATTTTGGTCTTTTTCTGCCACAGCCTTTCAATTTTAATTTGTAGATCTTTGTATTTTGTGATTTTTTTTCTATTTCTTTTTCTTCTATTCTGCTATCCGCTGGTATTGCTATGTCGATTATTTTCACTTGTTTTTCTTTCTTCTCAATTACAGTTATATCTGGTGTAATAATAATAATAATAATAATAATAATATAATACAGGATGTGATACAGGAGGAAAAGAATTGCTTCTTTGCCACACAAATGGTCTGAGCATAGATCTTCACATTCTCTCTATGTAATAATCTGTCAGATTCGAGTAGAGTCTTTCTCCCAGAGGCATAACTATAGGGGGGCAGGGAGGCACTTGCCCCGGGCGCCATCTTTTCGGGCCACGTGGGGGGCGCCGCCATGACCAAATTTTTTTAAAAAATTTAAATACAAATTTCTCCTGCTTAGTGCAGCAGCGCTGCAGCAGTCAAGGGAGCGCGTCGGCGCCCCCTCCCCCACGAGCGGTCCCTTCCACGTCGCCCACGCCCGCCCCCCATTGCTTTGCTGGCAGCCAGTCAGTGGCCTGGCTTGGCGGTGGCGGGCACAGTGGCGGGCGCCTTTCATGCTGCTCACTGCGCCTGCCTGCCCGTGCCCCCCCCATTGCTTTGCTTGCGGCCAGTCAGTGGCCTGGCTTGGCACCGGGCGCCGCGGCGGGCGCCTTTCATGCTGTTCACTGCGCCTGCCCTTGGCTGAGGCTCGCTTGCTCCGTCGCTCGCTTAGTCTGGAACAGCCAGAAAGAGGCCCTCTAGTGGCTTGCCAGCCAGAGGGTCTCTAGTCAGTGACGCACACACGCGCGACTCGGCTGGCGTGCCGTGCGTCCGTCCTCCTCTGTTCGCCTGCACATGGTGGCGCGGTCGCCTTCGCAGAGGAAAGCGTGGTTGCTGGGGCTGGGGCTGCACTGCAGCAGGCGCAGGCAGGACGACGAGGACACACACGGACACCCACACGGAAGAAAGGATTCGGCGGCGGGCGGGTGGAAGCAGCAGACCAAGTGTCAGGGTGAGAAATTGAATGAGTTGCAAAAACTACAGAAGCCACATGTGGGGGGGGAAACATATTAAACAATCAGGCTTTTATTTAGCTGCCCAACTATGGTCTCAGGTGCCTAACAGGTGTTAATGTTTGCATTATACGCTCCTCTCTCCTCCCCAAAAGAAATAAAAACAATCATAAAGATTCTTTGGCACTCAATCTTAAATGCATGCATGTATATGGAACTGAGAGTCAATTCCCACAGCCTGGGTAGTACAGCAGTGTGAGCTGACTCAAGCAGTGTAACATAGCTGCCTGTGCATTGTTACAAGGTGTTTCAAGAGAGTTTTACCATGAGTTCTGCTTGCTGGCATGCTCGTTTTTGCACTGTGAAAGCTTGCCTTGTGATCTCAGTTTACGCTGAAGTGCTCCTATAACAGCTCCATCTCAGAAAAACCTGCAGTGTTAGCTTTAACAAGTGCCTGTGGTATCCTGCTAAAGACACAAAGTTTGGCAAGAAAAATGGGGGAGGGGACCCTTTTGGAGATTGTCTCTTGCTTGTGAGGAAAAACCTAAGTATAATGTAGTGTGTATCATCAATCATTGCATCATAATTCTGTTGTTTGAGATACAAGCCAACTCCACAGGGTTGTTGCTTGTGAGGAAAAACCTAAGTATAATGTAGTGTGTATCATCATTGCATCATAATTCTGTTGTTTGAGATACAGGCCAACTCCACAGGGTTGTTGCTTGTGAGGAAAAACCTAAGTATAATGTGGTGTATATCATCAATCATTGCATCATAGCGGCGGGGGGGGGCAATTTCAGTGCTTGCCTCGGGCGTCGTTTTCCCTAGTTACGCCTCTGCTTTCTCCACTTGCGCTCTAGTTGTCTACCTCGTCGCTTCAGCCTCCATAGTTCTTCCATATACCAAAGGGCCAGTTTTGAAGTGGGTCGGAGAGGATGCTTAGGAGCGGTCGTGTTCACTGCACTGGTGAGTTGATTATTCCAATTCTCCACCAGAATGTCGACAGGGTCACCAGCAGAGCCAACACTAAATCCCTCCAAGGCTTTTTGGAATCTTATTGGATCCAGTAACCTTCTTGGGCAGACCATCCTAATGGGCCCCCTGCCCCAGCGGAGATGGGACATGGTCATGAGTCCAATCTTAACCAGATGGTCATCTGTTCTTGACAATGGGGAAATCACTGGAGCCCCCACCCACGGAACACCACCCTGTTCAGAGTAAAAGACCGTTCAAGCGTGTGACTTGCAATATGCGTCAGTCCCGAGACCACTTGGGATAGGCCCATAGTTGCCATGAACTCCTGAGCCACCCCAGATAGATCAGTCCTAAAGTGAACATTGAAGTCCCCGAGCACCACAAGCCTGGGAGACTCCAATGCCAAGCCCGAGACCAAGTCCGTCAGCTCATTTAGGGACTCAGTTGGTCAGCGGGGCGATCGGTATACCTACAGAAGTCCCAATCTATCCCTGGACCTCAAACTTAGGTACACACATTCAGTATGGTCAGACACTGACAGGGATCCTGGCAAGGGAGATATTGTTCTTATAGACCACAGCCACTCCACCTCCCCACCCACAACCCCTCCCCTGCTCCTCAACAGAGTACCCTGCAGGGAGAAGCCAGAACCAAACTGGGCCACCATCCTCCCCCAACCAAGTCTCTCTAATACATACCAGGTTGGCCCCTTCATCCAGAATCAGATCATGGATGATTTCAGGCTTATTCTGGGCCCACCTGATATTACAAAGGAGCAAGATGAGGCTCTGTGGGTGGCTTGCATTGCTTTCCAAGGTCAAAGAGCTGGCAGGACAGCCAAAAGGGGAAACAGCAATTAAGTTTCTGACTTCCCTTCCCCTGCAATGGCCTGCTGACCTGTCAATGCTACTTCTTCGATTCCCCTCCACCACTGGAATAGCTGCCCCATAATCAGTGGATACACCCCCTGTCTCCCCATCTCCAGACAGACCCAGGCACATTAAAACTCAACTCACCCAGGATTTCAGACAGAAGCCGAATTAAAATACCCACCCACATTCACACACCATGAGGGATCCTGAGCCCTGGCACTCATTATCCCCCCCACCAAGGGGGACCCCGCTGCCACAGGCAGCGTTCCTATAAAGGCCCAGAGCTGGTCAGCTGATCCCAGGAACTGCTGAGTCAGCCACCCCTGGCCCCAGTCCTGCACACAGTCCCCCTGGGAGCCAGTTTCCTTTATGATAGGGCACAGATGCAGAAGGAAAGTGACTGGGAAACTGGAAGTTGCTAGGGAAGCAGAGACAGGGCTGTGGATGAGTGGAAGCTCAATTATGGAGGAGGCAGTGATGGAGAGTACCTGCTGGGCTGGCATTTTTAATCCTAGCCAAGTGCACCCTTCCTCTTACCACTACCTCCTGCTTTGTCTAGTGGTGGGTCTAGGCAAGTAGCCAAACGTTTGGGGTATGTCCCCCTTGTGCCCAGTGTTAGGATGTGGATGGAATCCAGTCCTAGCCACAGCTCCTACTTGAGAATTCAGAAAGAGTTCCAGATCCAAGAGAACTTTGCAGGCTGTGACCCTGCTCTTTCAGTGGGACAGGCAGTGATACCCAACCAGGAAGGGCAACCTGGTTTCACGACTACTCAGTATGAGCAGCTCCATCTTGACTGGATTCAGTTTTAATTTATTCAGCTTCATCCAGTCTTTTACTGACATCAGTCATTCAAAACTACACTGACAGAACTGGTTCAACCTGAAATGAAAAGTGGAGCTGGGTGGCATCAACATACTGATGACGGCAACTTGTTTCAAAACTCTGGATTATCTCTCCCAGCAGTTTCACATCAAAAGCATGGGAGACAGAATAGTTCTCTGCAGAACCTCATGAACACTTCCATGAGGGAGAACATCAGTCTCTCAGCACCATCTTCTGGAACCCCCACAGGATTCCAAAGGGCTGTGCTTAAAATCAGTGAACAAATTATGATTCATGCACATCCCTAAAATGTTCCTTCCCAACTGCATAAATTCTTTGTTCCAGGAGTCAATTAGGATTTTAAGAAGATTGCTGGGCAGATGAGATAAAGAAATCCAGCAAAGCTATATGGAAATCAGTTCAGTCTGCCTTCTTCCAAGTCTGGACTATCTTAATGGGTCAGTAGGCCCATTTTTATGGAGGACAGTAGGCACAAATCAAGGATGTGACTCACAAGATACTTACTGGAATAGACTCATTGTTGTCATGGTGTTAAGAAGGCCTCAGCATGGAACTTACAGTTCTCCAGCCAAAACTACAAGTCAGGCAGTCCTCAGAGCCACATCCAATACCATTTGCATCCAATCAGGGCATTTCCAGATGGAGAAATACTTCATTTTAAAATGGACATTTCTACTGCTTTTCCACCTGTAGTCCAGATGATGTCCTTGGCCATCGTGCAATTTTGCAGCGCCATTTGCTGTCAATTCATTATGAGTCTTTTCGGACTAATAAGCAGCCTCAAAAACCTCTATTCTCCTCATGGATCAGCAGCAAATGGTCAGCAGCTGGCGCTGCAAAATAACACAATGGCCAAGGACACCATCTGGACTACAAGTAGAAAAGCAGTAGAAACATCCAGTTTAAAATGCTGTATTTCTTCAACTGAAAACCAGTCAGGGAGTCTTTAAGGCAGAAGAATGATTAGAATATAACAGATCGAATCCTCATCTATTTGGGTGCTTGCTCTCCCCCTGCTAACTTGGCGAAGAGGCACCTTTTAACATGGGGATTCTCTTTATTTAGCAGGGGGAGAGTAACTGGCCCTATCCACCCACAGCACAGTACCTCCAGTGGCTGTTGCTGGTGTCTATTTTTGATTGTGAGCCCTTTGGGGACAGGAATCCATCTTATTTATTTGTTATTTCTCAGAGTAAACCGCCCTGAGCCATTTTTGGAAGGGCAGTATAGAAATCAAATAAATAAATAAAAATAAATAGTAGAATCAAATACAGACACTTCGCATAGGCCTCATTCCCAATAGAGTATCTGGTAGGGGAGATGGTTTCCGTACAGACTGTGAGGGCTTGGCCTCAGCCTGAACATCCACTGCTACCAGTATAAGATTTTTAGCTTTTTTTGATGGGTTACACTCCCAGTCACTGAACCCGCTGTCTCTCAGAAAATATCGAAAACTCATTTGTGTGGTAAATAAAGTGGGCAAGTAGGCGTGAAGTGGGAATAAAACAACAGACACAAGTAAAATAGTAAAAGACCATGAACAGGTTTACTATAATAAAGTCTTCAAAATTAAAAAAAGACAGTACAGGAACAAACAGGGGGAAATTCAGTTAGGCAAGAGTACAATTTTAAAAATATAAAACAAACAAGCTGGCTGGCTAGCCTTCTCATCTAAGGCCTAGCAGGTTCCAGTAGGCCCAGCTGCCTCACTGCCACTTCCCCCAGCAGCTTCAGCCCGGCCTAACTTTGCTAATATTCCAGCCTTCCAGTTCACACAGTACTCTGCTCCTCAGCCGCTCTCTCCCTTGCTGGTCAACTCTGTCCTTTTACCCCATTCCAGAGATCTACATAAACCAATCAGGGAGATTCCCTCAGGCAGCCATAACCTGGAGACATGCAATCAGGAGGACACTTAATAACTTTCCCTCTAAAACTCTACAGCACACAACTGGCTACCTCAGACTTGGCTGTCAATCAGAGGTTGCAACCTTTTAACCCCTACAGAGCTTAGAGGGAACACAGAACAACCTAAAGAAAACAATCCACAAACAGAAAGGGAAGGAGTCATTCCTCCACAGAGACCATGACAAGAAATGCCTCCTCACCCACTTTCCCTATACTGCTGTTGGACAGAATATCTGGCTGGCAACAGTTGGGCCCATAAAGACCTTTCCCACCATGATCCAGCCAGGTCAGCTTCTTCCACAAAACCTAAACCATAGATTAGAAATAGTCTTTTGTTTTTTAGATTGACTTAGCATTAAAAGGGATCCAGTTAAGATTTGGTAGCTGGCTGGCAGGACTCTGTGGGAGCTGTGATCTGGGAAACAACCTCTCAGTTGTCTGAACCCTCTTCCCTAGTAATGGCATTTCCCATCACCACATCTTCCCCTCCCACTAATAATACCCATTAAGGAGTCAACACCAGAGCCAAGACCCTCAAAGTATGCAAAACACTACCGCATAGCAACAAAGTCTCCACTGTCATAAAGGGCCAGAAATATACACAGCCACAAGAAATATATTTAAAAGGAATGATATATTTGTGATGTTCAAAATAAAATTTAAAAGCATCATTTCTTCTTACAAGGAAAGGAACTCAGTCTTTTTGTGAGTCCAATGAAGGCTCCTCAGCAAGAGCAGGTGGGGTCATGCACTGCGTTCTCTCTAAGGTGAGCGCGTGTGCTGCAGCCCTCCGCGCAGCTGTTTTTAAGAGGTATGCAGTCTCCTCCTCAGCTTCCTCCACCTCACTCCTGTTCCCTGGCAGCCGGAGGCAAAAGGGAAGGCAGCGTCCCTGCCATCCCTTCCCCACCCCCACCCCTGCAGCTGCCCCTGGGACCGAAGAGGGAGGGCTGCAGCCAGAGCAGGAAAACCGGCTTTTCTGTGCAAGCGAGAAAGCTGATCTGCTCTGCTCTGTGCCTTGATTATTTCATCAGGGCGCATGCGCATCCTTTGCCCTTTCCAATAGACTCTTGCTGCAGTAAAAGCGGGAGAGCCGATTTCCCTGCCTGAAGATGGCAGTGGCAAGAACAGCAAGGGGGGTGGCTGTGGGGAGAAAAGTAGCAGCAAGTGTTGCGGGGGTTGGGGGCGGGGGGGGGGACAGGTGGGCAGAGAGCGGGCTCATACATTTCTCTCCTCCCGCCCACCAGCCTGGGATGAAATTATGGACTGACAAGAGGAAGTACTTTTTCACACAGCACATAATTATGATGGAATTCTTTGCCATGGGATCTGGTGATGGCCACCAGTTTGGATGGCTTTAAAAGGGGCTTAGACAGATTCACGGTGGACAGGTCTATCGATGGCTACTAGCCTGGTGGCTGTGGGCAACCTCCAGCCTCAGAGGCACATCGCCTCTCAATACCAGTTGCAGGGGAGCAACAGCAGGAGAGAGGGCATGGACATACCTCTTGCCTGTGGGCTCCCCAGA
The DNA here is from genome assembly GCF_027244095.1 of Hemicordylus capensis. Classification (NCBI taxonomy): domain Eukaryota; kingdom Metazoa; phylum Chordata; class Lepidosauria; order Squamata; family Cordylidae; genus Hemicordylus; species Hemicordylus capensis. Next base: position 133,116,392 of record NC_069661.1, read on the forward strand.
AGCATCTGGTGGGCCAGTGAATGAAACAGGGTGCTGGACCAGATGGCCCTTGGGCCTGATCCAGCAGAGCTGTTCTTATGACCTGGCGAGGAGGATGCTGCAGCAATAGGTATTACTTCCTGTTACGATCCAGGCCTGATTTATATACTAAATATGCTCATTACCGTCCGTAACACTCCCTGCTCCTTCCCTTCCACTCAGGGTGAGAAAAGGTTTGCAGCTCTCCCGCCACTCCAGTTGCCACCCCAAAGCAAGTTCCATTTCTCTTCCGTGAGATATTGTATGTATTGGACAAAAGCATCTGGTGTTGGGGGGCGGGGTCAGGTTTAAAAAATATATTTTCAGCCCCATGAATTTGTTTTGGTTTTGCAGCAGTTATAAGCTTGTATCCCCTCTCTATTTCATTTATGTGGGATGTGGCGTGATCTAAGAGTTTTCTTTCCTCTTCTTCTTTAAATGGTAGATGTACACGGAAATGTGAAATTTCAATACATTCCAACATGTCAAGTCTTTGGTGTGGTAAAGTTGTAGTGAGCAGCCAGTGTGCTGGTATGGGATTTCATTCATAATGGCATCAGGGCACATGTGTGCCTGTTGCCATTTCCAATAGACGCTTTCTGCAATAAGACCAGTAGAGCCAAATTTGCCCACCAGAACATGGTGGCAGCGGGGGCAGAAAGGTGATGACGAGAAAGGTGGTGCTGGCATGTAAGTAGGATTGCATACACCAAGGTGCTTTTCCTTCAAGTTATTACAAAGATCTAGTAATTGTGTGGGTGGCAGGTGTTCCAGTGCATCAACCTTTTGCACCAACTATCCTAATGACCACTAGGGCACTGGGAGTAGAGATAGTGAGTAAGGGACTCCCTAGCTGTTCTACCTGTCTCTACTCTATGACCTCTGATATGACTCTTCAGGTATTTGCTGTGAGAGTCAGAACTCCTTCCTTTCCTCTTTGAGAGCAGATGGAAACATATCTCTCTCTCCCTCTCCCTCCCTCCCTCCCTCTCTGTTCATGATGTAGTTATATAGATTAGAATTAGGTCTTTCCTATCCAAAGTGTACTTCACCAATAAATACTTAGTATTTAGTCCTACAAGAATCTCCATGTGTCTTCTCTAAGTAGCTGCAATAACTAAACTCTGCATTCTACTCTGTAACTGGAGTGGGTAGCTTCTCTAGTGCTCTGCTAATTAACTGTGCGCCTTCACCTTAAGTGGTGCAGTGGGGAAATGTTTGACTAACAAGCAGAAGGTTGCCAGTTTGAATCCCCGCTGGTACTATATCAGGCAGCAGCAATATAGGAAGATGCTGAAAGGCATCATCTCATAATGCGCAGGAGGAGGCAATGGTAAACCCCTCCTGTATTCTACCAAAGAAAACCATAGGGCTCTGTGGGCGCCAGGAGTCGAAATCGACTTGATGGCACATTTTACCTTTACCTTTAATTAACTGGGGGATAAAAATCACAACCCCCAACAGCAGGTGAGTGAGCTACTTCTTTGGCGGGCATCCCAAGTAAGCAAGTAAACTTTCAGATGGGTAGCCCCTCACCTGGTACTGCCCATGTCTGCAGACAATAAGATCACAGCCATAACATTGAATGGCAATTAATAAAGTTCAATAAAGAAAACTTGAGAACCTATAGTTCTCTAAAATATAAGATGCCATGGCTACTTCTGTCAGAGGTCTTTTAATGCTTCCCCATTTTTCAACCAAATTCCACATCTTCAACAGCATTTATTTCTTAGGGACATCTATCCTGCCTTCGCTTTTGTGTATGCAGATCTCACCAATGGTTCTAATGAAATTTGTCTGTGTACACTCTCTATAGAATATGAATCCTGAATCCCTTATGAATTTGCTTGTCTTCTAAATCATATGGTGACACCCACTTGTGACTCTGCCTTTAGATATCTGATTGGTGGTGAGATGGACCACCAACATGAGAGGACTTTTGGTGGAACCCACTATGTGGAACTCCACTCACTCACTGTGTGGAACGCCACAGGAGTTGAGTCACTCCCTCACATTCTGCCAATGCCTGAAGACTTACTTGCTTAGGAGGGCTTTTTAATCTTGGTGTTACTCTGAGGTTCTACAATTATTTAATTCGCTGCCTATGGAAGTTCCTGAATGCCACTGGACTGTATGGTCATTTTTAGCTGAGGAAGTTTTTTTTCTGCCGTCAGTAGGTTATGTAGCTATGGGTCCTCCTTTTTGGCTTCCCTACACCATGGAGGAGGAGGAAGAGAATCTCCCAGGATCTTGCTCTAGTAGTATACAGCACATAGAAAGTGAAGCAGGTAGCCGAGTTAAAACAGAGTACCCCTCCCACACACACTTTCTAAAACGGAAGGGTATTTATGCAAGCTTGTCAGGGGCAGGGTTTGTTTTTATTTTCTCTACTTCACAACATGGTTTTGATGAACAGCAAGAGGGAGTGAAAAGCAAAATGCAAAGGGGGGCGGGAGAGAGGAACCGGAGAGGTCCATCTCCAGTTACCACCAGTATGTTTGGTGGCAACTTGGAACCGGGCCTTTTCTGTAGCTGCTCCTGACCTATGGAATGCACTCCCGGCAGATATCTACCTTTTAGGCTCACTGTCGGCCTTTAAGTGAGCCCTAAAGACTTACTTGTTTAGCCTGGCCTTCCAAGGTTTTTACACTGTTTTTTAAAGTATTTTAATTGGTTTTAAATGGTTTTGAATTGTTCTTAAATTGTTTTTATATTGTTTTGAGCACTTTGTTTTAAATGATGTGTGTTTTTGTGTCCTTTTAAAATTGTTGTACACCTCCCAGAGCCTTTGGATGGGGCAGTATATAAATGTAATAACTAGCTAACTAACTAACTTACTAACTTATAAAGGAAATGTTGCCTAGCTCCACAACCCAATTGTTTACTTCAAATATTGTTTACTTCAAGTGAAACCTCAGTGAACTCAATCGGGATTACTCCCAAATAACGGTTGCTAGGGATGTGCATGAACCCGTTCAGAGGCCTGTTTATGGGCCTTTGAACAGATTCAAACACTGGGGGGGGGGTTTCACAGTTTGAAGATGGGGGGTGTCACTTTAAGGGTGTGTGTGTGGGGGTGCACTTACCCCTCCCACCACTTTTCCCTCACTGGAGCTCATTGCCATTAAAAGCCTTCGGGGCAGCAGTATACCTCCCTGCCACCACTTACCTCCCTGCCACCCCTTCCCCCTTCCGGAAGTACCGGGTGCCTGCGTGCATGTGTGCATGTCTGACAAGCACGCACATGCGCACAAGAGGTGCAGGCACACCCGGTATTTCTGGCCACTTCCGGCCGACGAGGGGGAAGGGGCAGCACGGAGGTACTCTGCCACCCCGAAGGCTTTTAATAGCAACGAGTGCCGGGGGGGGAGCAGCAGGAGGGGTAAGTGCACCCTCCCCCACCCTTACAGCGGCACCCCCGCCACTTTTGAACTGCCCCGCCGCGGTTCCATGCACATCCCTAACTGTTGCATGCATAGGATTGCAACCCAAGGGCATATTCCAGAAACATTTATATTATGGGACAGGCAGAAATAAGGCTTGCTAGGAGGGGGAGGAGGAGAAGGAGGGTGTGTTTTGAAGTGGTGTGTGTATATGCAGGTGCTGCCTGCCAAGTGGGCACTCAAGACTCCAACCCCCACTCAGTTCTTAGCCTGGCCCTGCATGGGGTGGGGAGAAGGCTAAGGCTGAGGGGAGGAGAAGAAATTGACTTCGTGCTGACAGAAGAAGGCAGGAAGCTTTTGATGGGAAGAAGAGGCATGGGGACTTGAGAGAGAGAATTGCTACTTTCCACACTTAAAAGTAACAAGTCTAAAGGCATATTCCTTTACTCGCAGCCAACCAAGGGGTGAAGTTAGCACTAAGTGCTGGTGTGAATTATGGCAATTTTGGTTTGTATTGTATTGTATTCTGCAGTTAGATGTATCTGACTGCATAATGCAATGCTGTGGAACATATGCATCTCTAATACTTCCTGGTAAACATTTCAGGAATATAAACCAAAGACTTACATATCGACAGGTATTTAGGTATAGATCCAGGATATATAACAAAGAAAATTATCATTACCATTATCAGTTCATTACAAGACTGCAGAACTTAAATTATTTCCATGGTACAGAATGCTCTCAGAACATAAAGACAGCATAGTTTCATATAAACGGCATATGATTAATGCAAGGGCAAACTAGCTTTCTGTGGTACAGAACATACTACTGAGATTAAAGCAATAGATTGCGTACAAAAATGTATTTGTTAAAATGGAGATCCTAAAGTATAGCCTAAAGTAAAGTCTAGTAAAGTAAGTAAAGTATAGTATAAAGGATGTAACGGAGACTAGACAGGTATCAACATAACTACAGCAGAACCCTTTTTTGAAGTAAGAGGTCATTTCTGTCACATCACATTGTGAATAATGGACAATGCTTGTGAATACATGAGTGATTAGCTGGAAATTCTGGATCAAATGTCAATTCAGACTTAGGGCGGGTTCACACATAAAGTGGAACCTACTTGCAACTTGTCTATGACTGTTTGAACCCATGCCAAGACAGGAAGTTGAGGTTCACTTGGGTCATCAAACTGAGATGTGTAACCAAGATTTGACGCTGGCTTTCCAAACCAAGCACTGCTCACCCTGAGATGTATGTGATATCTGAATCCACATTCTCCATGAACCTCTGGTTTGTTCCAGGGGAGCCAGCCCTTTTTGCAGTTGGGACCAATGGCTGAGAGGCAGCTGGTGCAGAGAAGGCTTTCCATTCAAAGGGGTGTGCATGTGCAAGACAGGCTGGGATAGTATCCAGGGCCTCATTGGGAGGTCTGAACAGGCGGATTACCTCTGACTCAACTTGGCTGCTTCCAACAAACTGAGATATGTGACTGTCTGCAACACCAACTTCATGTTCTCTCCATCTCTTGGGCTGGGGGGAACCTAAGGTTCCCAGCTACGTGTGAACCTGAACACGGATTGCCTGGATAATTGCCACATAACTAACTCTCAGCAAAAGCTTCTCCCTTATTTATATGGTGATAAAAGAATACTGATCTATCTTACAGGGAAAGGGTAAGGAGGATTATTGACAATGCATGTGAAGCACACTAAGCTAAAAGTACTGCATGCATGCATACTCAGTAGAATATAATACAGGAAATATAATACATGAAGGTATATAGGAATACATCACAATTACTAGTTCTTGAAATGTTCTTAAGGTATTGCTGCATTTCCCCCAGTCCTACCTACATGGGGCCTAGTCATTTCCTATTTCTGTGCCATACATAACTTTATCTGACTCTGTAGTGCTGAGGCTACTCATGACAGTGGTGCAATGCTGCAGGTTGTGACACTAGGTGAAAACACAACAGCTAGTAAGGCCAGTTCCTTAAGACAACTTCAGTGATCAGTAAGGTATACTGTGGTGAATGTGTACTGCAAGTATTCTTAGCTCACATACTGAACTGGTCACACAAGTAGGTAGGTCTCATGAAAGGAAAAAGATGACATGCACAGTAAAGGCAACAGGCAAATCAGCATGAAGTTAGGATCAATGAAGAAATTAAGTAGAACTTATACACAAAGAGCAGTTTGTCAGACTACTGGAATAGCACAGTGCTCTCCAGGTAGTAATTCTGTAAGCCAGTTAGAGGCATTCCCATGAGAATTGCTTCATCCTTGAATTTAAAAACATTGCTAGAAACCTCCTGTTTTATTACACTTGGGGGTAAGGTGAGATCAGCAAAAATAGCTCCCCTGCATAAATGGTGGTGCTGTGGTAGTTGGGAAGCCTTCTGCAGCATGGGCGCTTCTTCCTACTGTACACACATAGCCTTAGGGGCTTGGAATGCTAGCCATATTCAAAATGGATAGCATTCAAAAGGCTAGTTTGTTAGTAGCTTTCTCGCCAGCTATTGCAGTCTTGCACTGGAACTACTGGTTCCATACAAATCCACAACAGTGCCTTATATATTTTGATATTCAGATCGCTATTAACAAGTATGTTGGATGCCTTCACATGTTTCCCATTAAAGTGTATTTATTTTAATGTCTGAATAAGATGTCATAGTTATGAAGACAACCCTGGTTATCTTCATAACTCTGGACACCTTTTCTGGACATACTCTGAATCAAACTTGATCTAATGATTTAATAAATATCACCAATGTTAGTTCTATATTATCCATAAATACACTAGTAAATGAAGTTTGCATTCTGCAAGCATACATAGATGTATGTGGTGGCTCCTGGAAGCCCCCCCCCCCCCCCCGCCACTATTTCAAGAGTTTTTAGGTCACTAGAACTCCAACACCTTGGCCTATAGCTCCATAATCAGGTTTGGCTGCTCTGTGTTGTAGTGCTTAGTGTCCTCTGTTATGAGAACATGTCCTGCATTTTACCACAGCTGTAATATTATTTTAACAGCCTCCATTTTAATCCCCACACAACTCTAAACAACGCACAATCCACCTCAAACTAACTCACTGACCCAATAGCCTTTGCTACCTGGACAGAGAGGCATCTTTTAAAGCAGTGCTCTCTTACATTTTGTGGGGAAAACAACTGTTCATTTTCACACCAGCATAGTGGTCTTGTAGCAAGCATGACTTGTCCCCTTAGCTAAGCAGGGTCTGCCCTGGTTGCATTTGAATGGGAGACTTGATCTGTGAGCATTGTAAGATATTCCCCTTAGGGGATGGAGCCGCTCTGGGAAGAGCAGGAGGTTCCAGGTTCCCTCCCTAGCATCTCCAAGATAAGGTTGAAAGAAATTCCTGCCTGCAGCCTTGGAGAAGCCACTGCCAGTCTGTGTAGACGATCCTGAGCTAGATGGGCCTATGGTCTGACTTTATATATGGCAGCTTCCTAGGAGACAACCATGGGATACTGGTTGCCCTCCGCTTCTTTTTAAATTGTCTCAAGGTTAGGCCTGCCCACCATTAGCTCAGACTACAATTAGTCCCAGCTATTGTTGCCCCCAGCCCTGTGCTCTGATGGCCACCACCTTCAGTGGGCACCAGCTGCTACTGGCTGGGTCTAACTAATCCATTCTGACTGGGTAAAAGCTTATTAAATGGCTAACAATAGAAACTGAACATCCTCTTGAAATGCGGAACCCCCCTGCTCATTGTCAATGACATCCAAAGAGACCAGCTCATTTTGTGCTGCCTCATAGGGTGGTGGCCCACCACCAACAAGCAGTGATTCGGACCTTAAAGAACACAAGAACAGTCCTACTGGATCAGGCCCTAGGCTCATCAAGTCCAGCATTCTGTTTCACACAGCAGCCCACAAGATGCTTCAGAGAAGCACACAGATGAGAGGTGAGGGCATTCCCTCACTCTTGCTGTTGCTCCACTGCAACTGGTATTTGAAGGCATCTTGCCTCTGAGACTGAAAGTGACCTATAGCCACCAGACTAGTAGCCATTGATAGACCTTTCCTTTGTGAACTTGTCTAAGGCCCTTTTAAAGCCATCCAAGCTAGTTGTCTTCATGACATCCCATGGCAGAGAATTCCATAGTTTAATTACGTGCTGGGTAAAAAAAGTACTTCCTTTTGTTGGTCCTTAATTTCCAGGCCTTCAGTTTCATGGGATGACCCCTGGTTCTATTGTTGTGTGAGAGGGAGAAATATTTATCTCTTTCCACTTCTCTACTCCATGCATCATTTTATACGCCTCGATCATGTCTCCCCTTAGTTGCCTCTTTTCCAAAGTAAAGAGCCCCAGATTCTGTAGCCCTGCCTCATAAGGAAGGTGCTTCAGGCCCCTGATAACCTTGGTTGCCCCCTTCTGCACCTTCTCCAATTCTATAATGTCCTTCTTAAGATTTGGTGACTAGAACTGCCCGCAGTATAGTCGTCCCTTACCAACTGCGTGGGTTCCATTTCCAGAAAACCTCGCAGTTGGAGAGCCTTTGAAAGCAATGGAAAACAGGGGGTTAGGGCAATCCCAGTCGAGACAAGACTGCAAAAGATAGTAAAACATAGATAGAATTGCCCCCTGACCCCCCATTCACCCTGAACCCCCAAAATGACCCCCTGAAATTCACCTCTGAAACCCTGAAAATCGCCACCCGAATCCCAAAAATTCTGCCCCCCAAACCACCATTAAAATAAATGTTAAAAAACCCCTCACCAAAGCACGGATACTCAGGTTGCGGTTGGTGAGGGTGGTCACAATTTCCTAGTTGCAGATACTCAAATCCACAATTGGGAAAAGTGTGGTTGGTGAGGGATGACTGCACTCCAAGCGTGGTTGCACCACAGATTTGTAGAAGGGTATTATCATTGTAGCACATTCGCATTATCATTGTAGCAAGCTCACGTGAGGGAAAGAAATGCTGAATCCCTGCTGAGCGGCATGACTAGGCTTCTCCTAAAACTCTTCTGTATTTTTTGTAGTTTCAAAAAACCTCCCTGGACTTGGGGTGGTATTCCCAGGGGAAACTCTCTTTATTTTGCTATTGGAAAAAAGACAAAAATCTTCTATGTGCAAGCCTACACGTAATGAGAAAACTGATAGCTGATGAGCTCCTGAGGATGTGTTTGCACCAGAGTAAACCCCCTTTTAGTCCCCCCCTTTCCTGAGTTAAAACTGACTTGGAGAGGCTTGTAAAAGGAAAAGTACAAAAACAAAAACAGCTTTATTCAAGTACCACAGAACTCCTTTGAGATCTGTTAGCAAACAACTAATCACAAAGCTCCAGGGTTGCAAAGCTCCCCTGGTCTGAACCTTATTTTCTCAAGAGCCCTTGGGGACAGGGATCCATCTTATTTATTTATTTATTATTTCTCTATGTAAACTGCTTTGGAAACTTTTGTTGAAAAGTTGTTGTTGCTTCCAAATTGATTCACCTCAGGAATGTGGCCTCTCCCACCAGCTGTGTGACTCACCTGCAGCTAATCCCCCAGTCCAACAAACTGGCCTCTAGTCAGCCAGAAATCAAACCCTAGAAAAGACTAGCCCTAACAAACTTAGCTTATCCTTTCCCCCTTGTTTTCTTGCTGATTTATTTATTTATACATACATTTACTTGCTTGCTGTCTTCTTTATATAAGAAAACAAACGTTTGCTGCCTCCCCTAGTGTGAGTCTTGTCTTCTCAAGAGCTGCTTCCAAACTGACTTGGCTCGGGTCATTCTTACTAGGTGTGATGACAACTTCTGGGCCAGGTTGGGTGGGGGCAAAAGTCCAAGCTGCTTACCATTTCAGTGGCAGACCAGCCTCCTCACCAAGCTGACATGAGGTGGGGTGGGGTGGGGTCAGACAATGCTCTCACTCATTCCTCACATGCCATTGTTGTGTCTCAGGGGCCTCTGGCAGCTTCTGTGCTGATGACAGCTGATGACAGCTTCCTTGTATCTGGTGGCTATCTTTGTATTCCTAATTCATATAAATTCAGACACTATCACAACAAGCAGTTAGAAATGGTAGCAAATTCAGCAACACAGTTAGTTTATCACAGTGCTTAAATCCAGTTGTCAACACACTTTAGATGGAAATTAAATGCTCAAAAGAATTGCTTGGTTAGGCAGATCTCCATATGCACTGCTTACAAATAAGCATCAGTAACTGTACCAGGTTATACACTTCTACAAAGATATGGAATTATCCAGACCATGCCATATGGGATTTGCAGCAGGCTAACTACATAAGCCAAAGCGACACGATCAGCAGGTTCCTGTAGCAAACCTCTTGTTGGACTGTACCACTTCAGACTGCATATTTCAATACCTTCCCATAACAACAACAAAACCAGAGAAAGTTAGCATGTCTTGAAGAAAAATTCTAGCCTAGTCTTTCCACTTTCATGTGCTTTGAAGAATTTCCCCCTTCAAATAGGAGCATTCAAATATGGAGTCCATCAGGTAGTGGGCCCTCCTGCTGCCCCCAATGATCCACTGCTACCCCAAATGGACCCCAGACCCTCACTTACCAGGCATCCCTCCTCCATATCCCATTCTAACAAACTATGCTAGCCTTGTCCAGCACAGTCAATCTACCAGGACACAGCAGTGGAACTAGCCATGGGAACCAGAAAGGTGAAATGGGGTGGGAGAAGGAGCAAGAAAGGATGGATCCCCTTGCTTCCCAAATCGCAACATCTTGCTTCTTAAGATGATGAGCAGGCAAGGGGGTATGGAGGAAGAGATGCATCACAGAGCTAAACTATTAATGAGCAGCAGCTCCTGAAGAAACAAGAACCACATAAAACACATATGACCTTAGTCCCTGAAAGTCTAGAGAGACTGGCCCAGGCACACATGCAGGGATTTCCCTGTATTGGTGGTTGGGAGCATGCCAGCCTAGAGAGAGAGGCTGAAGCAAACCATGCACGAGCCTATGTCCAGAGGGATCAAGTGGGGAAGCTCTATTCAACTCTGTTTGATTTCCTTTATGCTTTCTGATCCTCTTTGGTACTGTACAATTGCAGATGCTGTATGCTGCAGACTGGCTACAGGCAAAGGCCCCAGTCAACTGGATCCAGCTTGATGGGACCCCGTAGATGCAGTCCAAAGACATAACCCCACTTAGACTACCTCCAGCCCCTGAGGTCCCTAGGCCTCACAAGTAACGTCATGAATGAGGATCCAGGTGAGTTTGATCCTGAAACTTGGGATCCATCCCCAGCATGCAGATAGGGTTCATTTGGGGGCCTGGCGATTAAAATATAAATGGTGCTTCCCATGGTGATAAAAGCACAAACTAATTAATATTTTTTTTAAAAAAACCCTCCCCTTTCATTGTATCACAAAATCTGCTGGTTGAGGTAGGCTGCTTTGGTTTGCTTAATGGTAGGGCCGGCACTGACAGAGAGAGCGAGAGAGGGCTTGAAGAGGTCACTAAGAAATTCACCACTAGGCCTCCCACCACATCCGCAAGATCACCATCTTGTCAATCTTATGAAAACTCCTGCCAAACTAAATTACACCCATTTACTACAATAATTCCACTCACTACTCAAAACAAGCCTTCAAAATCCTGGCTTCCCCTCCCCCCCCGCCAATTGGGCTGCATGATTCCAACTTATCTTCTCCGCAGTCAGAAGCCAGAGCATTTTTTGTCCTTATAGATTCAGTTGTGACAGATTAGCAGGCCTGCATCCATATCCCAACATTTCCTAAGCAGCTGTGCTAAAACCGTGTGCCTTTCTGCACCCCTGAGTCTTCAATCAAAACAAATTGTTTGTTCCTTCCTGACCACATGAACTAGTCTGGTTTTAGTGTTTGCTTTGGCTATGCTGACTGGGTATAAAAAAATTAAGGCCAGGGATGTTGCTCAGACATCATTGAGCTGCATAGCTCTAACTCAAGAGAAAAGCTCTAAAGGAAATATAAGCCTTTAGAGCCCTGATCCACCCAGCTGAACATATCTCATCAACCCATCAAGCTTCTACTCTCAGAGGTATTCGGCTAGCCACTGTTGGAAATACGATGCTTGGACGAGATGGGCTTGCATCTGAGCCAACACGGCCATTCTTATGTTCTTCAGCTACTCTGTACCAGTGAATTCCCCCCACCCCACCACAGCCCTGTCTCTGCTTCCCTAGCAACCTCTGATTCCCCAGTCACTTTCATGCTGCATCTGAGCACTGTCCTAAAGGAAAATGTCTCCAGTGGTAGAGGCTGGCGTTTGTTGTTGTTGTTTTAAAGGGAGCAAACATGCATATCTACAACTTTGGAAGCAGTGGCCTAGCAAGGTTGGAGGGGGCCCAGAGACAAGATTTTAAAATGCCCCCCCCCCCACACACACACTGAAGTTAACATTAAAGAAATCTTAAATGAGACTGAATAGTGGTAACCAAAAGCATAGTAAAATTTTAATATATGCTGTTCGGGTAGCTCCAGGTCTTAACACTCACATCAGTTTCGGAGGATGAATACAACTGAAGGAAGCCATGGCGGGTGCGCGGCTGGGGAAATCAGTCATGTGACTTGCCTCTGGGGGGCCCCCCAAGGCAGTGGGCCCCCAGACAACTGTCTCCCCTTGTCCTATTATAGTTACATCGCTGTTTGGAAGCTTTTTCTGCATAGCAATAGATATACTATGTACTATGCTTTGAGTAACTAGTTCTTTCTTCCTGGGCAGGGACAGCTCTCCCACAAGGCAAACTGAGGCAACTGCTTCAGGCAGTCCTTTAAGAATCTTTTTGGGGGGTATGTGCCACTACCGCCTGCCCCATCCCCATTCCATAGAAGCCCACCAGCCTCCATGTGCCTCCAGGAACCCTGCAACCACCCACATGCCCAGGTGCTGCCCTCTTCCTCCTCACCTGCAGCTGGGGTGTGCCCTGCCAGAGGCAGTATAGGGTGTGCCTTTGGCAGCGATCGTTGACTGGGCTCTCCATTGATGCTACACTACTAAGGCGGCAGCAGCATGTATGTTCTCCCTCCCTGCCTCTCTCTCTCTCTGTCTTCCCTTCCTTCCAGCAAACTGTGCTGGAGGAAAGGGGAGACAGCAAATGAGAGAGAATGCAAGCTTGTGTTGGCTCCTCCTTTTCACTGTTGTGATGCTAAGCTGTCAAAAGGGGGAGGCCAGGACCAGCACACCAACTCTCTACCCTTCCCCCCAGCCCCATACTGAAGGAAGGGGAGACCGTGGGAAAAGGAGAGAACTGTTGACATACCAGCAACTCCCTCCCACAGGGTGCACCCCAGCTTCTGAGGCTGGTGGCGAGAAGTAAGAGGATGGTCTTGGGAATGGGTAGCAGGGGTGTGGCCAGTGAGTGGACAAGGCACAATTGTCATCAGTGCTGGCTCCTACCTGATAGTACAGACAGTGGTAGAGGCTCTCTAGCAAAAAAATTATTATTTATTTAACATATTTTTATACCACCCAAAACTTATGGCTCTGGGCGGTTTACAACAAGATTTTTAAAAGTAAAACATTAATCAAAAACAAAACCAAGAAATTTTAAAGCAAGAAATTTAAAATACAATTTAAAATTTTAAAACAATATTTTAAAAACAACATTAAAACAATCAAAACAATATCAGTTAAAAGCCTGGGTGACAGATGCATCTTTAAAGACTTTTTAAAAGTTGTCAGAGATGGGGAGGCTCTTATTTCATTAGGGAGCACATTCCAAAGCCTCGGGGCAGCAACAGATAAGGCCCATCCCTGAGTAGCTACCAGATGAGCCAGTGGCAAATGAAGATGGACCTCTCCTGATGATCTCAGTGGGCGGTGGGATTCATGATGAAGAAGACATTCTCTTAAATACCCAGGGCCCAAGCTGTTTAGGGCTTTATAGGTTATGACCAACACCTTGTATTTTGCCTGGAAACATATCGGCAGCCAGTGTAACTCCTTCAATACGGGAGTAATATGGTCTCTCCTAGATGACCCAGAGACCAGAGAGTAACCCAGAGACCAGAGAAAGACGATGAGCCAGTACTTTTCCTGGGCAAAAATAATTGGGTAAAGTGCCCTTTCAAAGATCAAATCCTCAATTTCAGGAGAAATTGGCTAGCCACTACATTTCTTCTCTACTCAGGAACGATGCAGAGAGAGGGATAGAAGGAATGGGCACATTTCAGCAATGAGAATCTGCAGGCTTCTTCATACTGTTTCCTTTCATGTGTGTTAAATAATATACATAGGATGGGTGGAAGAAACATTCAAGATTTGCAACCTGACCCTTCTGCATGTTTATTCAGAAGCAAGTCCCACTGCATTAATTGTGACACTGAGTTCAATGGGACACTCCCAAGGTGCTGAAGAGACAGTGTGGGTGGGTGGGTGTGTTTTTGGTTAATCCATTCCTTGATCCAGGCCAGCTTTTGAAAGGGGCTTCAGGTACTTGTATTCCAGTCCCGAAGTAGAGGCAGGGCTAACAGACAGCAGCAAGAGCATGGAAAAGCAGGCTACACTTGTCTCTCTGTACCTCATATCTATTTCATTAAACTGTTAACATTCCTGATTCTACTCTACTGCCTCTTCCTTGCATACCACAACTCTTTCCCTTGGATTCTGCAGTGTGATGGAGCAGCAATGTCAATGAGTCAATGATTCTGCAGCTTCCAGCTGGATCTGAAAAGAGCACCAAAGGCTGGAGGGCAGAACAGGACCAGAAGATGAGGCTGGTTCAGATGGAAGAGGGGCAGTGTTAGGACTGGTGAGGCCATGGCGTGGGGGGGCAGCAAGAGGGAAGAAGCAATGTCAGTGTTGGCTCTGGACGATGGGGCAGGCTGGCAAGGGGGAATGGGGCAGCACATTTCCTTTGATTCAAGCAGTGAAAGGCAACATGTAGGGTCGGGGATTGATTGATCGATCGATCGATTGATTGAGTGCCATCAAGTCGGTGTCGACTCTTAGCGACCACATAGATAGATTCTCTCCAGGATGATCTGTCTTCAACTTGGCCTTTTAGGTCTCTCAGTGGCACATTCATTGCTGTCACAATTGAGTCCACCCACTTGCTGCTGGTCATCCTCTTCTTCTCTTTCCTTCAGATTTCCCCAGCATTATGAACTTCTCAAGGGAGCTGGGTCTTCGCATAATGTGTCTGAAGTATGATAGTTTGAGCCTGGTCATTTATGCCTCAAGTGAAAATTCTGGATTGATTTGTTCTATGATCCATTTTTTTGTTTTCCTGACAATCCATGGTATCTTCAAAAGTCTTCTCGGGCACCAAAGTTCAAAAGCGTCAATGCTTTTTCTATCTTGCTTCTTCAAAGTCCAGCTTTCACATCAATAGAGTGTCACAGGGAAAACCATTCTAATCTTTGTAGGTATAGACACGTCATGGCATTTAAATATCCTTTCCAAGGCCTTCATTGCACCCCTACCAAGTGCTAGTCTGTGGTGTATTTCTTGACTGCTGGATCCTTTACTGTTGATGGTCGATACTAAAAGGCAGAAGCTATCCACCACTTCAATGTCTTCATTATCAATTCTCAGGCTGGTTCCTGTGCCTGTTGTCATTAGTTTAGTCTTCTTTACATTTAATTGTAGTCCCATTTTTTTCACTGTGCTTCTTGACTTCCATTACTAGAGCTTGCAGATCATCCACATTCTCAGCTATCAGAGTGGTATCATCAGCAAAGTGCAGGTCATTGATGTTTCTTCCTCCAACTTCCTCAGAGTGGGGGTTGGGAGTAGCCCAAAATTTCAGTTCTTGCCAGGTTTTGAATATGAATTTTTGAGTTCATTTTACTGTGCATATTCTCCTGATAATTCTAATCTGTTGGCTACAGACTTATTTGTATCTTTTGCTTTTGTGTCAGGCATCAATATTATTCCAGGCAACAAGTACTAATCAGCATTACATGTCATCTGTCCCATGCTGTCAAAAGCTGAATACATTTCATATCAAACATCAAACATTGGCAAGTATAAAACATCATTATGTGCTCAGCTATAAAGTAATCTCAAGAATCAAATACTGTTAGCAAATAGCATAGGATGTCAAACATATCAATTATATACAGTATGTATTTTGAATAATTTGTTTTAAATAAAGTCATACTTCCCAATGACCTACAGAGACTAAATTTTGCAAGCACAACCCTGCCATTGAAATTTGCTGAATGCATTACTTTTTACTCTGGAATATGCTCGGTGAAAATTAATTTTTTTGTAGTTTTTTGAAGAAATTTTGAATATCATGCAATGTTTGCATGAACAATCCTGCCACTGAATTAGCCAGATGTGTTACTTTTTTTACACCAGAATATGCTTGGAGAATTTTTTTTAAATTGTGTTTTTAGAAGAAATTATGAATATAAATCTTCATATTTTAACTGTTATTGTTCTCAATGAATTTTTAACACTCAATAATAAAATCAATAATTTCAATTCATGCCCAAGAAAAGCAGCTCATTCTCCGATTCAGTTTCACATTTACCACATATGGTCATTATTCAAGAGAATGAATGATGTCTGACATTGACATCCAAACAAATTCCATACTGTTCTTTTACTTCCCGTTTGCAAGCACATTAATAAAAAATTATGTTACATATATTTAGTTTCCCTGAACTTTCATGTAAGTGTAATATATGCAAAATGACTTTGCCTGGTCAATAATGGGCCTCACCTACTATGATCAAATATTTGGTGACTATTTAGCAAAATTCACTTATTGAAAGAGTATCTGGTAGATCTTTGACATCAAATTCACTGAGGAGAATTGGGGGTGGGGGGGAGGCAAATTCATGTCAGCTCATACATGCTTCTATTCACTTTGGCCAGATCTAGTTAGTGCCAGCCAAAATGTGTTTCAAAAAGGCTACCTTTCCCTTGCAGAAGCATTGCAACAAAACCTATTAACACAATTTTCAAGCAACCAGTCTGTAGATCCACAAAGTTTGAAGAGTGGCTTTTATTGTGAGTCACCTTTGACTATGAGACCAAAAAGAAGTGAAGACTT
Source organism: Hemicordylus capensis (assembly GCF_027244095.1). Lineage (NCBI taxonomy): Eukaryota > Metazoa > Chordata > Lepidosauria > Squamata > Cordylidae > Hemicordylus > Hemicordylus capensis. Next base: position 133,132,780 of record NC_069661.1, read on the forward strand.
CTTCTCTTTTACCTTATAATTCTCTAACCTAATTTGGGTTCATAGAAATCCCCTTTTCCAATTCAATTTATATACTATAATTAATGCCAGAAAGGTTGTTTTCCAGGAAACGCTGTTACAGAGATCAGATGCTAAGCAGTTTAAGACTGCAGAAGTGCCAACTGCCACCTCACAAAATAGTAGATAATTGTCTCAGCCTAACTGGATGGATTTCAATGGGCTTTTATTAATAAATAAAAGACAACAAATTAAACGCAACTCTGTACATCATGTGGAGGAAATGAGGCCGACTGTGGTGGAACCACTGTGGTGGATGCATTGTTTCCATTCACTCATGCAGAAAGCAATCCTAAAAGAGGTTGCACAGTGACAGCCAAGTTGGCTTATGTGAATCAATATCTAGTGAGGTCACACCTCCGGGTGCCTTTGGACAAAGCCTTTTAATCAAATTGAGCTGCATGTTCAAATCAGTTCATTAGGATGTTTTTCACAACTTTCCTCCGCAGTCTTTCACCTTAGCTGTCATTCGCAACCATTGTGCTGCAACATTGCTTTAAGAGGCTTGATTCATTACTGGAGCTGAGCGGAATATTCATAACAATCCCAGCTAACTGATCCAAAGGCTCAAAGGCTCATGCCAAGAAAACATTTCACAGGCATTTGATGAACAAGATGGATGGATGGATTTAAAACAGTGGGAGCCACTTGGTGGATTAGTCAGAAGAAGTAAGATGTGGATGCACACGCAAACTGTTGCAGGGATGATGTGCATCCCCTTTGAACATGATAGTAGGAACACAAGAGGAAGTAGATGGAATCTTGTGCCTCTGTCTATGTCTTGCTGTAACATCTGAAGTGTCAGAGACCTTTTACAAACAGAGGCTCATCTATTGCAGATTATATGGATGCACTATTGGCCTATGCCATTTGAGAGAATAATGTGCGAGAGAGACATGATTAAGAAAACACTTTCTTGGACAACTGCTCCTCAATGGATTTCGATTATTCAAGCTCTTCATTGTTTATCAGCAAGGCATGCTCAAAGACATAGATATTAATAGAATTATCGGTTTACAAAAGAATTTTCCTTCTTCTTGCAAGCTATACTCCCTCTCATTGCTCCTACTCCCTTGTACTCATCACCCCACTCACTCTTATCTCTCTTTTCTAAGCTGATTATTAATACATATTGTATTTGTTTGTGTTGATTATGTTAGAACACTCAAAAATTAGATAGCCCTGATCTTGTTCAAGTTGCATCAGATGGATCAAGGTACTTCATGTGGTCTTCATGGGGTCAGGGCTGCACAACTTCAGTCCTCCTGCAGATGCAACTCCCATAATCTCCAGATGCTGGCCACTGGCAAGAGCTGTAGTCTAAAAACAGCTGGAGGGCCAAAGTTGTGCAGCCCTGGTCTAGAAGATGAGTATTGCATTGCAGATCTACAACTGCATCCTCAGTGGCTGCTTCTGAGAAGGGATCAGTCACTGCCCTGTCAGGTCTAGCTATGTATGTAGAACCCTTTATTTAAAATGAACCTGCAAAGTCAGCAATACTAATGAAGGAAGAGTAATGAGTGAGGTATTTTACTTTCAAAGTCCTATTAAAATAAGGACCATTATATGTACGTGTTCACCCTTATTGCAGATATACTGGAGAAATTATCTCCCATTATTTGGAGTACACTGTTTCATCCGAGAGAGTCCATCCGATACAGATTTAATTTCTGCATTACTCCCTTTTTGATGCAGAACCATGAGCTGTCTTTAAACACACCTATATGTTATGATTAAGGCAGAATGCTACAGTGAAAGAGTGGACCCCCTCCTGCTGCAGGAGGTTCTTATGGTGGTTCTCCTCCTCCTCCACCACCACCGCCACCACCACTGTTCCTTTTGTGGCCATTTCCCATGTTTCATTCCTCCTTGAGTAATCCCAGGCAATCAGGGATCACATCTAGACATGATGATGACACTATGCACATAGATTTAGCTATGATTGCTAACATTACCAAGGATGAACGACGTCCATTAGAGTGAGGACCAAGAACTGAAAGGTTTCTCAGCTATTTTTAAATGATCCCCCTCCCCCCCAAAAAAAATCCCAGAATGAGGATTCCCTTTTAATTCTAGTGAAACTTTTAATTAAACTGCTCATTTCAACTCAGCATTACACATGAGCCCCAGTTTCATGGGCATTGGGGGGGGGGGCAATTGCTCTCCTTCCAGATTGAGCCAACATTGCCATGCCAGTATGATGACTGACTGGGTGGAACGTAGGACTCATCCAAAGCTGCCTTCATGGAATTCAGGCAGCAGCAGCCACTACTGGTGGCACCTCAGCCTCCCCAGCCACTCCTGCCTCTTCCAGTGGTGCACTTGGTGCAGCAGCAGCAGCAGCAGCAGCAGCAGCAGCGACAGAACTCACTAGTGGTGACCATGGCAGGCACCCACTACCTACTCCACTGTCTGCATTTGGTGGTGCTCACCTCATATCCACACCACCACCACCACCACGCTGTGCGCTATCCAGCTAGGTGCCCAGGTGCCAACTTCTACAACCACTACTCACTTGCTGCCACTGCCTAGCCCTAGGTGAGCTCCTCACAGCACAACCCTTACCACACTAATGGTGGTGGAGGCACAGGCAGCCAGACACAGTCAGTTAGGTGATATGGGCATGCACCCTCACTAAGGACATCTGGCTGTCCCCCTCTCACTGCCACCCCCTGGCTGTCCCCCTCTCACTGCCTGTCCCCCTCTCACTGTCTGTCCACTCATCTCTCTCTCTCTCTCTCTCTCTCTCTCTCTCCAGCAGTTGCTTTCCTTCCTTCTCTCTTAAAACTGTATATTTTCTTCCCCAGAAATATATAAAAATGTAAATTTTGCGCCCTCCCCAGAAAAAGTCCTGCCATGCCCAATTTTTGTGAGGAGTTCAATTCAGGCTCTTTCCAACTCAAACCAATCCCCAGGGACTTTGTTCTGCTGTGATGCTTTTAATGGGTTCTTTGCAAACAATATCTCCTGTATTTGGGTTGACTTGGACCCCACTGTTTCTGCAGAGTCTATTAAGGTGGTGTCCAGCAATCCCTCTTGCAGTATTAGATTGGATCAGTTTCAATCTGTGATGCCTGATGACGTGGACAAGCTGCTTGGGGCAGTGTGGCCTACCACTTGCTCTCTGGATCCTTGCCTGACTTGGCTGCTTTTATCTAGCAGGGAGATTGTTGGGGATGGCTTAGTTAATATCATTAACTCATCGCTGAGGAAGGGTAGGATGCCTCCTTGTTTGAAGGAAGCAATTATTAGTCCACTTCTTAAGAAGCCTTCCCTAGATCCCTCAGTGATGGACAGTTACAGGCCAATCTCCAATCTCCCATGGTTGGATAAGACGATTGAGAGAGTGGTGGTTAACCAGTTCCAGGCGGTTTTGGAGGAAACCGATTATCTAGACCCATTTCAAACTGGCTTTAGAGCAAACTATGGGGTTAAGTCTGCCTTGGTTGGCCTGATGGATGACCTTTACCGGGGAATTGACAGAGGGAGTGTGACTCTGTTGGTTCTTTTGGATCTCTCGGCAGAGTTTGATACCATCGAACATGGTATCCTTCTGGATTGCCTGGGGGAATTGGGGATAGGAAGCACTGCTTTGCAGTGGCTCCGCTCCTATCTCTCAGGCAGATTCCAGATGGTGGAGCTTGGTGACAGTTCCTCTTTAAAATGGGAGCTATTATATGGAGTCCCTCAGGGCTCCATTTTGTCACCAATGCTTTTTAATATTTACATGAAACTGCTGGGTGAGGTCATCAGGAGATTTGGTGCAGGGTGTTATCAGTATGCTGATGACACCCAAATCTATTTCTTCTTATCACTATCATCTTCATCATCAGGAAATGGCATTCATTCCCTAAATGCCTGCCGGCAGTAATGGACTGGATGAGGGATTACAAATTGAAGCTGAATCCAAGCAAGACGGAGGTGCTCATTGTGGGGGATCGAAATTTAAGGGATGAGTTAGATCTTCCTGTCTGGATGGGGTTACACTCCACCAGAAGGAACAGGTACACAGCTTGGGAGTGCTCTTGGATCCAGACCTCACCATGGTATCTCGGGTGGAGGCTATGGCCAGGAGCACTTTCTGTCAGCTTCAGCTGATTCAACAGCTGTGTCCATTCCTTGAAAAGAATGATCTCAAAACAGTGGTGCATCAGCTGGTAACCTCCAGGCTCGACTACTGCAATGCGCTCTACGTGGGGCTGCCTTTGTATGTAGTTCAGAAACTTCAGTTAGGTCAAAATGCGGCAGCCAGATTGATCTCCTTGGGGTAACCCGGAAAGACCATATTATGCCTGTCTTAAAACAGCTGCACTGGCTGCCGATATGTTTCCGGGTGAAATACAAAGTGCTGGTTATTACCTTTAAAGCTCTGAACGGCTCAAGTCAGGTTACCTTAGAGAGCGCCTTCTACGGTATGAGCCCCATCGCTCGTTGAGGTCATCTGGAGAGGTCCGTCTCCAGTTAACACCGGTACGTCTGGTGGCAACTCAGAACCGGGCCTTTTCTGTAGCTGCTCCTGGTCTATGGAATGCACTCCTGGCAGATATCCACAGTTTAGACTCACTGTTGGCCTTTAAGAGAGACCTAAAAAAACGATTTATTTGGCCTGGCCTTCCAAGGCTTGTAAAGTGTTGTTGTTTTAAATGTATTTTAATTGTTTTTAAATAGTTTTAATCATTTTTGAATTGTTTTTATATTGTTTTTAGCATTGTTTTAATTGTGGGTTTTATGTCTTTTTAAGAGTTGTTGTACACTGCCCAGAGCCTCTGGATGGGGCAGTTTATAAATGTAATAAATAAATAAATAAAACTGATGTTGAACAGAAAGAAAGAAGAAACCTTACACATGCAGTCACCATCACATCTAATGGGCTTGCCATCTCCCATGCATGTAGTTTTAGCAGGGCTGCATCATAAGCACCAGCACCAAGAGTCCTTTGTGTATTACTAATGCTGCATACATAGGGATTCTAGGGAGCAACTCAATTAAAAGGAATGCTCTGCAATATACACATTTAATAATATACACTCGTAATGTAGCACTGATGACTATGACAAATGTCAGCCAGCATGACAAGACTTGTGGTAGCCATGTTCTTGGAAATCAGCTATGAGGATGATGCCTTTTCTCTCTTGGAATTCCTGTATGCCATAATCTCCAATTCCCACTTTCCCCTGGATTTTTCTGCTCCTAGAAAGGGCACAGCAGTGGCTTCAAGTCTTTGGTTCACTCTTGAAGCCTGAAAAAGACCAGAGCTTAATCTTCATTCAGAACCCTCTAGGGCTTTTTGATAACCCTTCAGGCCCAAAGAGAAAATAATGAAGTGTTGGCTGCTGACCTCCTGGGGATTGAAAACACCAGTCTAGCAGTTCTCTGGGGATTAGATAATGAAGATGGAGAGAATTCACACACACAACAAAACTCCCTCCCTTCTATGTTCCATTCATTCGTGGGAAAACAGAAAGCAACTCAATAAATACAAATGCCTCATTGCCACACCCCAGCATTATTAGCACATAGCCGCTGAGCAAAATAAAACTGGGGAAGCCATGGATACACAACTGAGGCAGAAACTTGGGTGATTGCACACCTATTTTCCCTAAGAGCTACTTTAGCAGTTGTATGAACTACTTTATAAAGAGCTCACATTATTCCTTTCAGGATAACTTATGGCGCAGCCTTCCAGCACCTACCATTTAAAAAACATTTACATAGAAGGCATCGCAGAAAAGTGGGTCGTGGGGGGAGGGCAATAAAGTTGTGGATTTGCAAGGTGCTACTGTGACCTCCGCTGCATATTACTATAAAGCTGGTTCACACATGTATGTTTTTCACTTGTTTATCAATTCATTGGCAAAATGCTGGCCTTAATCTTTAAAGTACTAAATGGCCTGGCTCCAGGGCCCCTGAAGGAATGCCTCTTCTCATATGCCTTTCCTGATATTTTAAGGTCTTGGATGAGTTGAGACAAAATTTTGAATCTTTTCATATTTTGTAATTCAGATATTGATCTCAAACATTTGACCTCTGAAACTGAATTTAACAACAACATTCAACATTTTATTGTTTTGATTGGTTAAAATGAATGAAAAACAGAAGTTAAAATTTACAGGACTCCATTGAAAGACCATAGGTCTAAGCAGTGGGGTGCCATACATGCATACATAAAATTACAATTTGTTTATGACAAACTGTCAGATATTGACTGCTGCCACAAAATTGTTGACTAATGAATGGAAACATTATATTCACAGAACATTCACATATCCAGTGATTATTAGAATGATATTTGTCATCTTAATAAATCACTGGAGGATTGAGGAAACTGATTTCACCTCTAGATGTTTATTTCCTTATTAACAGAACAATGGTCATGGACAGTTAGATTTCAGGCATTTGCCACGGTGGCACCTGTCTCTGGAACGTCCTACTCTGGGAGGTACTTCTGTTCAGTTCTCTTCTGACTTTTAGAGCAGTAGTTATCAAACCTTCTACTTTAGGCACTGTTTTATACCTTGAGGCTTTACACACGATCGGTGTATAGAGCCTGCAAGGCTTGTGTGGGGAGAGTGGGCTTGACCCACTCTTCCCACACATAATTAAACGCCGAGCCTTGGGCAGCCAGATCGGATCGGCCCCCCACATGACTACTGGCTCTCTCATGGGCTTGGTAGGGGCAGCGAGGATTGAGGGCCTCCTGGCCCCTGGATGTCCCAGGATGCCCCGCGAAAGCACACAGGGCATCCTGGGGAGACCCACCGAAGCCAGGAGGCTTGTTGTAGCCTCCTGGTTGAGGCTCTACTCATGTGTTGCCAGGGCAGGGGAGCGTGGTGTGGTGGCACACAATCAGTAAAATGCAGTTAGTCAAGTGATTTAGGGGAGGGGTTTGTAGGCAGGCGAGCTGCCATTGAACCACCAGGCTCATCCATGAACCCGGTGGTTCTCAGGATGGGGGAAAACTGGGCCGGACTCCCTTAGCCTGGTTTCTCTTCATCATGAGAATCACCTTCTTGACTTGAGAACCAGCTATGGAATACACAGTCTGTTCACATGAGGCCTGGGGCCCCTCTCCATTGCTGTGCATCAACTGAGAGTGTTTCTTTAGCACACACCAAACATTCAGCTGCACCTCCTTTTGTAAGGCACCTGCATCTCAATTAGATGTGTATTTACTCATGGGACTTACATCACAGTAAGATAGGGTTGAGATAGTGTTGCTGTCTCAATTTCTTTTTAGGTGTAAATTGGAGAGGTAGGCTGGTAGTGGTGGATTGTATACTTCATCTTTACACTGAAGAAGCACTGAGAAGCTTCCAATAAAGCTCAGGGTTTTGCAGAACACAGCGTGAACACTGTTTCTTCTTTAGAAGATTCGTTTCAGATATTCATGTTTAGAAAGTCTTTTTGAGGTACGGGATTAAAGTTGATTCTTCTATATTTTTAGTGACTACAGATTTGGTTTGCTGTTTTATTGTTTTAACTGGATATTGTAGACATTATGCTAGTGTTCATAGAATCATAGAGTTGGATGTGGTGTTGTGGGCAATCTAACCCAGCACCCTGCTCGATAAAGGAAATCGAGAATTAGAGCATCCTCAACAGATGGCTGGCCAGTCTCTGAGTGAAGATCTCTGTCATGGTCCTGCAGTAGCCAGTCATATGAATAGGGGTGGGAGGGAGCAAGCAAACAAACTTCTTGCTTCTCCCACCTTTTGGATTTTACCACTGCTACCAAATGAAAGACTCTCCCCGCCCCACCTTGGTTGCCTCCATCAAACAGCCCACAGTACCACTCAGTATCAAACAGTGGGTGCATTCAGATGCAACGTGGAACCTCACTTGAATTTGAGCATTCCTGGTTTGTTTTATTCCAATGCCCCCTAGGATTCAATCAAAGTTGCACTTGGCCCAACCTCTGTAACCAAGGTTTGAAGTTGGCTTGTTTGTTTTAACCACACTTCAATTTTCTCCTTGTGTTGTGTCTGAACTCACCCTGCTGATAAACCAAGATTGTAAAAAATAAAACTTGTTGCAAGAACTACACCTCTGCCCACAGAAAAGCAGGCACAGAGCAGCCAAATAACACGACTGTTCTAGGTGGCCAATGCCTCTCCGTGGTTTCTCCTCTGAATGTGATTGGACACATTCAGGCCAAACATGTCCAGTGAATACTGACATCACCTCTACCATAACCCCTCTACAGCAGCCTCTTTTGCATAGCCACAACTAGGGATGTGAAAGCAGGTTTGAACTCGAACCGGTTCGGTTAGAAGGTTCAAACTCAGACCAAACAGGGCATTGCTTTGGCAATGCCAGTCTGAGTCCAAACTGATCAAGCCAAGTTTGGTTCAAGCTGGTTCAAGCCAGTTAGAAGGTTCTAGAGACCATTTTAGATGTTGTCCTCCATTTTGTGTGACTTGTGTTGCTTGATTTCATTGTTTGAGCTATTGCTTCCCTGATTAGCTAGATAAGTCTGGCTCTCTGGTAGGCTCTGCACTGTGCCAGCCCTTAAGAACTGACACCCTATTGGCCGGGGGGAGGGCAAAGGAGGGGACTCCCAAAGGAGGGAGTTTCAAATCCTATTTAAAGCCAAGCCTCTGGCCTAGCAAAATCACTCTGGCTGCAGTCTTCCTTGGCTTCCTTCTGGCCTGCTGTAGCTGCTGTTATGGTGTATGTCTGCCCAGCAGACCTGTTTGTGTTTTTGTCCCCAATCCTTTCTGCCTGTTTTTTTTTTTTTTTTTTTGCTCCTCCCGCAATTCCCCCCGCTTTAATCCCCACCCCGTTACTTGTGACTGCCTCTGTTTGTGTGGGTGTGTTGTTTGTTCTCTGCTGCTGGTTTTATTTTCACTGAGTGAGTGTCTGTCTCTCTCTCCCCCCGCCCTTTACTTACTTATTTATTTATTTTTTACATTTTATATCCTGCTCTTCCTCCAAGGAGCCCAAAGAGGTGTACTACATACTTAAGTTCCTCCTGCTGACTGCTGCTTTTCAATCTGTTTGAGTTGATCATTAGAGTCCTCATCTCAGCAGCTGCTGCCAATCCCCCCCCCATTTTATTCTGGGGATTTTTTTTGAGGGGGGTCCTTGTTTTCTGGAGCAAGTGCTTTTCTTTATTAACTCTTTTCTTACTGTGCACCACCTGCTCCAGAGTTCAGCTTTTTTTTTTTAATCCCCCCTCAATTATTTTTACATTTTTCCTTTTTTTAAAAAAAGCCCCTGGGGTCTTGGGAATGTCTGAGTGGCATGTGGTGAGCAGAGCACACAGCAGGGTGGCAGGCAGAGGTGGGTGGGGTCCCCAAGCTGGTGTGGGAGGCCGGGCTGGGGGGCAGATAAGATGCCATCCTGGGGTCCCCCAGGTCCCCATTGGTGAATTCTTTGGCACAGGTGAGGTGGTGGCACGGCGGCTCTCCTATCTGGAGGAGCCTGCCACCGCCGAACCAGGTACTGGACCAGTGGCAGGTCCATCGGGTGGTGCACCACCAGTGTTGCTGCCCAATGTGGAGAATGGCAGTGCGGGGGGCTCTCCTGCCAGGGAAGCATCTTCCGTGGTGGGAGTGGAGGGCAGGGACTTGACGACTGGCAGTGCAGCCAGATTTTTCCTTCCTCTTGTGCACTGTGTCCACTGCAGGGCACAGATCAGTTGGGGCATGGATGCTAAGCATCTGGGGATGGCCTCCATGTGGTGACATGCAACGGCATCACCCAGATCAACTTGACTCCACTGGCAGCCCTAGTGCACCTTGTGTGCCTGCGGCTAGCACTGACAAGGGCAGTGCGCCCGCTTCCGTGAAGCAGGGCCCACTGCCAGTCAAGCGGTGGATACAGTCATCGGGCAAGAAGCACCCTGGTCATGTGGACCCACGTCTCCTCACCCATCTCATAGGGGAGATGATGGCCACTGACAACCAGCCTTTTCATGAGTTTGAGAACTCTGGCTTCCGCCAGATACTCCAGCTGCTCGTGCCCGACTACAACATCCCCTGAAAAAGCAAGTTCAGCAGGAATGTGGTCCCCTCCCTGTACAGGCAGTGCAGGGAACTCATGTCAGCCATGCTACGTGCAGCACCAGCTAGCACCAGTGTACATGTCACCATTGTTCTGTGGAACAGTGTTAGTGGGATGAATGTTACTTTCCTGGCCCTGACTGACCACTGTTGGGGTCTGGAGAGAGAGAGGGGACCTTTGGTGCTGCTTCTTGCTCCAGCATGTCCCACACCGCATTTCGGCATAAGTGAGCCATCTTGCATGTTGGGCACATCACCTTGAATGTGAAGCACACCAAGGAGGAGGTGGCAGCTGTACTCGGCTGCCAAATTGAGGAGTGGATAGGTGGGTTTCCACACCTCATCCGGGGCTTCATTGTGACAAGGGCTCCAACGTAACGGCAGTGGTAGAATCAGTGTTGGAGTGTGTGAACATCCTCTGCATGGCACACATGCTCCACCTGACTTTCAGGGATGCCCTTGGCCTAGGTAACAAGGCCACCCCATGTTAGGTGCTGTTGCTGCCACGGCTGCGCTTGTGGAGAAGTCCTGCAAGATTGCAGCCCACTTCTACCCGAATGACTAGTCTAGGTGCCTGCTTCGTGAGTGGCAGTGTGTCCATGGGCTTCCACAACATCTCTTCCCCACAGATGTAGATACCCAGTGGAACTCCACCTTCCTCTTGTTTCAGTGCCTGCTGTAGCAGGAGGTGCCCCTTGCGACCTGACAAGTAACGAGTCCTTGGGCATGTGCGATCTATCCAACTTGGAGTCAAAGCTCACATCCAAGATGGTGTTGGCACTCAAGCCCTTCCTGTTTGCCATTAAGAGCTTGTATAGCGACACCACTCCTCTGAGCCAGGCCCTGCTCTCCTCCAGGAAAAGCAGATGGTTGAACTCCGGACTTTGCTGACCATGCCAGAGGGGTGTGTTCTGGCTTGAAAGCTGAGGGCTGGGGTTGTCGATGAGTTGGGTGACAAGCAGGAATATCTCCTGGCTTGTCTCTGTGACCTGACCATCAAGGGCAAAGTCGTTTGCACAGATGACTTGCCCAGGTGGAGGGACCTCCTGGTCGATAGAGTTAGAGAAGAACCTCTTCATTAGGACAGCCAAGGCCAGGAGGTGGTGATGGTGCACCCCCCGAACATGCGCAACCCACACCCAGCAGCAGTGAGGCCAACCCTTCAGCTCCCACCTCTTCTTCTTCCCAGTCTGCGGCATCCCAGGCAGCAGCGCCTATGCAACAGGCAGTTCCTCCCACTAAATCAGCCCAGTGGTTTAAGTGGGTGTGCCTTGGCTCCTTGCCCAGTTTGCAGGAGACTCTATCTACCAGGCCCACTAGTGCTGCGCAAAAGGCTTTCTGAAGCCTTTTGCTGCCGAGAGGGGGAAGGGGCAGCAGGGAGGTACCCTGCCACCCCAAAAGCTTACATCCTCTGCTACCAAATTTGGAAGGAAGCCCCAGTATTTGAGGTCAGTAAATGGAGGGGTAGTCTGGTGAGAGATACCATTTGATTTCATAAATTCTTTCATCTGGTTTGACATATATTCCCCTCCATTGTCTGACCTCAAACACTGAGGCTTCCTTCCAAATATGTTGTTCACCAGTGCAATATATTCTTTAAATTTCTCAAACACCTGGCTTTTCTCTCTTAGAACGTACACATAGCAAAATCGGGAGTAATCATCAATGAAAGTCAGGACATACCTATTTCCTCCTGAACTCATCAGTAACAGCCCACAAACATCTGAGTGAACCAGTTCCAAAACGCTCCCGGACTGTATATTTCCCTTTGCCGGAAAAGTTGGCTTGACTCCCTTGTTAAGAATGCAACACTGACATCTGCTGGCCATTTCTGGACATGCCCTTATATTAAATCCCTCGGTTAGTTCCCTCATTTTGGAGTCAGTTTTAAAGTTTAGGCTTCGGTGGCCCAATTTTCTGTGCCATAAGAAATCACAATTTTTGTGTTGGCAACTACTTGCCACATTTGCTTGTGCAGTAGCACAGTCTACTTCAAAAAGTCCATCATCCCGCATGTGGGCAGTCATGATTAACTCATCACCTTTAGAGATGTAGCATGCTTCATTTTCAAAAATTGCTTTGCACCCCTGGCACGAAAAGTGCATCTTTAATCTTAACTTCATATGCTTCAGTAGCAGAGCCACAAAGTATCTTTGCTGTTCCCTTGCCAGCCATGCTTATCTTCCTTGAATCTGCTAGAGTCACTTCTGATTTGTAGCTTTTGTTGAGTTCAATAAACAAACCAGGACAACAGATCATATTCTGGGATGCACCTGAGTCCAGGATGAAAGTGTGACCCTTTGTTGGCTCTTTTAAGGCAATGTTGTAGCTTTGGGCATTACTTGCCCTTTCAGATAAGTCACCTTGTCCATGCTTCTCCTCCCCTTTTTGTTTGTCGCCGTGACTCATCCATGTGTTTACTTTATTGCCATGGTGACCAGGTCTGTGCCCTCTGAGTTTCCCACTCTTTGAATATGCTGATGAGTCACTGAGGCTACTTTGCTTTGGGCCCATAACCATTAGAGGCTGTTGATTTTTACCCGCAATAGGTAAAACAGCAGAGCACTAAGTAATGAGCACACACTCCAGTTACAGAGTAGGTCACAGAGGATGGTTTGGATATTGCAGCTATTTAGAGAAAACACATGGAGATCCTTGTAGGACTAAACACTAAATATTTATTGGTTAAATACACTTAGATAGGAAAGACCTATCTCTAATCTAAAGGACTACATAATGGATAGGTAAGGAGAGAGATATTGTGACTCAGCACAGGAAGTGCTGCAGAGTCAGTTCAGGGGTCATAGAGTAGGGACAGATAGGGAGACCCTTACTCACTGTCTCTACTCCCAATGTCCCTAGTGGTCATTAGGACAGTTGGTGCAAAAGGTCGATGCTCTAGAAGTTCATCTCACCACCAGACCACCCCATGCCAGTGAGGGGAAAGCGATGGGAGGGGTAAGTACACCCTCCCCCCACCCTTAAAGGAACACCCACCCCAGTGCCAGACCACCAGACCACCCCATGTTGGACTGGTCCAGAGGCCTGTAGAATGGCCTCTGGACTGGTCCATGCACATCACTAGCCTGGGGCTCTGTGTGGCCTCCAGAAAAGATCTGGTGGACCAGACACACTCAGAGGCATTTCTGTCCCCACAGGCAAAATTCATGCATTGCACATGAAGAGAAGAGCATAAGAACCAGGTCTGTGGCATGTGTTACTTTAAGTTCTCCTTCAGTGTGTTTTTGCCTTGCCCCTCTTTCTTTGCAGTTTGCGTGCTGGGTTGGTTTTACTGCCTTTCACCATCTGTTTAGGTCTTCTTGATTTGTGGCATTTGTTGTGTAGTCTGTAGTGTGGTTTGGTCTCCCTGGCTTTGCAGTTGTGCGGGCACAGCAGCAGGTCTGTTTTTGTGGTTGTTGGTTGGTTTTTGTTTTCTGTTTTGGTTTCCAGTTAGTTGTCGTCTTAGTTGTGTCACTGTGTGTTGGTATGGTGGTCTGCTAAGGGCACAAAACTAAGGTGGGTGGTGGGCACCCAAGGGTGCCAAGCACCTACTGAACCCCAAAGCAATCGGACACTTCTGTGATTTTAGATTTTTCCGATTTTTGCATTCCTCTCATAGGGAATAATGGGGATTTGAGGCGGCCCAGCCAGCCCATTATCCCCTTTGGGGGGTGCCAGGACACCTCAAAGTGGGTCTGGGGGCATGGTGGCTTGTGCAGCAACTCCCCCCCCAGGCAGCCCCAAGCTGGTGGGTTTCATGGTGGGTTTTTTCATGTTTTTTTTCAGTTACTGTCCTTTTAACAAGTCTGTCTCTATCAGAGTAGCTTCTTGGGGGGGGGGGGTGTATGGAAAGATCTTCATAGGGATTCATTGAGAGAACTCATACAGCCACCAAGAATCCAATTTGTGTTTTGGCTTGCTGTGTGAATCCCTGTGAAAATCTTTACATACATACACAAAGAGAGAGAGAGAGACCAGAGAAGCTACTCTGATAGAGATAGACTTGTTAAAAGGACAGTAACTGAAAAAAATCATGGAAAAAAACCACCATGAACCCTGCAAACTTGGGCATGAACCTCAGTTGGTGCACATCCCTAACAACCACCTGGTTAAGGTTCAGCTTGCCGCCACATTCCATCTTTGCAGGGGTGAAAGATCTATTAGGATGGTCCACCCAGGAAGGTTATTGGATCCAATAGGATTCCAAGAAGCCTTGGAAGTGTTTATAGTTGGTTTATCCAGCAATTCTGCTGATGCCCTAGTTGAGACATAGAATAGGGAAATCACTAGGGCAGCAGACACAATCTCACCTAAGTGCCCTCTCTGACCCACTTTGAAAGTAGCTCCATGGTATATGTAAGAAACGTGGGAGAAAGACTCAACTTGAATGTGACAGGTTACAACATAGAGCACATTTCAAGACCTATGCTCTGGCGATACAGACAGAAAAGTAATAATTATTTGCTGCTTGTATTGCATCTGCAAGTTAGTGGCTGGCGGAGTTATCTAAGGTTATGAAGGAACTAATTCAGATAGGTTCTTCCATTAATTCCAACTTGGATCCTTCAGTAACCTGTTGTGACGCTTTCAATGAGATTTTAAAAGATAAAATCTTCTCACATTCAGGTTGACCTGAATACTTGTAAGAGGGCAGAGTTTAATGGGGGGTTGTCCAGAAACTCCTCTTGCATGGTTAGATAGGATAAGTTTCAATTTGTGACTCCTGAGGTCCTTGCCCAACTTGGCTTATATCATCTGGCAGGGAGGCTATTAGAGATGGCTTTGTTAACATCATAAATGCATCTCTGAGGGAGGGCAGGATGCCCCATTGTCTTAAGGAGACAAATATAAGACAACTTTTGAAGAAGTCTACAGAGTTAGGCAATTATAGGCCAGTCTCTAACTTTCCATGTAAGGTAAAGTAACTAAGAGGGTGGTGGCCTCCCAGCTCCAGGCAATCTTGGAGAAAACAAATTATCTGCACTCATTTCAAAACAGCTTCTGATCAGGCTATGCAGTTGAGACTGCCTTGGTTGGACCTGATGAATGATCGATCTCTAATTGGGAATTGACAGAGGGAGTGTGACTTTGCTGGTCCTCTTGGATCTCTTGGTGGCTTTTGATACCATCGACCAAGGTATCCTTCTAGATTGTCTGCAGGGGTTGGGAGTGGGAGGCACTGTTTTGCTGTGGTTTCACTCCTATCTCTTGGGAAGATTCCAGATGCTGTCGTTTGTAGACTACTCTTCCACTAAACAGGAGGTTTTAAATGGCGTCTTGCAGGGCTCTATACTGTCTCCTATACATATTAACATCTGCATGAAACTGTGGAAGAGATCATCAGGAGATTTGGTACTGGATGACACCCAAATCTATTTCTCCATGTCATCTTCATCAGGGAACAGCTGCACTTCCTTAAATGCCTGCATGCATGCGGTAATGGGCTGGATGAGGCAGAACAAACTGAAGCTGAATCCAAGCAAGACAGAGGTACTTATTGTGGAGGGAGGTATTCAGGAGATGGGTTAGAGCTTCCTGTTCTGGAAGGGGTCACACTCCCTCAGTACATCATCTGGGAGTACTTCTTGCCCCAGGCCTTTCTCTAGTTTCTCAGGCTGAGGCAGTGGCCAGGGGTGCTTTTTGTTAGCAATGTGCCCAAACCACGGTTTGAAGCAAAGTTCTTACACTTTTAGGCAAAGTGGACAGAGAACTTTAAGAAAAAGGAAAGCAGGTCCTTACCTGCTCTCCATCACCCCATTCTGCTTCCTGCTGGGGTGGCACACATCCCAATAACCCCCTGTGTGGTGCCAGCATGCACATGGCATCCACTCACGCACAGCTGCCATGTGCATGCTGGTGCCACACAGGACATTATTAGGACACACTCCACCCCAGCAGGAAGCAGAATGGGACAGCTCTCCTTTTTCTTCTCTGTCTGCTATTACTTCTCTCTTTAGGTTGCATTTATTCTTTTTGAACAAGTTATATCGTTTTCTGGGAATCATCCCACCAAGTCTCAATTATACCTATCAAATCATATGCACCCTCCTGCTCTATGAGTTCAAGTTTATCTTGTTTACTGCCCGTACTCCCAGCACTGGGATTTAGAGATTGCTTGTCATGGATATTATGAGTTATTGCTTATATATTTTAAGCCACTTTGGGAGGAATAGATCAAATAACACAACTCTCTAATCCTAAAACCATAGCTAGCATATGAAACAGATTCATTAACAAAATTATCAATTTCTCCAGCAACACAAATGAAAATAGGAAAATTTACTTTTAAAATTGCTGCCAAACAGTGAACTCCACAACTCAGATTAGAAATTCCAGGACTACAGATGACACACTGGGAAAAAATCAAACAAAATTAGCATGCCCTTGCTTGTGGCTGAACCCACTATACCATTACTGGCATTTTGCTTGTGTAGTGATTTCACTGGTGTTTTGCATTACATGGCAAAACCATAGGATCCTCTTCTAAGAAAAGTATTGCTTAATATGCCAGATGGCACATCTGGAGAAAAGAACCAACAGCCTCAAATGATAAAAATGATAAGTGATGCACTGGCTGTGTTCCTAAAAGACGACATTCTTCATGGCATTTTTTAGGAAGAAAGAATGGCAATTGTAACTTTTGGCATCATTCAGCCACAGTTACCCACTTTTAAAACCTGTTTTTTAAAAATATACTGTTTATCATATATGAATTGAACAACAGAAATCAGAAAGACAAATTATACAGCAAAATACACTGTGCAGTATAAAATTCATAGTGTACCCACATTAATCTAAAATTATGTGAAATATCATAAAGGAGTGCAATAAATCTCTTGGTCTCTATGGATGCAGCTTTGGGCATGGGAGAGGATCATCACAGGGCTAGTTACTGAGTCCACTTCTTTCCATCCCCCTCCCCAGTTATGATTTTCAATGAGAGGCTGATGCTTAAATAGGACAAGCACATATTGAAAGTGATCAGTGTGTGGCCATGAACTAATCAGGGAAAGGAAAGATTGCAGAAGACTGCATTGAGCCCTATGGAAGTCCCCTTCTATGTGTGAAGTGCACCAATGTGGAAGTGGCTTGTGCCTTTGAGGCATTCCGTCACCTCTTGCCTGTGGGCTTCCCAGAGGCATCTGGTGGGCCACTGTGGGAAACAGGATGCTGGACTAGATAGGCCTTGGGCCTGATCCAGCTGTACTGTTCTTATGCTGCAGGCTGTGGCTAACACTTGACTATGGACAGAATCCAGTGAATGAATCGTATATTTCAATAATTGATCAGAAAACAGAAATATAAAACAAAATTATTAAAAAATCCCAATAAGAGAAACAAAAGGGGGAAAATAATTTTAAATCCATAATACAGTTAGAATTAGAGGTTTAACTAATAATAACATCACCGCTCAAACGAAAAATGTAAACTTGTGAAGCTACCAGCTTCTGACGAATGTTCCCAGCTATTGAACAAAACTTGTGAACGTTTAAAGAAATTACATCAGATATATCAGCTGAAAGCAAATTTAAATAAAAATTATCTGAATGCCCTGGAAATACTTTTTTTGAAGAGTAATAAATAGTAATCACGAATATCCCTATAAAAATTACAATATGGCAGTACATATGCAGTTGTTTCTATACTCCCACAGTTACAGGGGCAAAGTCTCTCAGCATAAGGTCATTTATGGTACCTCCCTTCTAAGACTGCTGTTTGAAGCATGTTGAGATGAGCTAGTGTTAGAGCTTTGCGATACTTATGAATAGTTATTATGCCAAGTTATCTAGCTGGTTTATTAATGACATCTTGGTTTCCCAAGATAATGTTTCTAGGTATATGACTAAATTCTATATAAACATTGCTTAACTACCAACTTGGCTTTTGAAAAATCCATAGATTTTAATAACCTGGGGATAGCCCATGGTACAGCAACTCCTCCACAGCTTGTTTCCAAGAAGATTGAAAACCATCTGAGAGTACCAGTGCAGCCAGACCTGAAGGATGGAAATTCAATTGTAACCATAGATCAAAGATACTTAGCCATTGCCGTGTCTCAATTTTGGAAACCCCTGCCTCTAGACGAAGTGCCACATTGGCACACACCGTGGCACCTGAAAGACCTTGGAGAAGCCACTGCCAGTCTGTGTAAACAATACTGAGCTAGATAGACCAATGGTCTGACTCAGTATATGGCAGCTTCCTGTGTTCCTAAAGATACTCCTTAAAATTTTGGATTGAAGGGCTTTTAATTTACTGAATTTTTTTGGTGGTCCAAACTGAGCTCCATAGAGTAACTGCATGGAAGATTTAGCTAAAAATAACTTAATTGTGGCAGGTATACATTGGGCACCTCTGGAATGAAGAAAAGAGAAAATAGCCCTTGTAGATTTCTGAGCATTTAGTAGTGCATAATTTAAATGAGCATTTCTGCTGCCTGATACTTCAAAAACTATGCCTATATACTTAAAGCAAACAACTTCTTCAATTTTATAATTATTTTTCTTCCAATTTCTTACTTTATTCCTTTTGGAGAACACCAGTACCTTAGTCTTGTCATAATTTATTTCTAAATCATGATCCTTGCAATAAGGAGAAAGGGCATTTAAAGCATGTCTGAGTCCAATTGGAGTTTGGGCTGTTCTTATGCTACAGGCTGTGGCTAACACTTTACTATGGACAGAATCCAGTGAATATCTTGTTGATTTGATTTCATTGAGACAGGCAAATGCTTAAATATCTCTCCCGCTGACAACCCTGGAACTTAACATCGCTTAATTTTGGATAAATTGTGCCCACGTATCACAGCTGTTACAGATACTGGCAAACAAGAGCTCCCGAAATGAGCTTCTAGTGTCCTCCTCCAACATTTTTACTTTTGATTATTAACTGGTGGTGTATTATCATGATAAGAGCCTCTGGGTGGTTCTAGAGACCCAGTAGAGTGAGATGGAATAGTGGTAGAGTGAGTAGTTATCACCTCAGATTGCAGGTAGGGGAAACACAATTCTTGGTTTGTGTTTGTAATCTAGAACAGCAAGTTGGGATAGATTGAACTGAGGTAAATGAAAAAAGTGACGCAACCATATTTGGAAAAAGGAGGGAACAGATGGAATCTGCTCCCCTAATTTATTAACTGAATTGGTAAGCATAACAGTGGCTTCAAGTGGGGAAAGATACCTGGAAGGCAGTCAAGCCCATCAAGCCCCGAGTTCTAATCCTTGTCAACCCAGTCACCAAGTGATGTGGCTGAGACCTCCAAACTTAAGCTAAATAAACTCAAACTTTGAGCATCCAGCCCCGTCAGCCTCCAGGCTGTTCAAATTCTAATATGTATCCAATACAAAATAAAGCTTTACTTCAGCTACAAACAAGATTGGTTACATTCAGCTGAACCTAGTTAACGTATTCCCCATGGTTTTACCAAGCTACTCATGTGGCTCTGCCTTTCAGATTCCCATGCCACATTTGGGTGCACCTACTCAGGTGTCACCTTAAGTGGCGCAGCAGAGAAATGCTTGACTAACAAGCAGAAGGTTGCTGGTTCAAATCCCTGCTGGTACTATATCAGGTGGCAGCAATATAGGAAGATGCATCAGTTCATACTGCGTGGGAGGAGGCAATAGTAAACCCCTCCTGTATTCTACTAAAGAAAACCACAGGGCTCTGTGGGTGCCAGGAGTAGAAATAGACCTGATGGTATACTTTACCTTTACTTTACTCAGGTGTGCCCAACCTGCCACAAAGACACCCATAAAGGATAACAGAAATGCCTGATTGTAGGCAACCAACAACAGCCTGGCCCCCTTCCTGAAACAGATGGATTCCATCCTTGTCAAACAACGCTGGTCAAGGGAACCAGAAATCATACTGAGAGATCGTTGCTCCTCCCAACTATCCCAAGACCAGTGGACCAGGTGAACCACTGCACCAAAAAAGGGAAACCCTAAGGTTAGGCAGAGGGGGGATGCTCGTGCGGCCCCGACACGCTACCGGCCCTAACCTCCTTGTCCAGCTTTTGTTGAACAAAGTGCTCTATCCTCTATATGGACTTCAGATCTTTTGACAGGCAGAAAATGCAGAGCCCTGTGTAGGGGATCCAGAAACCATCTCTAAACCACTCCAAGAGGAATGTTGGACTGGGTAGTGCATCAAAAATTTAATCAGAGCCTGCAAATGAACTGGCAGAGTCCTTTGAAGCATTTATTTTGGTCCTACCACCTGATGATTCCAGTTTGCCCTGTAGGAGGGATCTGGGTGAGTTGTGAGCTGACCCTGCCTTAAAGCAGGCTACTATGGGTGGCCCCTCCTGCAATGAGAGCACTCATGTCTATATTTGCAAGGGGTATGAACATACTTGCCACCTGCATTGTACTCCCAGCAGACCCCCTTGCCCCTGTCTTTGCCCTGGGAATCCTTACCAGCCGCAGCCTTCCAATATGGGCTGTGAGCCATTTCCATTGCCACAAAAGCTCCCCATCCTTCATGACCCATGGAAGGGCACGATCCACTGTGCTGTGCATCTGGAATTGCTCATCATAGGACAACTAAGAGGCCCCTGAAAATGAGTTGTAGGTCCTGTGAATAATATCCAAGTACCATGGATGGAGATACTGACCCCTCACCCCTGTGCTTTGGCACAGTGACCCAGTACCTGGAATGGAAGATGTGTTCTGGCCACCGCAAGCCTGACTGGAGTATCCCTGAGAGATGAAACTGCCCAAGGTTTGACTGGATGATCCAGCTTTCTGTGTCAGGACTCCTGCTCCACCCATTTGGGTCATCAAGGGAATCATGGCTGGTGATAGCACTGTGCTAGAGCCTTGCATGGCAGGACTCCAAAATCTCAGCATTCTGATCAGCGTTGCAGTACCCAGCGAGGCAGTCATGGTGGTTGGCAACTGAAAAGAAAAGGCAGGGGAAGCCAGTCCCAGCAAGGCTAAGTTCCATCCTCCGGCAACCCCAAAGGCCGGCCCAGCTGGAGGTTGAGATAGGGAGGCTACCATGTGAATCCCATGTTCCTTGGTGATTCATCCTATCCACATCATCCAAATGAGAAGGCCTGGCCATCTGTGTGCACCCAGTGTACCAATGGTCAAGAAAGAAGCAGGAACCTGTGGGGCTAAACTACCCCCAGATCCACCATCCAGCACTGCCAAATGACCACTAATTTCACACATCAGGGCGAGAAGCTGACCTGCCTCTGAGGCAGGTCTCATAGGCATTACCTTCTCACTGTATTAATGGCACGAAGGAGCAAATCTCTCTGCCTGCCATGATAATTTGTAAAGAGGGGCATGCCATGATAATTTTACATCAGAGGAGCATTCGTGCAGATACAGTATCCCCTACCTACAGCCTGAAGTGGTACTGTTCACAATGCAACCTAATTCTGCAGGTTGTGTGGATCTGATATCATAGCCAAAATAAGTCTGAAAGACAGCAATTTGACTGATAACATCCTCAAGCAAGCTTCATGGCTGAGCAGAAGCAGACTGGTATTCATTTTGAAGATGGCCACCAATGCCAAAGGTGGGGAGCTGGTTTGCTAACTGCAAACATTCCCCCATGCACAGCACTTTACTTCCCTCCATAAGAATGCATGGCAACCCATTTCACTTGTGTGAGAAAATAGAGGGAACATTAAAACACACACACACACACACACACACACACACACACACACACACACACCTAACTAACATTTCCCTCCTGTTGATTAACCACAGCCATTAAGAATAAATGCAGCTCTTCTGCATGATCCTGCTTCTTGTTCCTAGTACTCATTCTTCGTATCCTGATTCTTGTTCTCAGTATAACAGAAGCTTTGGAATTGACTTTGAGAGAGAGATGTGCTGTGATTTTATCTGCATAGACTTAAACAGAAGGTAAATGACACAAATTAACATGAGCCAATAAATGCAGTTGCGGAGAGATCAAAAAACAGCTATGGGAACGGCAGTAACATAATGGCTCCCTCTTCCACAAGCATCTCCAACCTGGTCTCCACAGTAACATCCACATCCTTCTCCTCTTCACCCAAACATGAACACACCCTTGAGAAACAAGTGTCCCCAGCATGACCTACATTTCCAGCTGGTAAAGTCATGTGGCTTTCCCCATGAAGTCATGAGGAAAATTGCAGAAGGCACTTTGAAAAGAAAAATATTTGGTCACTCTAACTTAGCTTCAGGATAAACAAAGGCAAACTAAACAACAGAAACATGTGGAACAAAAATAATAATAATAATAAAACCCAAACCACTTTAAAAAGCAGAGATGTTTCCAATAATGACACTCTCTGAACTTCAGGAAGACAAAACCCCCAAAAGGCTAAAAAAATACCCCCTACATCTCCAAACTCTTTGAAGCTTCTCTTTCCACCCCACAATCTAAATTGCATCATTTTCCTTATCCAAAAAAGCTGTGTTATCTGTAGGAGTATGAGACAACTTTGGTGTAACCACCAAAAGGAATTTTCCATGTGGCAGAGGGAAGACATGTGTTCCTTAGTCTCCAGGAAGCAAACTTTGGTTCGGCAGTCATAAATGTTTATCAGCCACAAGGATAGGGCAGACTGAGAAATTACTACAGACATTGTGGATAAAAGCACATTCTGCTATTATAAGCCCTAAACATTCTAAATGCTAATAAAACCCAGACCATTTGTCCAAACTGTCTAAAATTTGGCATCAAGCTTCTAGGTATTGTTGAGAAATGGCCAAATGTCTAGCCCAGTTCCTGTTATATCCTCTTGGATCTAGTTGTTGCCCCCTTGTGGCAACCTGTCACACTGCTGCAGGCTTTAGGGCTTTTAGCAAGCTCTATCCCATGGGATCATCAAGAGCCTTTTAACACTGGGCTTTTACTTCGAATCTCCGCCAGAATGGAGTGTGTGCATTCACACATCAGCCCGTGCAGAATCTTGGGGAGCACACGCAATCTGGCTTTTTACTTGCACATTGAGGCTTCTCTCGATTTATGTCTGGGGTTAAAAAATCCTGTTTTTGAGCTGAGTTTCTGGATAAATGGAAGCAGACTGCCAGCAAAAAGCCTGAAAGTGCTAACTTGCAGAGTCTTCACATTAACATGATAAAAAGGCAAGTCAAGCTTTTGAGATGCAAATAGGAAGTTGCCTTGCGGAGATGCAAACACCAGAAAAACAAACAGTTTTCAGAGAAGCAGCAAGCTACTTTGCTCTATGAAAGTATTTCTGCTATTTGAAAGTATTACCTGCAAAACCTTACAAAACCTCCTTGTATGCTCAAGTTAACTCTTTTGTGCACTGTTAGTCTGCTTGCTGAAGGTTTTTGCCATGATGGCCGGGGGCATTAAACTGAGTTTAGACATTTTTTGAGGAATGTCTAAAGGTTGCTGGTTTAAACAAACAAACAAACCACCTACTGTAAAACACACCACACATGTGCCATGAGGAGCAAGCAGGGCCAATGTACACAAGAGCAGCCCCATTAATTCCCTGAACTGAAATGCTGCGATTCTTATGCGAAGTAGCTTCACTCATTGGATACTCTGGACCCACACAGTGAGCTTGAAGCTGCATGTTAAAAGGCTCCAGTTGGCTTCTTTCTGTACTAGGAAGGATACGAAGCTTCCTGCTTGAGGCAGACTTTGCCTCAGTATCAAGGTTTCCTTGTTCTGGTATGTTTGGTCTTTCTTTGAACTAGCTGTCTGGCTTGATCTTTTGGTATGTTTCTGATGTACAGATACTGACCCTCTGGCTCCTGACTTACTGCTTGCCTTGTTCTGGCATGTTCCTGACATTTGGCTACTGGTTGGAAAGCAGACCTACCTGCTTGGTTTGACTGCTGCTTGTTGATCCAAGCCCTGACTGGTTGCCTGGCTCTCCCAGTCTGGGCCTCTGACTAGTGCTCCCTAACGCCTGCTACCCATGGCCCAGTCCTGACAATTCCAGACCTGATGAGAAATGGCAGAGATAAGCAGTTTAAAATTCTTCCCTTATCATGCAGTTTTCTCTTGTTTGCAACTTCTTTGCCCATCTCCCCCCCTCCCATTACTCCTTGAAACATATCAAAAAATTCAAGGGAATAACAGAAAATATGTCCTTGCTATTTTGGGTAAAATCCAATTTCTCAAAATATTTGCTTTTAAAAACCAGTGTTAAGTCAATATTATTTTTTTAGAGCAGCAACAGTTGTGACCCATGCTCAGTGCCTTGTTTTCTTTATCTAGGTGTATCCTCTTCCCTAAACGAAGATGGCTGCCACAAGCCTGAGGCACAGGCTAAAGCTGTTGAAGGAAAACGGGGGATGTGCAACATTCTCTGTGGGTGTTTGTGACCGCGTAGTGCATGATATATAGTTACATTGTTGGCCTAGGCCACTCGTGTCTCACGTCAGATATGAAATTGAACCTGGTCTACATCCAGAACTTTACAAATTGATGAGTTCTTCAACAAGAGCTGCTATGAATGTTTGATGTGATGTAATAGACTACTGTTTGCTGCTGCTGCTGCTGGAGCAGCAGCTAACTCCTGCCCCAATAGGATCCTGAGCATCAACATTATCTGCAATGTGCAGACGGAGAGTATTGGGGCTGAGAGACCAAGGGAAAGTGTGGGTGCATGGAGCTAAATTGTAAATGATAACAACATGTGAGACTGGAGCTCATGTTTACTGCAAACATGCTGCAAAAGTTAAGGTGAGTGCCATATGTCACAATACCCATACTTTTTGGTGAATGAGAGAACTTTTACACACCTTAATTCTTCTTAACCAAAAGGAGTTTTAAAAAATTCAAGTCTTTGGAGTACATCCATAGACTGAAGTAAAGCCAGAGAGAGAATCAGTGGCTGGCTGCACCCTAAAAGTTAAGATACATGAACAGCAGTATCACTTATTTATTTAACATATTTATATACTACCCAAAACGTATAACACTGGGCCATTTACAATAAAACAATACAAATTAAAACATTAAAATAATTTAAATTTTAACACATTAAAAACTATAAGTCTAATTAAAAGGAATTAGACTTATGTATGTTAATTGCCTTTTAAAAATTTGTCAGAGATAGGGTGGCTCTTAATTCAGAAGGGAGTGTATTCCAAAGCCTCAGGGCAGCAACGGAGAAGACCCATCCGTGAGTAGCCACCAGATGAGCCGGGGGCAACTGCAGACAAACTTCTCTCTCTTTTTTTCCCCAAATTCAATTTTTATTGATTTTAACAATAATAATATTAACATTCATAACAAATACCGTATTTTACGGACTATAAGACGCTACGGACTATAAGACGCACCTTAATTTTAATCCAGTTTTTCAGAGTTTTAACATATTAAACTGTTAAAACATATAAGACGCACCTGAATTTTGGCGGATATTTTTCGAGGAAAAAAGTGAGTTTTATAGTCCATAAAATACGGTAAACAAAAGTGGACTTCCCACTCTCATCTCTTCATGAATCATCAGCTATAAAATTTACCGTTGCTATAATAATAATTCAAAACATATTTAAACCCTTACAAACACAATTAATCTACCCAACCTGCAATTATTATTAAATTGCAGACAAACTTCTCTAGATGATCTCAATGGGCAGTGGGTGGCTCATGGCGAAGACGATGTTCTCTTAAGAACTCAGGGCCCAAGCTGCTAAGAAAGATGGGGATGCTTTGACAAGCACTGAGAAGCTGAAATGTGTGCAATGGATGATTGGTCACTGCCTGTCGCTATCTGGTTTTAGTGTGGTGGACATTGATATGCTCTTTGGGGTTTTTTGTTTGCCTTATAAGTTATAACCAGTACCTTGTATTTTGCTTTGAAACTTATCGGCTCTTTCAATGTAACTCTTTCAATGACCCAGAGATCAACCTGGATACTGCATTCTGTACCAACTGCAGTTTCCAGACTACATACAAAGGCAGCCCCACATAGAGTGCACTGCAGAAGTCAAGTTGGGAGGTTACCAGCATATTTACCATTGTTCTGAAGTAGTTTATCTCAAGAAATGGACGCAGCTGGCATATCAGCCAAAGCTGATAGAAAACACCTTTCACCATCACCTCAACCTGGGAGACTAGGGAAACCGAATAAATAATAAAATAAATAGGGAGAGGTTTGGATCCAGAAGCACTCACAAACTGTGTACCTGTTCCTCCTCCTGCACACTCCCAGACTGCATACCTGTATCATGCAGTGAAGCTCTTCCTGTATCTATTTCAGAGTGCAGATAAGGAGGGCAAATGAGAGCTAGCATTCTAGAGAAAGACTTCTAGTGTACTGTTCTTTTTGAAATCAATGTGCAAGGAGTTCTTTTAACATGCACTTTAAAGCCACCTTTTAAAGTGGCAGCTCTCCTATATTTAGCAGAATGAGAACTGCTATGCCTATTTGGTAGGGATGTGCATCCCTCCGAACTGGTCCGGATGGGCACGGGGGGGGGTGTTGTAGGTTTAAGGGTGGGGGGTAGTACTTACCACCCCGCCGCTCTTCCCCCTCCGGCGCTATAGTTTTTGTAAAAGTTTCTGGGGCAGCAGCGTGCTTCCCTGCCGTCCATGGCCCCGTTGTTAGCCCTCCAGAGCTCAAGTACGCTACACACATGCGCCCGTTCTGGCGCGCGCGTGCACTCGCCACCGCCGCGTGCGCTCCGTACACGTCACACGTTGACTCCGTACACGTCACACGTTTTCAACCCCCCTCCGTGCCGAGCCGCCGGACCGGCTCGGAACCGGACCAGTTCGGAGGCCTCCAGCATGGCCTCTGAACCAGTCCGGGCACACTCCTACTATTTGGTCCAGCATAGCTATTGCTGGGTGTGTATTTAGGATTGTGAGCCCCTTTGAAGTAGGGAGCCATTTTCTGATTCTTTTTTATAATATAACACACTTGGGAAAACCTTTTAATGGAAAAATATTCAGATAATTGATTTGTCCCTTCCAGAATTTGAAATTGTATAAGCCAGCAAGAGGCACATCATGCGGCTCTATAACTGCATGAACTGTCAAACAATATAATAGAGTTCTCACATTAATCCATTTGGTAATTTCGATAATACATTTGTTTGTAGCTGTTCTTCTTAGATATTTATTCTTCACAGGTCATGATGTCAACAGACTTCAAGTCTCTTCAGTCTTCTTTTCTTTCTTTCCCACATTTCAGTTAGTTTTAATTTTTCACAGAACTCAAAATAAAAATAAACATTTACCAATACTATTATACAATAAAAGTCTTGTCAAACAAATGGAAAATCTATTTTGAACAATGTGGCTTCTTTTGCCAATGCCAATATTCAATTAATCTTTTCCAATTATTCACAAAAGTCTTACTTTTTGCCTTCCACCTCTTACCCTAATATACACTGGTGACTCTTCGATACAGAAGTGGCCATCTCTAAGAATAACACACCAAGTGGCTCATGGTGGATTGAGCCCACAAGCTTTTTTTGTTTATAAGTAACTTATATGTATGATGATGAATATTTAATTTTTTACCATTTTTTAAAAAGAAAAAACACCTCAAAACAAACAAACAAACAAAAACCAAAAGAGCATATCAATGTCCACCACACCAAACCAAGATAAAGACAGGCAGTGACCAAGCATCCATAGCACACATTTCAGCTTCTCAGTGCTTGTCAAAGCATTCCCATCTTTCTCTAAAAGGTGTCAGTGCCCTTTAACAACAGAAGAACAGACTCATCAATGCAACCCTCTGGGTTCTGGGCTTTCTATTTTGCCACCTCTTCCTGGAATCTCCCCAGGGGATCCACTAAAGAAGCCTCAAGTTTTTAAACAAACAAGAGTTTAATTGAGAAGCACATGCAGAGAAAGAAAGAACCAGCCAGCCGATTGAAATTAATAATAAAAAAGAACATATTTAGGAGTGGTTGATAAAAGGGGAAATTGGGAGGGAAAGGGCCCCAAGAATACGTCATACCTGTAAGCACAGTATTACTCCTTTCATAAGATCCCCTTGATGAAATGTGTAGGATTTGACTGCACCCTGTGAAGAGCGTTTTTTCCCAACAAGCTGTTCCCAGGGTGTTGAAAAGCTATCATTCATAAAAAATTATTGAGGGGGAAGGAGGTAGCAAAGGGGAGTTCAGAAGGCCACAGGCTCCAGTGGGAGCTACAGAATACGGCCCTCTGTAGAGCAAGCACCTGTTTTGCAGCCTCCACAAAAGCTTAACTAGAAAGCCCAAGGTTTCAAACAGGAAGAAAATATGTATGTATGTTTGTTCCCATATACAAAATCCAAACTTTAATACAAACAACATAAAATACAAGCTTTAACCCATGGCATGCTATATTATGCAGGATCAGCCCACTCTAGAATGAAAGGATGTCATTCAAATTTTCAGCACATAATATTTTTCATATTTATATGATAAATATGATATGAGTATCTCTAGGTGGTGTGCACAATTTTAAACAAAAATATAAAACAGAGTAAAAACAAAACAATTTCACAGAATAAAAAGGTTTAAAACAATTTCATGGGATAAAATTAATTTCAGTTAAAAGCCTGAGAATAGGTGTGTCTTGATGGTCTGCCCAAAAGCAAACAGAGAAGGAG
Organism: Hemicordylus capensis; assembly: GCF_027244095.1. Classification (NCBI taxonomy): domain Eukaryota; kingdom Metazoa; phylum Chordata; class Lepidosauria; order Squamata; family Cordylidae; genus Hemicordylus; species Hemicordylus capensis. Next base: position 133,161,397 of record NC_069661.1, read on the forward strand.
ATGCTCTTATTTTGACAGGGGACATATTCCAGAGCCCTTGGACGGCACAGAGAAGGCTGGTCTGAGTCGCCACCAAATGAGTCCATGGCAACCGTTATTGGACCTCTCCAGATGATCTCAAGAGGTGACAGGGTTCATGACAAAGAAGATGCTGAGAGAGAGAGAGAATGTGTGTGTGTGTGTGTGTGTGTGTGTGTATAACTAACTATAACTATAACTAACACACAATCACACTGAACTAATAATAAATTGAAATCAATGGGACTTAAAATGATTACCTTGGCTGGATTCTGCCCATTTTCAATTTTTTATTATTATTATTTAAAAATATCCATGTACATGGCAGTTTTACAAAGAAGACAGGATTCCTACCATCCAGGGCTTACAATGTAGCTATTGACACAACAAAGGAAACATGATTGGTATATTTCCTGCATTACAGAAAGAAAGTTCCTTGCCCCACAGACCTCACAATTTAATTCATAGTGAGGAGAAAACAGACACACGGAAAGAGAAAGAAGAGACTAAGGTAAATAACAGCAAAGATATGGATGGGAGCAAATGTGGTTACATGCCTTTAGGCTTTGTTTCAGCTGTGGGTGAGGAGGGGTTAAGACAAAGACTTCATGGAAAGAGGGAGGCAGTACCTAATAATAATAATAATAATAATAATAATAATAATATTCCCCAGTGAGGCACTACCTTGGCATGGTTGTGGGGCTTGTGTGCTCTGAGGAAGGTGAGAGCTATGCCAGAGGTCCAACCATACTAGACAGGTCTCACCAGAGGAGCCAGACAAAGAGTGCCTCTCCCATCAACAATACGGTGAGACATAACTTTAATAAATCTATACTGGATCGGTCGTCGCCCGGGTCAACAAGGACCGCGCCAGGTGCTATAGTCCCTGGACATCTGGTGGCAAGTGGGCTACAGGACTCAGGATCTTCAGTTGAGCAACCAGGGCTGGAGACTGCAAGGTTACTGGAAGAAACGTCGCTTAACCGAAAAATATATAAGAAAAACGCCAACAAGGAAATAATGATCTGCTATTACAAGTCTAGTCCGACTAGAAGAGGTTATTTAAAAAGAATGTACCAGATTTGGGAAGAGAAGCATCCAGATACAGAAATAACAGAACAAAGATTCATAATAAAAGAAGATTCATAATAAGAAATAAAGTATTCACAGAAGTTGAGCTGGAAGAACTGCAAAGAGCAACACAGGGTCAAGATATGGAAGAATTACCACCAACTGAAGAAGTTGCTCAGGTGCAGGTCGAGGAGGTGTTGGAAATAGAGGGTGCCACTGTTGCTGAACTGTTTCAAAATCAAAACCAGGCAACCTCCCCTTTGCCTTCACCTCAAAAACCCGAATGCTGTTTAACAGAAAAGCAACAAGAACTAAAGCAAAAAATAACTGAGCACATGAACCAAACAACTACCAGGGTTCGACTTCCAGCTCTAAAAACAGTTGCCATAAAACAACTTGCTCAGGCATTAAAAGATGTCAATGCTGCACTTGCTGGAAGAGAAAGAACATTGCAAATACTTAGGCATTCTCCAGGCTGGTAACATTGCACACACTGAAGTTAAAAGAAAAATTGGAAGTGAATACATCAGGAGAGTTAGAAAAATCGTCAAGTCCAAACTCAATGGCGAGAACACCATACAAGCCATAATCACCTGGGCTATACCTGTTATCAGATACAGTGCAGGAATAATAGACTGGACCCAGGCAGAGCCAGAGACGCTAGATCGTAAGACCAGGAAAATAATGACCACCAATCACGCTCTGCACCCCTGCAGTGATGTAGATAGGCTATACCTCCCTTGCAGCTCAGGTGGAAGAGGAATGCTGCAAGTCCATCAAACAGTAGAGGAGGAGAAAAGAGGCCTTGAAGAATATATCAAGGACAGTGAAGAAGATGCACTTAAAATGGTCAATAACGAGAAACTATTCAACACCAATGAAACAAAGCTGGCCTACAAGAAAGAACAAGTCAGGAACCGAGCAGAAAAATGGAAAAAGAAGCCCCTGCATGGTCAATAGTTGCACAATATAAGTGGAAAATCAGACATCACCAAGACCTGGCAATGGCTTAAGAATGGTTACTTGAAGAAAGAAACAGAGGGTTTAATACTGGCTGCGCAAGAACAGGCACTAAGAACAAATGCAATAAGAGCAAAAGTCGAAAAATCAACCACAAACAGCAAGTGCCGCCTTTGTAAAGAAGCAGATGAAACAGTGGACCACCTAATCAGCTGTTGTAAAAAGATCGCACAGACTGACTACAAACAAAGGCATGACAAGGTAGCAGGGATGATACACTGGAACATCTGCAAAAAATACAAGCTACCTGTAGCCAAAAATTGGTGGGACCATAACATTGAAAATGTTGAAGAAAATGAAGATGTAAAAATATTATGGGACTTCCGACTACAAACAGACAAACATCTGCCACACAATACACCAGATATAGCTATAGTCGAGAAGAAAGAAAAACAAGTTAAAATAATCGATATAGCAATACCAGGGGATAGCAGAATAGAAGAAAAAGAAATAGAAAAAAATCACCAAATACAAAGATCTACATATTGAAATTGAAAGGCTGTGGCAGAAAAAGACCAAAATAATCCCAGTGGTAATTGGCGCTCTGGGTGCAGTTCCAAAAGACCTTGAAGAGCACCTCAGCACCATAGGGGCCACAGAAATCACCATCGACCAATTACAAAAAGCAGCTTTACTGGGAACAGCCTATATTCTGTGACGATATCTATAACAATTGACAATAAAATTCTGGCATCCCAGGTCCTTGGGAAGGACTCGATGTCTGGATAAAACAAACCAGTCAATAACACCTGTCTGACTGTGTAAACAAGAAATAATAATAAATAATAGGATTTCTATACCACCCTTCCAAAAATGGCTCAGGGCGGTTTACATAGTGAAATGATAAATAAATAAGATGGATCCCTGCCCCCAAAGGGCTCACAATCTAAAAGAAACATAAGATAGACACCAGCAACAGTCACTGGAGGTACTATGCTGGGGGTGGATAGGGCCAGTTACTCTCCCCCTGCTAAATAAAGAGAATCACCATGGTAAAAGGTGCCTCTTTGCCAAGTTAGCAGGGGTTTGTGCACAACCAGAATGTTGCAGGTTTTATTTAAAGATGTGGGAGAGCAAAAAATCACAGATCTTCTCGATAGGTTTTTAAGCCATTGAACTGTCAGATAATATTAGAGCATTGAGGCAACAGAATTTCATTTTGCTCAAAATAACATTAAGCACTTACCTCACCTTTCATTTTTTATATCAACAGATCTGGATTTCATTTCAAACTACGCTGTGCATTTTTGTAATTCATATTTTTATGAAAAAATTGATATAATGCAATATATATTTTGCAAAAATAGAAATACTTGCATGTTAGCACCAGACAAGTCCATATCTTGGCTCCTATGGAAAGAACACCAAGAAAATATAGGATAGAACACCAAAGGAATATAGGATATTTATTGATCTATCGTATTTTATTTATTTATCATATTTGTTTACCACCTGATTTGTGCCTCTTTAGGTTGTTAGATGTCCATCATTCCTGATAATGTGGTACTACCACCTGTGTTTTCAGTACAGCAGATGTGTCTTGGAATAACTGTGTGCAGTAGGTGAAGCTGAGGTGGTGCCCCAGTGCCACCCAGTGAACTTTGCAAGGAAGCGGGGATTTGGATCTTCCACATCAAAGCTAAATCCCTAAACTAATACACCATACTGCCTTTGTCTGGAAATTATGACTAGAAGATAGTGAAGGAAGAAAGATTGGGGGTGGGGGGAGAGAAAGTCATAGCTAAAATATCAGAGGGAGACAACATATTTTCCAAAAGTTCTAAGGGTCTTCAGTACAAGTCTGGGGTGCACAATACAACCATCCTCCAAACATGCCAGTCAAACATTTCCATTCCATTCAAGAGAATGTCTTCTTCATTATGAGCCCTGCTGCCTATTGAGATAATCTGGAGAGGTCCACCTGCAGTTCATCTGGTGACTACTCAGGGACAGGCCTTCTCTGTTGCCACCCTGAGGCTTTGGAATGTGAAATAAGAGCCTGCCGAAATAAGAGCCTTCCCATTTCTGACAGCCTTTAAAAGGACTCTCAAGACACATTTATTCACCCAAGCTTTTAAAACTGTTTTTATTTGTGTTTGTTATAAACCACCCAGGAAAGTGAGTTTGTGGCAATATATAAATATACTCAACTAAATAAATTTATAGATCACTTTATTTTAAGAAGTTCATCCCTTTTAAAAAGTTCTACTTATGTAGAATTAGATAAATGAATGTAATTTGAAATGAAAAAGCTATTGTGAAAACCAACAAAAAATTTAAAATGGAAACAAAAAGAAGTTCATACATTGCAGAAAAAGTGAGCAATTTTTCTAATCCAGTATATATTTTGAAGACTTTGATTGTGTGAAATAAAGTCATACTTCTTATTGACCTACAGATTCCAAATACACAATCCTGCCACTGAAATTAGCTGAATGCACTATGTTTTACACTGGAATATGCTTGGAGAAAGGTTGAATTTTATTTTATTTTTTGTATTTTTAAGAAGAAATTCTGAATATAATTATATTTTAACTGTTATGGTTCTCAACAGGTTTTTTTACACTCTATAATCATATCAATAATTCCAAAAAGACATCATTCCCAAGAGAAGATCTTTCTCAGATTCAAATTTACTTTGATTCAATTTTACCATGGCTCCAGGTCACTGTCTGGAGGCTTCCCCAGGGCCCTACTGCCTGCCTGCCTAGGTAAGCCTCCAGAAAGAGACCTGGAGCCAGGACTCAAGGATCGTTACAAGGGCAGTGGGCGATTGCTTTTAAGAATGCCACCTGCTCCACAGCTTTTCAGAGGCTGCCCCCAGGTGCTTAACAGGCAGTGAAAATCAGGTGGCAATTTGAAAGGAACTGTGCACTATCCCTGCCCCCACTGGAGCCGGAGCCAGTCTCATTGGCTGCTGCCCTCTTTTTTCCGTGTTTGGTCTGGGGAAAAGTACCAGAACTGTGTTCCGGTGCATCTGGTCCCACTACACTACAGATGACCATATAAGGTAAGATTGAATTAAAGTAAGCAGAAAGGAATCCTGATAAAGGAATCAGAGAAAGATCTTCTCTTGGGAATGATGTCATTATGGAACTATTGATCTCATTCTAGAGTTATTGGTATCATCTTGCCTAAATACCAGTGCAGGGGAGCAATAGCAAGAGGGCATGCCCTCACCTCTTGCCTGTAGGCTTCTCAGAAGCAGCTGGTAGGCCACTGTGTGAAACAGGATGCTGGACTAGATACTAGGCCTTGGGCCTGATCCAGCAGAACTGTTCTTATGTTCAAAACAAAAAAAAATGTTTTACAAGTGGAGGCTGAACTCAGCCTTTATGGATATACCGCTTATGTTTGATAATTCTAATTTTAATGCATCTTCTGCATTAAAGACCAGCTTCTCGTGTGTGTGTGTGTGTGTGTGTGTGTGTGTGTATGGGAGATCTTGATAGGGATTCATCGAGAGAACTTATACACAGCAAGTTCAAACACAAATTGGATTCTTGGTGGCTGTATGAGTTCTCTCAATGAATCCCTATCAAGAATTCCCATACACACACACATATATATATATACAGACCAGAGAAGCTACTCTGATAGACAGTAACTGAAAAAAATCCTGGGGGGGGGGGGAAACCATGAACCCCACAGGCTTGCGGCTGTCTGGGGGGAGGAGTTGTGGTACAACCCACTGTGCCCCCAGACCCACTTTGAGGTGCCCTGGCACCCCCCAAAAGGGACAATGGGCTGGCTGGGCCGTCTCAAATCCCCAGTATTCTCTATGGGAGAAATGCAAAAATTGGAAACATTTAAAATCACAAGTGTCTGATTGCTTTGGGGTTCGGTGGGTGCTTGGCACCCCTGGGTGCCCACCACCCACCCCAGTTTTGTGCCCTTAGCAGGCCATCATACCAACACACAGTGACAACTAAAAAGACAACTAACTGGAAACAAAAAAACCACCACAGAAACAGACCTGCTGCTGTGCCCGCACAACTGCAAAGCCAAGGGGACCAAACCAAACAACAACACAGACTACACAACAAGAGCCACAAACCAACAAGACCTAAATAGGCAGTAAAACCAACCCGGCACACAAACTGCAAAGAAAGAGGGGCAAGGCAAAAACACACCAGTGAAATATTTGCAAATATACGTTTTGGTAGTCCCACTGCTCCCTCCCCACAAGTTAACTATGTACAACAGCAAGCAACACAACACAGTTAAAAATTTACATACTAACAAATCTACATATTTACAAATCCACAGTTTTACTGTCCCCACCCCACCCCACCCCACCCCACCCCACCCCACGTCAGCTGCCTCCCCGCAAGTCACTTATTTACACATTCAGAAATGTACATGCTTACAAATCTACATATTCACACATCTACACAGTGCTACACTGGCACCAACCGCCTACTGTCTGTGTGTGCCCATGGCCCCCCAAGTGCTGTGGTCAGGTGGAACCAGTGGCTAGTTCAGCATCAGGTTACGCCAGCGGGGATGTGTATCCAGTTGCCAAGTCACAGCACTAGCGGGCACACTGCAACTTGGCACAGCTGAAGGAAGAAAGGGGGAGGGGAGGGATGAGCCGATGCTGCTGCCGGGCAGCTGAGCAGCACCATGGGTCAACCATGGGCCAATCACTCACCCAGCTCAACCTCCAGCTTGAAGTAGCCCCGCAGGGGGAGGTTAACCTTGATGTAAACCAGCTACTCGACCAAGCCTGGGTCCAACCAGGACTAGGTGGGTGTTACCACGTCGCCAGCACATGAAAACACCTGCTTGCTCTGGACGCAGGTTGGTGAGCAGGAGAGGATGCGCACAGCAACCACCGCCAGGTCTGGCCAGACTTGGCAGTGGGTTGCCCAGAACTGTGTGTGGTCCATCTTGGGGTCTTCCTCCACAGGCTCCTTCAAGTACTCGGCAATGCATTGCTTAGCACTGGGGGGGTTGGTAGGCCGAGCTTCCCGCAAACTGGGCAAGGTGCCAAGGCACACCCACTTAAACCACCTGGCTGATTTAAAGGGAGGAACTGCCTGCTGAGTTGGCATCACTGCCTGGGACGTCATGCTGCTGGACTGGGAAAAATAAGGGGCAGGAGCTGAAGGGTCACCCACACTGCTGCTGCTGGGTGTGGGTTACGCACGCTCGGGGGGGGGGTGCACCATCACCACCCTCCTGGTCTCTGCCAGTCCTAGTGACCTCCTCTTCCCTAACTCTCTTGACCAGGAGGTCCCTACACCTGGGGAAGTTATCTATGCAAATGACTTTGTCCTTGATGGTTGGGTCATAGAGACAAGCCAGGACATACTCCTCCTTGTCACTCAACTCATCAACAAGCCTGTCAACAACCCTGGCCCTTAGCCTTCCAGCCAGAGCACGCCCCTCTGGCATGATCAGTGATGTCCGGAGTTCACCCATCAGCTTCTCCAGGAGGAGAGCCGTGGGCAGGGCCTGGCTCAGAGGAGTGGTGTCACCACACAAGCACTTTGTGGAAAACATGAAGGGATCGAGTGCTGACACCATCTCAGACATGAGCTTCCATTCCGCATTGGATAGGTCACACATGCCCAAGGACTCGTTCCTCACCAGGTCGTTGAGGGCCACCTCCTGCTGCAGCAGGTGCTGGAAGAAGAGGAAGGTGGAGTTCCACCAGGTATCTACATCTGTGGGGATGAGATGTTGTGGAAGCCCATGGACATACTGCCACTCGTAAAGCAGGCACCTGGACTTCTCACTCTGGTGGAAGTGGGCTGCAATCTTGCGGGACTTCTCCACAAGTGCAGCCATGGAAGCAACAGCACCTACCATGGAGTGGCCATGTTCCCTGGACATCTTCGCCTCCTTGAGGCCAAAGGTGTCCCTGACAGTCAGGTGGAGCATGTCTGCCATGCACTGGATGTTTACACACTACAACACTGACTCTACTGCTGCCATGACATTGGAGCCATTGTCTGTGACAATGAAGCCGTGGGAGAGTTGTGGAAACCTGCGTATCCACTCCTCAATTTGGCAGCCGAGTACAGCTGCCACATCCTCCTTCATGTGCTTCACATCCATGGTTTCCACGTGCAAGATGACCCACCTATGACAAAATGCGGTGTGGGACACGCTGAAGCCAGAGGCAGCACAGGAGGTCCCCTCTCTCACTGGACCCCACCAATGGGCAGTCAGGGCCAGGAAAGCAGCGTGCATCCCACTCACACTGTTCCACAGATCAGTGGTGAAGTGCACACTGTTGCCAGCATGGCTGACACGGGCTCCTTGCACCACCTGTACAGGAAGGGGACCACGTTCTGGCTGAACGTGGTCCTTGAGGGAATGGTGTAGTCAGGTGCTAGCGGCTAGAGTATCCAGTGGAAGCCAGAGTTCTCGACCACCTGAAAAGGCTGGTCACCAGTGACCATCATCTCCCCTATGAGACGGGAAAGGAGACGTGGGCCCACATGAGCAAGGCGCTTCTTGCCTGACAACTGCGTCCACTGCTTGACAGGCAGCATGCTCTGTTTCATGGAAACTGGTGCACTGCCCTTGTCAGTGCTGGCTGCAGGCACACGAGGTGCACTAGCACTGCCAGCGGAGTCAAGTAGATCCAGGTGATGCCGTTGCATGTGTCACCACATGGAGGTCATCGCCAGATGCTTAACATCCTTTCCCCAAGTGCCCTGCAATGGACCCAGCGAGCAGTGGTTGGGGCATCTTGAGGGACCTCAAAATGCTGCCCAAAATCACTGCTTTGGGTGGCCTCAGATGTCTTGGGCCCCTCTCACTGACGCTGCCGCGCGCACGCCGTGACGTATGCGGCGCGCGTGCGGCAGCATCAGAGACGAGCGCGCGTGCCAAGAGGAGGGCGCATGCGCGCCACTAGCACTCGTCTCTTTTCAGCCTTTACAAAGTTTAAAGCCTTTACAAAGTTTTTACAAAGCTCGTCTCTTTGAAGCCTAATACAAATGACGATGGGGGCAGGGGTGGCAGGGAGGAACTCTGCCGCCCCAAGAAGATTTTTCAACGGACCAGCGCCAGAGGGGGAAGAGCAGCGCGGGGTGGGTGGGTAAGTACTACCACCACCACCCCGCTTAAAGAAACAGTCCCCCCCATCCCGGACCGGGGGCCCGCCGGACCATGCACACCTCTAATATATGTGTGTGTGTGTGTGTGTGTGTGTGTGTGTGTATCCCAATTAAAATCAAAACCATTAACCACCCTGAGCCATTTTGGAAGGGTGGTATAGAAATTGAATAAATAAATAATAAATAAATCAATTAAACAATTAAAATCATTTACATTAAAATTATTTAAAACTACATTAAAAATTTAAAATCATATATTTAATTAAAAGCCTGGGTGAATAAATGTGTCTTCAATGCCTTTTTAAAAGTTGCCAGAGATGGGGAGGCTCTTCTTTCAACAGGGAGCACATTCCAAGGTTCAGAAGCAGCAACGGAGAAGGCCCATTCCTGAGTAGTCACCAAATGAGTTGGCGGCAACCGCAGACGAAGCTCTCCAGATGATCTTAACAGGCAGTGGGGCTCATGGTGAAGAAGATGTTATCTTAATACCCAGGGCCTAAGTTGTTTAGGGCTTTATATGAATCCGCCAGGGCCCTTCTTTCTACATTTCAAGTCTGCTTGCAGCTCCACCATCAACTGAGATTCGGTTGGCAGGGCCTTTTCAGTTGTGACCCTTCAACTCTGGAATGCCCTCCAGGAAAGCTTCACTGTGCTCTCTCTCAGAGTTTTTCAGAAACATCTAAAGACACATCTATTTAGCAGGTGGTTTTTTTAGTTATTTGCTGTTTGTGTATCTGTGAGTTCAGTTTTTAAACTTTTTGTGTATCTGATTTTAATTTGGTCTCATTTTCAATTGGAATTTTATTTATATTGTTTCATTCTTATTTTTGTGAGCTGCCCAAAGTACTATTGTACTGAAAGAGTGGGATACAAATATTCTAATAAATACATAACCCAAAGTAAAAAATAATTATTCAGACATTTTTATCACAACCCTGAACAGCATTGCAGGGGCTGGAAATCTGATTTTACTTCTGTTTTGATCCACACATTTGATTATTTATCTATATTACAGTGGTGTATAAGTAGAAATGTATTATGCCAGAATGTCCAAATTAGAACAGAAATTTACTCTGACAGCCAGACAATAATTCTGGAGCATCTTAAGGAATATCTAACATTTTTCAGCAGACAACACGTGTTTGTGTGTGTGTGTATTTCCAGCTAACTTTGTTTTTAAATGTTCTTAAAGGAACTGGAATGTACTCTGAGAATGTTGCATATAACAGAAGGCACCAATGAGGTTTATATAATAATTGTGTGTTTGTGAAGGGATACCATTTGGAAATGCCTATATTTCTACATCGTATATAAGGGCTCATATCAATTCAAGAGCTATTAAAAGGCACAGCATGCAATTCAATTAGAGAATGGACTGAAATAGGAAAGTATGAATGGATTCATACTTCCCTATTTCAATTAAAAAAATACTCTGCTAGAATTGAGTCACCTATTATCATGAAAATCCAGCTCCTTGTTGGCTTCTAAAGAAAGGGAGGAAAAAAACTGAACTTTTTTTGTTTACGAGCTCTTGAAAGCAATAAGATGCCACAAGACTTGATCCGCCTACTCTGTCTCTTTTCAGACTCAGTAAGGCTTCCTTTTTTCTTTCTGTTTTAATCACTAGTTGATGCGCGGTATTAATTCTCTAGCATGCAAAACATACCTCTTAGAAGAGAGAACACCACTGGTGGTGGACAGCAGAGCTCTTGTGCTCTGAGAATTAATCCGTCCTAGAAAACCAAAAGCCAGCAACCCTCAATACAGTAATCAGCATGTTTCCACTGTGAAAACTCCACTCTCCCATTTAGAACATGAAACCCTATCCATTATGTATTTTCCACAAACAAGCTATCAAGTCTTCTCTAGCTGTGTATTATTTGTCTTATAGGAATGGTGCATCCCCCGGGCACCACTCTCCCCCAACACAAAAGAGAGAGAAGAGGTTTCCTATTCTTTAATCTTAATTTAAGTTTATTTGGATTTACTTAGTTCACAGGATTTTAACTTTGTCACTCTTAAAACTTTAATGCTGTCACTCTGAATTCTCTGCATTTCTGTTCCAGCAACAGGCTTGTGGGTTTCTCAGGAACAGTTAAAAGAATATTAAAAGTTATCAGTTTCAAATTTTTCTTTTAAAAAAAAGTCTTAGGTGGCTTGCATAATCTAAAGTTGGAGAATTTCAAATGTATCCATAATATTATCTGCTTTTCAAATACTATTTCAAAAATGAAAAATAAGACAAAACCACAGTTAAAAGAAAAATCAAGTTTATTCAGTTAAACCAAATTTCCTGCATAATTGGAGCAATTTTATACTTTTATACCATAAATTGTCTTTTTCCTGTAACTAAAGGCCAAACTAGCCACAGCCTTAATGAAGTCATTGGCCCTGATAAGCTTACTTTTTTTTTAAAAAAAAGGTGTAAAATAACATATGCGGGGTGGGAGTGAGGTCAGGGCTGGGATGAGAGTTGGAGTAATTATTCATGGTCCCAATCTGGACTGGCCACCCCATGCATGCTATTTTGTCTTGGGGGGGGGGGAGCTTACACTGGCTCAAATGGGAAATTTCTCCCTGCCTAGGCCACTAGTATGTGTGTGTCTGTGTGTGGAGGGATGATATGCATCAGGACTGCAGTGGGTGATAGGTTACTGCCACTATTCCAATCCAAATAAGAGCCTCTCATGCTTACTATTTACACCAGAAAAAGCAACCACACCGGGGTCAGTTGAAGTCATTGAAGTCACATCTTGTTTGGCCCTTACACATCAAACATGAAGTTCCTTCAATTTAAATACAGATTACTTGCAAATCCATTTCCTCATTAGTGCACATAGCTCTAATAAGGTGATAGATACTTGCATCTAGGGAAGATACAATTCCAGTAAGATCTCATTTATTTATTTATATCCCGCTCTTCTTCCAAGGATCCCAGAGAGGGATACATGGTTATGCTTATCACCACAACAACTCTGTGAAGTAGGTTAGGCTAAGAGATAGTGACTGGTTTAGGATTACCCAGTGAGTTTTACAGCTGAATGGGGATTGGAGCTTCAGTCTTCCCAGTCCTTGTCCAGCACACTAATGACTACACCACACAGGCTATTTTCTTGTTAAATGCGCAAAGAGGCACCTTCCAAAGTGTCTCTTTGCCCTTTGCAAAGTATAAAGATCCCTCTGCTTAATATAAAAATTTCCTTTATATTAAGTAGAGATAAAGCAACTGACCCTATTCAACTCCTGCACAGTATCCCTCCAGTGGCTGTTGCAATGTCTACCTTTGTGTTTCTTTTTAGACTGTGAGCCCCTGTGGGGACAGGAGCCATCTTCTTATTATGTTTTTCTATGTAAACTGCTCTGAGAACTTTTTGCTGAAAAGCAATATATAAATTAATAGTAGTAGGGTTGAATGAAGTGCTTGATATGCAGCAACCTACCTTTTTAAAAAATGCTCACATTTCTAGGAAGCGGTTCCTATTAATGTGGCCATGCCGAATTAAACATCCTTCCATGCTAAAAGAGATGCTGGGCATGGAGATTTTAGAACATCTGAACACAATACATTGCAAAAGAGCTTAGGTGAAAGAGCAGTTAAGACTGCTTTCTGGGCACATCATTTCATCTGTACCTTCTAAGACAAATAGCTAAACTCAGCTTCCTTATGTTTTCCATTAAGTAGTCTAAAATAATAATAAGAATTTGATGCGTTTGTGTTCCACAAACTATAATTCTTTTCTATTTTAATGAATAATGGAAGTCTATTTTAATATTTTGCAATTAAGCATTTGATTATTCTAAATCAAGCATAATTTTCCATTTCCTTTAAAAATGGAATAGTTAATAACCAATTCTTCTTAAGTAAGACCATTTTGGGGGCATAATATGCCCATACTTTGGAAACTGAATGGTGCATATAAGAAAATCAAGAATACATGTATTTTAGTATCTAAGGCAACTAGATTGAGTCATGTGGAGTTAGTTGGCCACTGTCTCTCACACCCATCTCATTCATGACACATTCCACAGTGTTCAACAACAATACAGAATGGTACCCAAAACAGAGAGGCAGAGCTTTCTATTCTTCAGCCTCTCTTGAATTAATTAACTGGAAATGAGTTTTGTCAATGTTGTGGAAAGACGGGTTGGAGAGTGGGGGTGAAAAGAAACTGCTAGAATTAATCACAGTGAGAAACTACCTTTTAAGACTTCCAGAGTTCAGAAAAGTCCATGAGAAGCGAAAAAATAATAAAAGGGGAAGTGGGCTGACTTACCAAGGGAACAAATAAAATTCAAACAAACATCCAGTTCTGTAGAGACATGCCCTAGAGCAGACAAACCTAACACCTGCTGCAACAACAGTTTTGGCATTAATTATAATTCATTATGTAAAGGATAAATTGTGGAAAAGGCTGTGTTATGCATGTTGCAATTCAATTTATTTGACTGTTTTTACAATGGTAAATTAGTATCTGTCAAATAAGGAGCAAGCAAAAATTCTGAGCAGATTGTTCTAATGATTAGGCGATATTAGGGCAATTTTCAGTCATTCCTCAGAAAGTGGCTTCTGATGTTCACCTAAAGTGGTGATGAGCATGAGTGACTCAATGCTTCTAGGTTTTTGCAAAGGAGTCATTATGCTCCCAGAATGGATAACCCATTTTGCATGAAAGACATGCACATCGCCCACCATTTGATACAAAATGTGGGGCAAGTGTGGGTCATTCATATTGCTTTGGGTGATTATCCAGAATCTGTAGCTGCAAGTCAGTTCGGTGGATACACTACATTTTTCAGTAATGGAGAACAAGGGTTGAAAAATTACCTTGAAAGCAAAATATCCACAATTTGGGATTTGCAGTTTACTTGGTATTTATTTAGGTAGTCAGTCTAATACATAATTATCTAAAGATATAATTATTCTTATTTCTTTTGTTGAAGGGAAATTCAAATTCCAATACTTTTCAAGAATTTTATTAACAGTAACAGCTGTATCATGTTCATAGCAAGATACCTTCCTTTATAGTAGGCAATGATCCTTCCTACTTTAGCTGGTTATAGATTTGGTGTCTTTCTGACAGATCTCAAAATTAGTTTCTGATCTTGCTTCTCAACTTTCAGTCCCATGCTCTCAAGGACAGCATTGTCAGCCAGTCCCTGCTGCTCCATCTGTGCAATAAGCTCTTGGTTTCTTTCATTGTGTTCAGTGAGGTTCCGGATCGTGTACACTGCCCACTGGCTTACAACTGTTGAACAGAGTTAAGGAATTTCAGTAACTTAAATAGACTGATCAAGTCAGTAAATTGTGTACATCAATTTAATTTAACCAACAGTAATCTTTGTTAAAGAAAGTCAATTTACAGGAACAGAACAGAACTTTATTATGGTTGTAGACCAATATACAAGAAATACAAACAATGCATTGTGTAAATAAAATTTAAAAAGAAGAGAAAAATATATAAACTACTTACGAAATGCATTGCTAAAGATCAGATAGAGTTTTGCAGATTATAAAACAAAACCTGGCCACTATATTAATAATTTTTTCATCTGGGTTAAGTAATAAAAACTTCAAATAAAAATAATCAGTGGCTTAAAAACTTAGACAATAATGGGGAGATTAATCTCAAGCGAGCTTCCTTTAAAAAATCACAATGTAAAATTGAATGTGTACTGGTCTCCACTTGGCCAGAACCGCAAGGGCACAGGCAGGCAGGGAAAGCGATGTCCTTGAACCTGCCCTCTAAAATGGCAGATGGAAGGGCATCCATTCAGGCTAATGTCAATGCACATCTGAATTTGGGGATAATAATAGAATACAGATAGCCTGCTGGCTTGAGATTAAACAATTGTGCCCCGAGACAGACGGTCTTAGTGACAGAAGCAGCTTCCTCTTGCAATCCTACATCAATGATGCGTTGTTTGATCTCCCCCTTAGCCCGGTCATTACCCATCTGCAGCAGAACCTCTGGAGAAAACCCATAGTAAGTTAATGTATCAATAATCAATGAAAACCATTTAAATTTACAATTTACAGGTATTAGGAAAAACAGTGGGTGATGATCCTCTGCAAAGATGTCTCTGTTCAATTCATACTGACAAATGAAATGGAAGAACATGTGCCCATGTGCAGAATTACTGTCAATATCAAATGTCCAATTATGAAAAATGTCTTTAGAAAATAGTAGTGGTTCCATTATTCTGTATGGATCAAATTGAACATGAAGTTAATATAAATTCTAGAAATATATCATGTTAGTACATGGAAGGAGGTAGTCATTTAACAAAGGAAATTTATCTACCGAGAAAAATACATCAGGATCTGGATCATGTCTTTTCATTTAATTTTCTAAAAGAAATTTCTATATTCTTCTGTTACAGATTATGATGTTACCATTATTGGTTGTATCTTGTTCATATGTTTATTTAGTTAAACCTTAAAGTCTTGTTTAATAAAATGAGAAACAAGATACAAATTCTCTCTCTCTCTCTCTCTCTCATATATGTATAAATTACCAAGACTGTCGGTATGAAGTTGCTTTTGTTAAGAAACTGAGGACAAAGGTAGCCTGTGACAACCTATACTTCTCTCATGGTGGTCCCTCTTCAAGAAAAGCTTAAGGCAAACATTTGATCTGTGATTTAATAATTTCCATCATCATTAATAAACTAAATTCTGTGCATTCCACTACAATTTTTGCGTACATACTGCAAGCTAGGTGTTATGTCATGAAATATAATTGCTCCCAATACACCTACAAAGGAGACAAAGAATTCTGACTCACATTATAGAAGAGCAGAGTGCCTGTAGGGCACCAATTATTTCCTACATGTAGCTTCACATCCAGGATAAAGCTATGCATAACTTACTCACATCTTTCATATTTTCATGCTGTGTTTCATATGGCCATTTGCCTGGAGGGTAAGAAAGGAGCTATCTAGAGTCTGGTGACGCAAGAACGCCAACCTAAGTGATAGGCCCTGTGGAAATGTTTGAAGGAGATATCATTCAAAATATATCATTGTTAAATATCCCCTGTAATGCTGAATACACAATAAAAACACAATCTACTTCGTTCAAAGTTGGATTTTTGTGTGTACTGATTTGTGCTGTGCAGCTCCAAAACAAGCCCAGCCCAAATACATGAAGCACAAAGCCTTATTTCTGATCAAAAGCCTTATTAAGAAAGAGAGGAGTAAGAGGAGATGGACTCAAATCAGAGAGAAAACAAGGCAGCAATTCGCAAAGGACAGACACAGAGCTAGTCAGCTTGTCTCTGGCAACATCTTTTTTCAAAGCCAGATTTGAAGGACTTTGCGGATTTTACACCTATTCCCTTTCATACTTGTAGCACAGAGATAATTCATAAAAGCTTTAAGAACACAACCATGCAACTTGGCACTATTGCCTCCATATGTTTCAGGTGATGCTCACACCCCCAGAGACCACCATGTAGGAGCCATCAGCTGTTATGAACTACTCCTCTAATTAAGGCATAGGGGTTGATCACTAAAAATACCTACAACTATTTGCAAGATACTCAAAAATAAATAATTAAAATGCCATTGTACATAAACATGTGATAAGCACCGACTGAATACTACAAGTGCTAAAAACAAGATAAAGTTGCTACAAAATCGGTGATAAAGTGTCACATGGTTTGTGAATCCATTGTATCCTCCTTTTCATACAACATGTATACGGTCAGCTGGAAAAAAGGGATTTTAACATTGCAGATTGCTCACTGCTTTCTCCTTTCCTAATGTAACTCTCCCTGTTCAGAGTCATGAATATGTATGATTGCCCTTTTTAGCATGCTGAGTGAGCCTGAGACTTCTGGATGGCTGGATGCAGATCTATACAGACTTAAGTGTCACAGGAGATTAAAGCAAGTCCCCAGTTAATATTCACATTACCCTCTTGTTCTTTTCCAAAGACAGATAGAAAATTGAACATATTCTAAAGTACATAATCCGACCAACACTTTAAGCACTTTATTGTATATTCACCTTTAGAAAGAATTCTTCTATGGTCTCCATAGTTACTACAAATAGGAGAATGAGCCTATTTGTTGCCAAACTACACAAAAGAAAACAACACAGGGATCACAATAGTTCCAATTCTGTAGGTTTGCTCTAGATTTTTTTTTAAATGCACACACACACCCTAAAACACATTGTACAGAGTGATATTATTTTTAAAAACTGGATTTTCACTGCCAAAATAGGTATTTTCCCCTCGCATTCAGCTCAATGTATGTCTTCACATTGTTACAATGAGACAAGATTCCTAAATTGTACGTATTCCCATTATATGCCCAGTTTTAAGATATTAAGCAGAAAAAACCTATGTTTCTAGAAGTGCAGGAGTGCCAAAAGGAGCTTCTTTGTGCTGAGTGTTGAAAGAATGGAAATACATGTTATGAGGCAAACAAATTGTGCTTGCTTCTTAGCAATAATTCAAGTGGAGTGGGTGCCTTTTCCCTGACCAGTTCTCTCCTACAAATACTCCCCTCTGTCATATTTAACTCCCCTCCCCCACCCAGATTTCATTGGGGCTCTGAGATGCTCTAACACCAACTGAGGAAAATTATTGGCTTGTGGCTCTTCAGTTTTATTTTCAATATTATGTTTTCAGAACATAACAGCAGCCCTGCTGGATCAGGCACGAGGCCCATCTGGCCCAGTATCAAGTTTCACACAGTTGCCCACCAGATCCATCTTGGGAGCCCACAGGCAAGTGGTATGTGCATGCCCTCTCTCCTGCTCTTGCTTCCCTGCAACTGGTATTGAGAGGGGTCATGCCTCTGAGGCTGGAGGTTGCCCACAGCCACCAGACTAGTAGCCATCAATAGACCTGTCCTCCATGAATTTGTCCAAGCCCCTTAAAGCCATCCAAGCTGGTGGCCATCACCACATCCCATGGCGAAGAATTCCATAGATTAATTATGCGGTGTGTAAAAATGTAAACATTTTGTAAATTTGTGTGGGAAAACTTTGCCCCAATATGCATCACTTTACACTTGCTTACACTGAACTGCATTTGCCATTTTGTTGCCCACTCTCTCTGTTTGGTGAGATCTTTTTGCAGGCCCTCACAATCTGTTTTGGATTTCACTATCTTAAATAGTTTAGTCTCATCTGCAAGTTTGTCCACTTCACTGCTTACCCCAACTTCCAGATCATTTATGAACAAGTTCAAGCGCACTGGTCCCAGTACAAATCCCTGGGGGACCCCACTTCCTCCCTCCCTCCCCCATGAATACTGTCCACTGATTACTACCCTCTGTTTCCTGTCCTTCAGCCAGTTACTGATCCACACATGAACCCTTCCCCTTATCCCGTGACTGCTGAGCTTACACAAGAGCCTTTGGTGGGGAACTTTGTCAAAAGCTTTTTGGAAGTCGAAGTATACCATGTTAACAGGATCACTTTTATCCACATGCTTGTTGACACTCAAAAAATTCCAAAAGGTTAGTGAGGCAAGATTTGCCCTCGCAGAAGCCATGCTGGTTCTCCTTCAGCAAGGCCTTTTCTTCTGTATGTTTAACAATTTTGTCCTTAAGTATGCTTTCCATCAATTAACCCAACACCGAAGTTAAGCTGACCAGCCTGTAAATTCCCAGATCCCCCCGAATCACTTTTTGAAAATTGGAGTTATATTAGCTACTTTCCAGTCCTCTGGTACAGAGCTTCATTGTAGGGACAAGTTACTTTTTTTTT
This sequence comes from Hemicordylus capensis, assembly GCF_027244095.1. Lineage (NCBI taxonomy): Eukaryota > Metazoa > Chordata > Lepidosauria > Squamata > Cordylidae > Hemicordylus > Hemicordylus capensis. The sequence goes on from NC_069661.1 coordinate 133,180,305, forward strand.
TTTTTGCTATAACATCAGCAATTTCACATTTGAGTTCCTTCAGAACTCCTTGGTGGATGCCATCTGGCAATTTGTTAATGTTTAGTTTTTCAAGACAGTTTAGAACATCTTCCCTTGTCACCTCAAACTGGCCCAGTTCTTCAGCCGCTAAACCTGAAAAGCTCAATTCCACAGACGGAATATGGTCAGTATCCTATGCCGTGAGGACAGATGCAAAGAATTTATTCAGCTTTTCTGCAATCTCCTTATCTTCCCTAATAATCCCTTTCATACCGTCATCATCTAAGGGTCCAAATTCCTCCCTGGCAGGTTTTCTATTTCTGATATATTTAAAGAAGTTTTTGTTATTCCCTTGGCACACATAGCTGTATACTCCTCAAACCCTCTTTTTGCATCCCTTATTGTCTCCTTGCATTTCTTTTGCCAGAATTTATGTTCCTTTCTGTATTTTTCTAGGGATGGGCCAGTGGAGGGGGTTACCTTGAAAAAGCAGGAAGGGTGCTCTTACCTCCCTCCCCAAATTGTGTTCCCCCCGTCAGTGCTGTGATGAAAATCACTGACGTGGGGAGGCAGTGTACCTCTTTGCTGCCCCAGTCAGTGTCCTCCCAGAAGTGGTGGGCCCTCCAAGCATGTGTGCCATGAACATGCATGTGTGTGGTGGGTGCCCAGGCACCCACCACTTCCGGTTTTACACTACCTGGGGTGGCAAGAGGGTACACATCCACCCCACACCAGCCCTTTTTAAAGCAGTGCCAGAAGGAGAAACAGGGTGGGGGAGATAAGAGCACCCTTCCTGTGCCTTAAGGTCACCCCCACCCTCACGTTTGAACCAGTGCTCTCTATATTTTTTTTCATCTGTGCGCGGAATGAGTTTTGTTCTGGGAGGAAGTATCAAGGCAGTGTGTGTATACATGCATTCAGAATGGGGCCTTCCTGATTCAATCTGAGGAGATCAAAAATTAACCGAGTGGACATAAAAAAAAACTTGTGAGAGCTGCGATGTGCACACGCCTTAGAGGGAACACTGGTTCAAACGTGGGGTTTCCGAACCTGTTCAGCATTCCTTGAATGGAACACCGAACAGGTTCGTGCACATCCCTAGTTGAAGTCACCCATTATTACTGTCTTGTCTCTCTTTGATGCCTCTCTTATTTGCTTCTCCAATTCCAGGTCACTCAGTGTTTTGATCTGGAGGGTGATAGCACATCCCTAGTAACACATTTCCTTCCAGTCTTCATAATGTTACCCATAATGATTCTGTGGAGGACTCCAGTCCAACTAGGTTTTCTAGCTTGTTGGAACCTATCCCTTCTTTGATATACAGTGCTACTCCTCCCACAAGCATCCCCTCCCTGTCCCTTCTGTGTCCCACTGGTTCTCACCATTCCATCAGGTTTCCATTCTAACCACTATATCTATGTTTTCATTAGCAACCAAGCACCCCAGCTCACCCCTCTTCGCTCCAAGGCTTCTGGCACTGCTATATAGACACCTATATGCCAAGTACCTCACCTGGTGTTGGCATGTTCTATCCACTTTACCATCATTTGACCTATTTGGCAAGCTGTCATGTGTTTCCTTCTGCTCAACTCCTGGCTCTACTCTGTCCCCTTCTGGTTTATCTGAAACATGTGCACTTTCACACCTTGGGGGATTTTGCTAGCTGAACCAGATACCTGTTGGCAATCCCCCAGGCATCATTTTAAAAGCTGCTCTGCAACCTTCTTGATTTTAAGCACCAGCAGTCTGGTTCCATCTTGGTTCAAGTGGAGCCCATCCCTTTTGTACAGGCTTCAACTTGCCCCCCAAATATATCCTAGTTCCTAACAAATCTAAACCCCTCCTGCTGGTACCACTGTCTCATCCACACATTGAGACCCCTCAGCTCTGCCTGTCTCACTGTCCCTGCACATAGAACAGGTAGCACTTCAGAGAATGCTACGTTGGTTTTTATTACTATTCTTTAGTGCTCTGACTTTTTGTGAATTGGCTTGAGTTATTGGAAAATAAAGCTTGCATACATACATAATGTGTGTATGTGTATATAAACTATGGCAGCCATCAGCCCCCAGGAAAGAGTAGAACAGAAAAGAGTAGCATGAAAACTACTGAAATGCACCCCCATTTTTGTTGCTTGTGATTGGGCATTGAAAATGTGGAGAAGGTGGCATTTTAAGACAGCACTAATACATATGGGGGGTGGGGGATAGGTGCTGCACCCCTACAAATGTTCCCAACACATTACCCTGGCAAACACAAGTTTGAAACATGCATTTGCCCAGGTAATATGTAGTTCAAGACTAAGCCATGCTGATGTAATGTTGATATTTCAATCAATGTTGTCTTATTTCCAATACCTGAGATAGAGAAGCTTATAGTGGTGGTGAAATCCTAACAATCTGCCCTGAGGGTTACAAATCTGAATTATTTACCATATAGTTTGAGAGTCTTGCCCTGAAAATGAAGAGCACAATCCAAGAGAGGCATATATACAAAGAGACCCAGGTGGGAGGGAAGGTGCATCCCCAGTGCACCTCCCTCATACAAAGGGTGACTTCACACATGATGAAGAACTGGGGGTTTGGCCAAGTCTCCAGAGCTCTGTAAACACACATGTGCCCAAATTCTGATGTCAGATTGGGCACTACATGTGAACTAGGGATGTTCATGAACTGGTTTGGCTCCTCCTTTGGGAAGCTCGGCCATGCACGTGCTGATGCCGCTTGCAGGCTGCAGGGAACACAGTGCCACAGTTGTGCACAACTTTTGGTAGGGTGGGCTGTGCCCGGAAAAATGGTGTAAGCAGCACAGCAGATAAGGACCTGCTTTTTGGGGGAACCACTCCCCACCCCACCTGCCCACCCTGTTCATGTACATCCCTAGTGTGAACCCACCAACGCTGGCATTTTTTGCCCTATTTCTGATATGGAACGCAACATCTGTCCCTCACTTCAAATCTTATGTATCGATGTTGGGTTCCATACTGCAAATAGGGCAGAATATGTCAACATGAGTGGGTTCACATGCTAGAGCCAGTACTGGCATAGCCTTTCTGACACCACAAGTAAGGCAGGCAGGCATTCCTGGGGCTACAGTGGCTCAGCTGAATTACTGGTTCACCGTGACATATGAATTGCCCACATTCAACTCCAACTATACAAGATCAACCATGCGTATGGATATTTTATTCTTACAATTAAAAGCAAAACAGACTTGTTATGCCTCAGCCATAGTTTGAAACCTTAGTAAATCTTTACTTAAAGCGGTTCATTATGGCAAAGTTTGAGAAATGTAGATGCCTAAGGCAGATATTTATCTCTTATGTTCCTGAAAAGACAAGTGTTGGCTCAAAAATAAGACTGATTAAAATTAAATGGTTTTCTTTTTAATGGAGGGAAAACTTCTTTATGGCATTTTAGAACATTTAAAATATTTCAAAAGCTAAGCTTTAATATATTAAAGCTCCCAGTAGATATCCTTAGATATAATCAGGCTTAATTTGAAGGTCTGCCAAATTTGCATATAATTTTATATTTAAAAAGTCCTAAACCCAAACCTATATAATGCTAAATTAATCCTCTCCTTGAATACTGGAGTCAAAGTGACACAGAGAAGTAAAAAATAAACAAAACCAAAAACAAACCTTTGATTTCAATCTTGAACAACTCCATGTATTCTCCATGTATTCTCTAATGGGATCAACTGCTCTGTGGTATTTCATGCCCCCCACTCCCCACGCACCACCTTGTAATTTTTCTAAATTGTATTGTATACCCTGAGGATGTGGGGGTCACAGCTGCATTGAATGTGAAAATGAAGTTGACATGCATTTTGACTCCATTATTTTTGCTGTAATACTGTATAGCTTATTCTAAGCATAGGTTGTATGTATGAGTTTGAAGCTCATGATACTATGGGTCATGCTCAAGCCAACCCACTTGGATTATTATTCCTATCACTTGTTTGGTATTTATTTGACCCCAACGATGAAACACTTAAAACTTAGCTGTAAACTAAGATCTATAAAAATTAGTAAAGGTTAGGATTAAATTTTAAGTTAAAATTAAGATAAGAACTGTAGAACTTTAGGGGAGTGGGAGATTAGAGGCAATTATAAAATACAAAAACTTCTGGCACACACACTCCCTCTCTCTAAACACACACACACACGTTCCAGAAGTTTTTGTATTTTCTGCCGTGAAACAAGCCATTTATAGGACTTTAAAAATTTTTTTTAAAAAAATAAATTCAAAAAAATATTTAAAACCAACAATTTTTCCAATCCATTTCAATTTGGCAGTGGATTATGGCATGGGTTAGGCATGGATTAGGCCAAAAGAAGCATAACCCATGCCATGTGGTGAGTTGTGACCTTTAAAATGCCTTTAAATTCATTTTTTAGGGTAGCATCCACCCACAAGTTCTTTGTCATCCTAAGTTCAGTAGATCTGGCACAGCTGCCTGCTTCTAACATGCTGACACCAGTACAAGTAAAAAATGCCCACTTTCTTCTACGTACTTAATACACAGGAGAAAGGAGAGCAGCTACGTGAAGCTGGTGTTAAACTGCCCTAATCTATTTTATCAGGTTCTTTTATTCTAAGACTAGCCAGGTTATTCCTAACCAACACCCCAATCCAGCAAGGATGACCCAATATGAGTGCAACGTTCTGCAAATATTGCCAGTATGAATACACTATACCTTGGACTACACTTACCTTTCCAAATCCTAATACTCAACCAAGCCTTATGAACTGACTAGATGTCTTTTGACTGTTTGTGTGTCTATCTTTTTATTTGAATAGGGATATATATCCATGGCCACCTGTTCTGCATGATTAGTTGTGTGCAGCTATAAAAGTACTGACACAATAATTGTTTAAAGTTATCATAAGATTTCCTCCTATATTACAAATTTAGCAAAACTTTAAATATGGCTATTTCATGTTAAAACAAAATAGTGTCGCTCAGAATATACACAATGACTAGCCTTTAAAAATTAAGTAATTGTAAACCGTCCTGAGCCATTTTGGAAGGGCGGTATATAAATCAAATAAATAAATAAATAAATAAAAATAATAAATAAGTAACAAAAGTCAATACATCTACCATAGGATCAGGATGATTGAATACAATACAAAACACACAAGAATGCATTTCACACACCTGTAAAAAACATATTATTCTGCCTAGGAAAGTATGTAGAATTGATTGTGAAAGACCAGCTTATTATATCTGTCTGTCATTATCTCTCTTTAAATCACTTTATACCCTTCTAAAACACACCAGTCTATAAGCCCATACTAAGGTGGAACATGAGCACATGGATCATAACATCTATATAATTAATTCTCTTAGCCAGCATGTGTGTCCAGGATTTGGCAGCAGAACTCTCGCAACATGCTGCAAGAGTTCCGGCGAGAGGCCCAGCCGAGTGAGGAGGGCGGAGGAGAGGGGGAAGAAAGTGGCGCGGGCGGGCAGAGCGGGGAGAGAAAAGTAGCAGTGGTAGGCGGGCGGGGGGGAGAGAAAAGCAGGGGCGGCGAGCGGGCGGAAGGAGGGAGAGAAAAGCGGAGAAAAGTGGCGTGTGGGCAGAGGGGGAGAGAAAAGCCACGAGGGCGGCAGGTGGATGGGAGGGAGAAAAAACTGCTGGCGGCGGGTGAGGCTCCGTGTGGGGGGAGGAATGGGAGGGGGGAGGGCTAGAAAGCGTGGGGCTGGAGGGGAGGGGAAAAGAGGAAAGACCAGGCAGGAGGGAGAGGGAGGGGGAAACAGCCGGCCCCAAAGCGCCTCACAGATGCTCTGTGCAGGGCCGGCTAGTTTGAACCTAAAACTCAAACATTCTCACAACTTATGTTTAGAATCGTTATCAAGTTGAATATGAATCAACATCTTAGAACTAGCCTACATTTCTTGAGACTTCCCAAACCAAATGCCTTGTATTATGGTCTGCCAGGTGATTAAGAGCTCCCCTGTCATTGCAGTGCAAGACAAGCAGGAGCAGCAACAGCTGCCGCCGCAGCAACAGGGAGGTTTCTCGAGCCTCTGTGGGATTCCACACACAGCTGGTGGTGTTTTCCCTGACAGATCACAGGTTCTGCAAGCCTACCTTAGAATCTGAGTGTGAAAGCTAAACGTTTCAACCTGCTATATCCTTCCTTTCTCAGGGGAGAGCCTATCAGTGGCTCCATGGGCAGTGGGGACAGACCCCATTTTGTTTAATTTTAACATCATTTGAACACAAGTAAAAGCAGACATAATTCACACCTTTGACCACCATTTTCAAGCCACTGATACTGTGTTGTAAAAGCGGCCACAAACAGAATAACTATGATGGCTTACTGCTTCAGAACTTGATCACATTCCTATTTTTGCTCTCTTCAGCAGTGTGGATTGTTTTCATAGCATGTGGCCTCTTTCAAGCTGAACTTCAACTATGAAATGTTGGTTCATTTCCCCAAGCAAGCCTTGGGGCGGCGGGAGGGGACCTTTCCCCAAACAAACTGCCATTGTTGTAGAGCATAGCAACTTGATTTCTCCTGGATTTAACCTAAGGTTTCATAAACCACAATTATACCAACCATTGCCATGAGGTAAAAAGTACCTCTGACTGTCAGACTGAATACAATGACAGAAAATGGTCCACAAATGAAGTATGTAGAAATTAGCTCATATTCATATTTTCAATATAGTATTCAAACTAAGGGTGCTGTACATGTGATTCCACAAGAACCATTGTAACAGGAGAGCAAGAGAGAAACCACAGGTTTTCCTTTCACAAATGCTGCCAATTTTGGCTCCTTCTAAGCAGCCAGTTGCATGAACACTCAGAAAGGCAGCCTTGTTTTTCCCCTTTAACTATCACAACATTTTGGTTACAGGAAGGTTTGCCAGACTGACATTAACATAACACAGAAGCTTCGCTATACTGCTCTTTCAAGCCAGAGACCCTTATTTTAATCAGCCAAACATTAAATGGCATATAATCATCATAACCTTTTGCAATGACTAACATGAAACCATGTGTGCAAAAACTGAATGTAGTTGAAGAAGATCGCTTTGGCAGCAATCCTGAAACCACTTATTCTAAAGTAGTTCCAGAGACTTATGTATGACTACTCTGCAGTAAATGACCCTTGCTGCTTTCATCTAATATCGAAAGTTTTGGGGTAAGGGGAAGCATAGTAGGGAAAGATCTGGTTACAACTCAAATGAACTTGACAGAAGTTGCCATTACATTTAAATATTTACCAGGATTTAATCACAGATTGTCTAGGGTGAGATGGAAGTCTTCCTAGATAAGCACTGCATTGATGTCATGAAAGGGGAAAATAGGGTTACACTTTCTAACTCAAACAAATACTTCCTTTGCAAATTCATATAATTGTTTAGTCAGTTACTGTCATCTATGGAAAGTTAGTAGATCTTCACAAATAGTTTCTCTATGGATAGATTTTTCTATTTATATACATGGAATACACTACAAAAACTGAGTTCATAATGATGCATCAATTAGTGTGGATTGTCAGATACTACAGAAATGAAGGGCATATAAACAACAGTGTAACAAAGCAACAGCCAGACTTCACCCTGGGTGTCATAAAATTCAAGCCAGAGGGGATATCCTCCTTTCACATCTCTCAAGATGCTAATTCATGCCAAAGTAACATTGCAGCTCTCCCAGTATCTTCTAAGTAGAATTTCTTCATATATCATATTTGTGTTCACTAATTCAACTGAATACTTCATCTGCACTCTAGGCAAAAAACCCTCATTTGGTGATTCTGGTAAAGGAATACCAAAAAAGTATTGCCCATCCAGGTAGCATCCGACATGCAGTAATGCACCAATAATGTTACCCAAAGCTAAACTCAAGACTAATTTGGGGTCCCCCCCGCAGAAACATTTAAATAAAGTTGAGGGAAGCAAAAAAAAAAAAAGTATGACAAAACGTCCAAAATTTCTCTGAAGGAGTTCTATATACTCTTAGGTAGCCACCAAACTTCATGTAAAGTGAAGATTGAAGCCAACTTGGGGTGGGGTGAATGGTCTCCTCAGATAAATCATCTAAGAAATTTTTGAAGGAAGCCAATTTAATTAAGAGAATTTAATTAAGACTTAAAATTTCCCAGGGTACTTTTGCACATTTTCTCCTTCATTGTTTACATTACTGTCTTACTTTCACCTTATTCACCACCTCTTTCATTTTGGGAACATCAAAGCTTGGCTTCTTGTAACATGGAGGTTTTTCTTGCTAGTTATTGGATACACTGACTTAAATGGGTGTTTAAATACTACACCCATCATTTTACACCCAATACTACACCCATTTTACACCACACCACTCTGTTGCTGCCCCTAGACTCTGGAACGCTCTCCCAGTGGCCATTCGTTCCTCAGACTCCATCACGGCTTTTAGAAAGCTTTTAAAGACTTGGCTTTTTACCCAGGCTTTTACATGATCGTTTTTACTGCGGCTTCTCTGTTTTTATCTTTTATCTGTTGTCATGTTTTTATGCTTGTTTATATGTTTTTAGCTTGATTTTTTATTGCTTGATGTTTTTACTGCTTTTATTGTATGTTTTAATTTTTGTAAACCGCCTTGGGGTTTTCTTTTAACGAAAGGCGGTATAGAAATGTAAAAATAAATAATAAATAAATAAATAAAAAAATTTAACTAGACAAATTTCTAGGAATAGAGTATCACCAGAAAAAACAAACTATTTACCACATTTAAGATAATCTTCTACACTTTTAAAGACAGTCTCTTTCAGTCTTTTGATCCTCCTGAACTTGGTGATCACCAGACTTAAGAAGTTCGTAAGGAAAGAAAATTAAAGCTAATGGCCCTTTTACTTTCTGGTATTTCTGCTGGAATTTTCTTTTTACCAGCTCCAACAGCAGAATCCTCTATTGTTCCTTCGTCATAAAATTACCAGACATTTGAGTTTCCACTGGTCCAACTTAATAAAGTATGCAAAATGGATGAGCTGCTTACTAACTCATCTACCTGTTCTTTTCAGCTGACTAGACACATCATTTGAAGCAAAAGCTCCAGAACTAGCTCCAATGACCAAGTTTGGTTAGATTCCACTATAGATCCTAATCTAAAGCGACAACAATGAATCTGGGATATTCAGAAAGCTAGAAAACAAGACATAATTAAGTTTAACCAGCACCATTTGTTTTAAGACTGTCCAAAAAGATGTAGTTTCTTCACTTGATTACTACCCTTCAAAAGAAGCAATAGTAAAGGTCATCTTAGCATGAAGTTATAAGATTTAAATGCTGATCAAATGCATTACAGATCTGTTAAAAAAAAGAATTGGTGTCCTTTAGGCATTTTCCCATCCAACATATTTGCATAGCATTTTATGCTCTTCTACATCCCATAATACAGATTTTCTATAAATCAATTTCATCTTATTAAGAAACAGAATAAAACACCAGGCAACCAATAAATACACAGAACAAATTTCACAGAAAATGTTGTATAACCCTTAGTCCAAAATGCACAAGCATTTAACCTTTTATTAAGTTCTCATTCTGTTGAAAATATAAATAAGCCAACAACTCTTTCTTGATGTAAGCTGTAACTCTTCCTAAGATAGGGTATAAACTATAAAAACCTGGTTTAGCATTGGCAGTACAAGTTTAATGAATGAAGTTATGACTGAAATTAGTGATATTTAGGATACAATCGAGATAAAATTACATATGCCTAAGGCTGCAATCCTATGTACACAATTTAGGACTGGGCCCTATAGAACTCAAGATTTATTTCTGAGTAAACACATAGGATTGCACTGCAAGTCTTTTTTGAAAGAATTATGACTAAATTGAAGCTCTCTCTCGACTATGTCTTTGAAACCTATTTTGAGATATGCAAACAGTCTCCACAAAGCATTATCATATACAGCTGCACTCCCAGTTCAAGTTACTAGGTTAATATTGGACCCAATGTAATGCAGGCTCCATCAGACAATATTTCATCAAATACAATCCGATAAAAATTTTGGCTGATAAAATGATACCATAGAATATCATACGATATCAGACCCTATCAATGGGGGGCTTACCTGAAACACAGCAGCAGACCCCCTTCTATCATCTAACTGTAAATCAGCTGCCTTCTGGTCAGCTTCAGATTTAAAATGCTGCCACCTACCCACACCACAAGGCCCTGGGGAAGGCAGCAAAGCCATGATATTGAATTATTACCCTGGTACATTATTGCATTGGGGTATAACTATAGAGACATCCTATAACTATAGGGGCAGCCATTATTTCCCAGAGAAAAGACACAACACCTTCCCCGAATCATTGTGGGGTGACTGCCTGGGGAGGGGAGCATTTTAAGAAGTTGTCACTGCAGCTGCCCAGAAGGCAACTGATTTCCAGTTAGAAATACAAGGGAGCCCATCAGGTAAGGCTATCCACCCACTCCAGGAGTGCATCAAACCGATATGATTTATCAGATTGATAAATCTGGATGGGGTTATGCTCCCCTGGAAGGAACAGGTAAGCAGTCTGGGGGTGCTTCTGGATCCAAACCTCTCCCTGGTGTCCCTGGTTGAGGCAGTGGCCAGATGTGTTTTCTATCAGCTTCGGTTGATATGCCAGCTGCATCCGTTTCTTGAGATGAATGACCTCAAAACAGTGGTACATACGCTGGTAACCTCTAGATTGGGATTACTGCAAAGCACTCTATGTGGGGCTGCCTTTGTACGTAGTCCAGAAACTGCAGTTGGTCCAGATTGCGGCAGCCAGATTAATCCCTGGGTCATCTAAGAGAGACCATATTACTCCTGTGTTGAAAGAACTACACTGGTTGCCGATACATTTCCGGGCAAAATACAAGGTGCTGGTCATCTCTCTCTCTCTCTAATTCTCTAAGTCGTATCCATGGCTAATGCCATGTGTGACAGCTCTTGCAAGAGTTCGTGAGCAGAAGCACGATGGTGACTGGGCAGTGGGGATTCTATATACAGATAGGGAGGAGGAGCCTGTGAGAACAGAAGAACCATGGTGATTGGACAGTGGGGATTCCATATGCAGATAGGGGGATGGATACACAGAGAGAGGGGGGGGAGGGAGAATAGTGGGCAGGAGTCTGTGAAGAGAGGGGTCGTGAGGGAGAAAAGAGCCCCTTCTGGTGAAGGAGACTGCCATTGTGTGAATTAGATGAGGAAATAAGATCTGTTAACTCAGGGAGAGAGAGAGAGAGAGAGAGAGAGAGAAGGGAGGGTGAGAGGGTAAGAAAGACAGAGGGAAGAGCAAATGGAGAAGAGAGAAAGAGAGAAAAAGAAGGGAGAGAAAGAGAGAAAAAAGAGCGAAATAAGAAATAAGAGCCTCCCCATCTCTGGAAACTTTTTAAAAATGCACCGTGAAGACACATTTATTCACCTAGGCTTTTAATTAGATTTATAGTTTTAATATTGAGTTTGAAATGATTTTAATGTTAATGATTTTAATGTTTAAATGATTTTAATGGTAAACACCCAGAGATGCAAGTTTTGGGCAGTATAGAAATATGTTAAATAAATAATAAATAATAATTTGATGCATTCAGCCTGCTACGAATCAGGTTGAAAACTCACAATCAGGATTGGGTAAGATTTGATCCTGATTTTTTTCAGCGTGGTGTAGTGGTTAGAGTGCTGGACTAGGACCAGAGAGACCCGAGTTCAAATCTCCATTCAGTCATGATACTTGCTGGGTGACTCTGGGCCAGTCACTTCTCTCTCAGCCTAACCTACTTCACAGGGGTGTTGTGAGAAGAAACTTAAGTATGTAGTACACCGCTCTGGGCTCCTGGGAGGAAGAGCAGGATATAAATGCAATAAATAAATAATTTACAAGGTTATTAAAAGGATACAAGGATTATTGTCATCAATGCTGCAGTTATCCAGGATCAGCGGGATGCCATCTAACTCATAAACCTTTAAGAAAAGAAAATATATTTAATAAAATATTTATTCTTTGTTGTTGGTAAACACAACTATAATACATATAACACATTAACAAACCATTCAATTTAACAAGTTGTATTGAGGTGTTCCCATGTTCACTCAAGCTCCAAATGCCAGGAAATTCCAGCTATTAAGGGCCATGCCCTTAACAAATGTGGTAAGCAATATGGATATGGCATGATATCTTATGCTGTGATTAATTCCAGGTTAACCACCACCCTGGAGCTGGATGGCTGTCAGTGCAGAGTATTACATTTCTGCAAAACCTTTATTATGGTATCTTCAATTTATTCAGGTTAATGTTTACAACATTGTAAATAATGTTCCAAAATGTAGGTGGGTTCTTTCCTGAACTGTGTATCTTGGGTGTTTCATGTAACAATATCCTTAAAACAGCAACCACATTTTCAAGGTCTAATGCCAGTTCAGTGGGAATCTGAAATTTCCACTGTGCACACATCCTGACGGCATGTTGTATGAACCCAGACATTTCCAGTGATAGGCAATGTGCTAACTTGACACAAAACTGAGAGCGATAGTCTAGGATCTGAAGTCTGCTTGTTGAACTCAGCCTCATATTGGGTCGGAGCATTGCCAACCAAAGTTTACCAGAAAAGTCTGGATTCAGGCGACATGCTCTACAGGAGCGTAGGTGTGGCGGGTATTACAGATTCCCACTGAACTGACATTAGACTGATTTTGTGAAGAGTCCCAATATCTCGTCAACTTAAGTGGCGCAGCGGGGAAATGCTTGACTAACAAGCAGAAGGTTGCCGGTTCGAATCCCCACTGCTATTATATCGGGCAGCAGCAATATAGGAAGATGCTGAAAGGCATCATCTCATACTGCACAGGAGGAGACAATGGTAAACCCCTCCTGCATTCTACCAAAAAAACCCCACAGGGCTCTGTGGGCACCAGGAGTTGAAATTGACTTGAGGGAACACTTTACTTTACCCAATATCTCAATTAAATCTTCTACACACAGAGAAAGTCTAGCATATATTATTTTTAAATATTTGGATAGGTCTGTGCATGCCAACATTAGGCTGCCTTTCTACTAAGAAAGAACTACAGAAATGACCACTTTGTCAGTCATCATACAGTTCATGCTTATCTCTTGATCATGGATCCAGGGACTAAATCGTCACACTGTCATTCACTAATCCAATTGGGTAACATTTTATTTCCACTTTAATAGCTAGGTACTATCTGATCTCTGTAACTGATTCATTCAGTACTCCATTTATAGATATGTATTCCCACCAATCAACCTATTAGTATGGCCATGTATTTAGAAGGCATACAACTAATAATAAAGGACATTTGATTTAAATCAATGCTTTAGCAAGAAGTTCTGGTAAAAATTAATCTGCCCACTTTCCTTTCACTATAATCTGAATTGATAATTACCATCTTCACAAGTTAGCCCACTTGCACCTCAAATGTTCATGCATCCATCATCTTAAATTGGGGTGGGTGACATCACAAATTGTACTATTGAAGTCTCTCTATGTGTCACTAGAACTGTGCTAAATTCGATCCAAATCAGTTCCAACTTGCACCTCAAATGTTCATGCGTCTGCCATCTTGAACTGGGGTGGATGACATCACAAACTGTGGTGTTGAGGTGTCCCTATGTATACCTACAGCTGTTGCAAATTTGGTTCAACTCCAGCAGTTCAGAAGTTAGCCCACGTGCCTCAAACGTTCATGTAGCCGCCACCTTGAATTGGGGTGGATGACATCATCAAAAACTATGCCATTGAGGTGTCTCTACAACTGTACCAGATTTGGCTCACAATGGTCCAGGCACTGTGAAGTTGATAGAGGGGACACACTAACACCTTTAATTTAATCATTTAAATCACCTTAATTTATATCAATAGGAACACAGGAACATAGGAAACTGCCATATCATTGGTCTATCTAGCTCAGTATTGTCTTCACAGACTGGCAGCGGCTTCTCCAAGGCTGCAGGCAGGAATCTCTCTCAGCCCTATCTTGGAGAAGCCAGGGAGGGAACTTGAAACCTTCTGCTCTTCCCAGAGGGGCTTCATCCCCTGAGGGGAATATCTTGCAGTGCTCACACATCAAGTCTCCCATTCAGATGCAACCAGGGCAGACCCTGCTTAGCTATGGTGACAAATCATGCTTGCTACCACAAGATCAGCTCTCCAATCCATGTTGGTTGTTTTCATTTCACATGTCTAAACATTTAGCACAGCCCCTGCAATCTTGATAATGTCAACTTTAATTTGAAAAAGCAAGTCAGTTCCCAATCCTCATCATTGTAAACACATAGGTTAGAAGATGTGTGTGGAATATCTGCTGAGGGCTTAAAAATCAATATGGGGTGGGCCAAAGCAAGGCAGGGAAGCCACCTTAGTGCCTTCCACAACTTCCAGTCCTGTTAGAGGTTACAAGTTCAATTCAGCCTTGAAGACTCACTCTTATCAAACTAGAAGGAGGAGAGCTTGCATTTCTTTCTCCTTTGCTCCTTTTGCACCTCTCAGGTGGGCCAATTCTGCATTTTTCCTGCTTGTGCCATAATGCGAGGGGCTTTTCCCTTTGGCTTGATGCAGGACTTTGCAAATGCCTTTTAGGAGGAGTGCCTTTTAGGAAAACGTTTTACCAGAATGACCTTTTACCTAGAATGCAGTCAACACTTCATTTCCAAGCAAATATAGAGAAAGAAAATGGATGAGACTTGAGTTTAGGAGCTCCTACCAACTGCGAGGGTTTCTAGCAAAACCTCGCTATTGGCAAATTCTCAGTTGGTGAGTAATTAAAGTCTATGGGAAACAGGGAGTTAGGGGAACTGCGACTGCAAAAAGACCTAAAAATAAAAGGGAAAAATTAAAAAAAAAATTGCTAAAGATCACCCAAAATCCTGTAATATTGCTAAGAGTTACCAAGAAGAATGAGCAGACTGGACCTCTGAATTTTTTTTTAACCCTTCCAAAACCAGTCAAAGGCATTTTAAAATAGGCAAGGCACAGCAAGCCCCGCTCCCAAATCACTAAAAAACCTCGCCAACCACACATACTTGGGTTGTGGTTAGCAAGACCTTTCACAATTTCCCATTCGCATATACTCAAAACCGCGGTTAGTAAAACTGTGGTTAGAGAGGGATGACTGTACACTGAACCACCCCCAAATGGCGAAGCGAGCGGGTCTGGTAACAGTCCTCCTTTTCCATAGCAACTATTCCTGTTCACATTCCTTTGCTGAGGGAGTAACAGCCTACCGTTTGTTGACGGATGTCAACAAACGGTAATTTTGTTACCACCCCTAATCTTTATATCATCATTCTAACAACAAAACCCCCCAAAATCATTACATAATTTGAGCTGCCTTTAAAATTCAGTTTTACATATACAGATGTACTTAAAATGTACATCTTGGAATAAAATTTAGTTTAATTAAAAAATATATTTTAAAAGATTTGTATCCTCCTTACTAGTTCCAAGGTGCCTTATAAAGAACAAGCAATATAAATACAACACAGGTCCAATAATAGCACACCAGACTAATAATAGAGCACTAGACCAATCTACAAACAGTTCCCACACTAATAATGGAGGGGAAAGTCACTGTCAAAACAAGTGAGTTTTCAGGAGGCACTGGCAAGTTAAGAGGGAGGGGGCCAGCCAGATTTCCTGGAGAAGTGAGTCCCACAGGGAGGGGTTACCACAGATAAGGATGTTTCCTTCATGGCCACAAGGAACTCAGGTGGTGGCACCACTTTCAGGAAGTCTTCCTTACAATTTTTTATGGACCAGGCAGATTCATGTGGGAGAAGACAGTCATTCAAGTATCCAGGGCCCAAGTCATTTATGGCTTCAAAAGTCATCACGGACATCTCAAATTCTGCTCAGAAATTAATTGGCAATCATTACAGATTGCAAAGGCCCAGTGTAACGTGGTTCATGAGTCTTGCACCAGTCAAGACTCTTGCAGCTGCATTCTGGACGTGCTGAAGTTTCCAAGGATCTTGAGAGATAGCTCCACATAGAGCATGTTACAATAATGAAATCAAGATGTAAAAAGGGCATGGATAATTGTGGCCAGATCTGACCAAGACAGGAATGAATGCAGCTGACACACCAGCTGAAGCTGGGCAAAGCCACGCCCAAAGCCATGGCAGACACCTGGATATCCAGACAACTCACAAACTCCAAAATGACCTCATCCAGGAGTTTCATGTAGAAGTTGAAAAGCAATTACCATTAGCCAAACTTATTAAGCTTAATGCGACTAAAATTTGTAAAAACCTGTAATGATGTTGTGATTTGTATGTCAATGAAAGCTATATATTTATTACAAAAAATATAGAACCACCAAGGTATGCATATGCTGTAGCACTAATCACTACAACAGAGACAGCTGATGCCTCCAGCTCTTCAGAACAAGACAATACATGAAGCAACTATCAGAAGATTATATATTGCTTTCTTAAGCCAAAATTAAAGCTACCAAGGTTTTAAATGGTGTTTGCTGTCTTTAGATGCCTAGCAACCATCATCACAACACACAAAAAATGGCAGATTCAAAAGCACCAAATTTTCAGTTAGAGTAAGAAATAAAAATATTACATTTATATCATAACTTAATTAACAAAATTAATTCAACTGTTATTTTAAAAATATTTTCCAGAATATTTTGATGTTTAGTTTCCTTTCTGGTGCCACCCAGTAAAAGAAAGAAAAGAATTTCCTTTCTGGTGTCGCCCAGTAAAATTTGAGTCACCCAGTAAAAGAAAAATCTTGATGTACTCTGTTGGCTCTATGGATTTACACATGCACATCTACCACTTTAGATAGTTTGTTGGCAGTCAGCACCCATCCACCTGGATGTTTACCTGAGTGCTCAGCATCTTCTGAAATTTTTAAGAGTCATTTTCTCCCTTCCTTCTTGGATCGGAGATGCATCAGGGGTCTGGCTGAGAGCCAGCGTGGTGTAGTGGTTAGAGTGCTGGACTAGGACCGGGGAGACCCGAGTTCAAATCCCCATTCAGCCATGAAACTAGCTGGGTGACTCTGGGCCAGTCACTTCTCTCTCAGCCTAACCTACTTCACAGGGTTGTTGTGAGGAGAAACTTAAGCATGTAATACACCGCTCTGAGCTCCTTGGAGGAAGAGTGGGATATAAATGTAAAAATAACAATAACAATAACTTTATCAATAACTTGTACTGCAACAGGGCTGCACAAGTTTGGCTCTCTAGCTGTTGGACTACAACTCCCATCATCCCTAGCTACTGGCCATTGTAGCTAGGTAGATAAGCTTTATTACGACAGTACAATAGACAGTAGTGATGTGCACGGTCCGGAGAAGTCCGGACCGGCACCGAAGGGGGGCCTTGTTTTTAGGGCGGGGAGGGCTTGCTTAGCCCTCCCGCCTCCTTGCCCCCGCCAGCGCCCGTATTTTCCAGTATAGGGGCGCTGGAAACCAGCCGCCACCCCGCTGCCGCAGAAAGAACTCCCAATTGTACTGCCAGCCCTCCCGCCCTCCCTCCCAGCTAGCTGCCCGCCCGCCCGCTCACCCGCTCACCGCTCACCCGATAGGAAACGAGAGGAGCTCCGGCACAGAGCTCCTCTCGTTTGGAAGGCCTCCGGCATAATGGTGTTTTGCATGCACGCACATGCGCGCACTGCAAAGCACGCCGTTCGCCGGAGGCCTGGTCTACCCGCCGGGAAAGGGCCGGGTAGACCGGGCCTCCGATCGCTCGGTAGACCGGGCCTCCGGCGATCGGAGGCCCGGTCTACTCAGCGATCGGAGGCCCGGTCTACCCGGCCCTTTCCCGGCGGGTAGACCGGGCCTCCGGTGAATGGCGTGCTTTGTGGCGCGCGCATGCGCGCGCGCGCGCAAAACACCATTATGTCGGAGGCCTTCCAAACTAGAGGAGCTCTGTGCCGGAGCTCCTCTCGTTTCCTATCGGGTGAGCGGTGAGCGGGTGAGCGGGCGGGCGGGCAGCTAGCTGGGAGGGAGGGCGGGAGGGCTGGCAGTACAAATGGGAGTTCTTTCGCCGCGGTGGCGGCGGCAGCGGGGGGGCAGCTGGTTTCCAGCGCCCCTATACTGGAAAATACGGGCGCTGGCGGGGGCAAGGAGGCGGGAGGGCTAAGCAAGCCCTCCCGCCCTTAAAGGCATACCCCCCACCCAGACCCGGACCAGGCAGGGCCGGACTGGTCCGGCAGTTCGGCCATTCTTTGGAATGGCCGCCGGACCGGTTCGGACACACTACTAATAGACAGTAGATCAGAAAGTACAACAAAAAACATTACATAAGACTAGAGCGTATAATACAAACAATGTAGCAAAACCTAGCCACAAGTGATCTCTTTACAAAAGTTAGATAACAAAAACTCTAAATAAAATTCATCAGAGTGACCTGGAAACTTCCCCAAAAGAGGAGAAATTAGTTTTAAACGAGCATCGCTATAAAATTTACAATATAAAATAACATGAGGGGTAGTTTCTATGGCACCCATTCTACAGTGGCAAATCCTTAAATTAAACAGAATCCCTTTATATCTACCATCCCTAACAGCCATCGGGTGTTTAGGCAGGCAAGAGTAAATGGACGCCTAAATTTAGGGATAAGAATATTATCTAAATATGCTGCCAGTTTGGAATTAAAAAGTTGTTTCCCCAGATAGATACCACTCCTTAGACAGGCTGTATCCACTTGTAATTCTGTATCGGCAATATGCTGCTTAATAACCTGCCAGGCCTGATCATGTCCTAATCTAAGAATTTCCTCATGGGAGAACCCAAATTGAAGAAGTTTATTTTTAACTTCCACTTGTAGCTACAGATGATGAGTTATAGTCCAACAAGGCTGAAATTGTGCAGCCCTGCACTGGAATGTCTGCACTGACCCCAGCAAATAAACATGAAATTTGTGAAAATTTGAGTCAATAGGAAAGTTCTCTTTATTTTTATTTTATTTATTTATTTATTTATTTTTGCATTTATATACCGCCTTTCATTAAAAAGATAACCCCAAGGCGGTTTACAAAAGTTAAAAACATACAATAAAAACACAATAAAAACATCATGTTAAAAGTACAAAAACATATAAAAACAGGCATAAAAACAACACAACAAATACAACAAATAGAAACACAGAGAAGCCGCAGTAGAAAACAATCATGTAAAAGCCTGGGTAAAAAGCCAAGTCTTTAAAAGCTTTCTAAAAGCCGTGATGGAGTCCGAGGAACGAATGGCCACTGGGAGAGCATTCCAGAGTCTGGGGGCAGCAACAGAGAAGGCCCTGTCCCGAGTGCACGACAACCGGGCCTCCCTCATTGTCGGCACCCGGAGCAGGGCCCCCTCAGATGTCCTCGTCCAGCGGGCAGCAACCCTTGGGAGCAGGCGGTCCCTCAAATACCCTGGGCCCAAACCGTTTAGGGCTTTAAAGGTCAAAACCAGCACCTTGAATTGGACCCGGAAACGAACCGGCAGCCAGTGCAGCTCTTTCAAAATGGGAGTGATATGTTCCCAACGGGCAGCTCTGGATAAAACCCTCGCTGCGGCGTTTTGCACTAGCTGCAGTTTCCGGATATTCTTCAAGGGCAGCCCCACGTAGAGCGCGTTACAGTAATCCAGCCGCGACGTGACTAAGGCGTGGGTAACCGTGGCCAGATCTGCCTTCTCGAGAAAGGGACGCAGCTGGCGCACCAGCCGAAGCCGTGCAAAGGCACCCCTGGCCACCGCCTCCACCTGAGCTTCCAAAAGCAGAGCCGGGTCCAGTAGTACCCCCAAGCTGCGTACTTGCTCCTTCAAGGGGAGTGCAACCCCATCCAGAACCGGTAAAATCTCCTCATCCCGATTGGCTCTCCTACTGACCAACAGTACCTCCGTCTTATCCGGATTCAGTTTCAGTTTGTTAGCCCACATCCAACCCATCACGGCCTCCAACCCCCGATTCAGGACATCCACCGCCTCCCTAGGATCAGATGACAAGGAGAGATAGAGCTGAGTGTCATCTGCATATTGCTGACAACTCAGTCCAAATCTCCGGATGACCTCTCCCAGCGGCTTCATGTAGATGTTAAACAGCATGGGGGACAAGACCGATCCCTGCGGGACCCCACAGGCCAACGGCCACGGGGCCGAGCAGTAGTCCCCCAGCACCACCTTCTGAACCCTCCCCTCAAGAAAGGACCGGAACCACTGCAACGCAGTGCCTCCGATTCCCATACTCGAGAGGCGGCCCAGAAGGATACCATGGTCGATGGTATCGAACGCCGCCGAGAGGTCCAGCAGAACCAACAGGGACGCACTCCCCCTGTCTAGTTCCCGGCGTAGGTCATCCACTAGAGCGACCAAGGCAGTCTCAGTCCCATACCCGGGGCGGAAGCCAGATTGAAAAGGGTCCAGATAATCCGTATCATCCAAGACCCTTTGCAGCTGGGACGCCACCACACGCTCCATCACCTTGCCCAAAAAGGGGAGGTTAGACACAGGTCTATAGTTGTCCAGGTTGGAGGGATCAAGGGAGGGCTTTTTTAATAGAGGTCTTACCACCGCCTCCTTGAGGCACGATGGCATCCTGCCCTCCCTTAACGAAGCATTAACGATCACCTCCAGCCATCTACCTGTCCCCTCCCTGGCAGCTTTTATTAGCCATGAAGGGCAAGGGTCAAGAGCACACGAAGTCGCCCGCACACTGCCCAGGATCTTGTCCACATCCTCAGGCCGCACCAACTGAAAAGAATCCAACACAACGGGACCAGATGGTACCAGAGGCACGTCTGCTGGAACTGCCAAAACTCTGGAGTCCAGGTCAGCACGGATGCAAGCGACTTTATCTGCAAAGCGACAGGCAAACCGATCACAAAGAGCCGTAGATGACTCCTCCCCCATTGTCCGGGGGGATGTGTGGAGCAATGTGTGTTTGATCTGTGATGGCCACACCAAAGCTCCTAAAAAATATTTTAGGGGTGATTCCTCCATGCAATCATGTACATGGATTCCTGACTACACAATGAAAGTGTGAACCAGAGTGTAAAAATCTTCATAGTTGCAGCACCAGAAAAAAAGCCTAGCTATGAATATAGAAATGACTGCCATTTACAACTCAAATCGCATGAATGTTTCTCCATGCGACTGGGGAGGAGTCAGCTGTCATGGTGCACATCAGCACCAACGATGTTGGGAATGCAGTCGGGAGGTCCTAGAAGCCAAATTTAGGCAGCTAGGTAGCATATTGAAGTCCAGGACCCCCAGGTAGTGTTCCACATGCAGGGCCAGAGAGACAGGCGGAGCTCAATGTGCGGATGACACAGTGGTGCTGAGAGGAGGGGTTTTAATGTGTTTGGCAATAGGATTACAATTTGGGGCAAGTGAAACCAGTACAAAAGAGATGGGCTCCATTTGAACCATGATGAAACCAAACAGCTAGTGCTTCAAGTCAAAAAGGTCACAGAGATGACTCCTAAGGGAAAGCCGACAAGAGTTTGGCAGTATCCAGTTCGGAAAATGCCATCACTTAAGGTGCGAGGGTGTAAATGCTTCAGATAAACCAGAAGGGGACAGAGTAGAACCAGATAAAGAGCAGACAGAAGAATGTGCTAGCTGGTCAAAGAGATCAAATGTCCATAAGAAAGACAGCACACACCAGGTAAGAGATTCAATGTATAGGTGCTTATATGCCAATGCTAGAAGTCTCTGAGCCAAGATGGACGAGCTGGAGTATTTGGTTGCTAATAAAACCATATAGTAGGCATAAGGGAAACATGTAGGAACAGTCAGAACCAGTGGGGCACTGTTATTCCTGGATATACACACGTGGACAAATTTGTTGGTGCCCTTACAGGTACAGCTCATTGAAAAAGTGTTTTATGCCTCCTGAAAAGTGATTATATGAAAAGCAATTGTTCCATGTATACCTGCATGCTTTTGATATATCATCGAGTAAAGCAAAGCAAGTGTGAAAAGAGATAAAGTATTGCTTATTCTACAAAGATATTCTAAAGTGGCTTGGACACATTTGTTGGTACCCCTAGAAAAGATAATAAATAATTGGATTAGAGTGATTTTTCAAATTAGCTGTTTTCTTGAATTAGTATCACACATGCCTCCAATCGTGCAATCAGTCATTCAGCCTATTGAAATGGAGAAAAGTAGTCACTCTGCTGTTTGGTATCATCGTGTGTCCCACAATGAACATGGACCAGAGAAAGCAAAGTAGAGAGTTGTCTGAGGTGATCAGAAATAAAATTATTGACAGGCATGTTAAAGGCAAAGGCTATAAGACCATCTCCAAGCAGTTTGATGTTCCTGTGACAACAGTTGCAAATTTGATTAAGAAGTTAAAGGTCCATGGGACTGTAGACAACCTCCCTCGATGCAGCCGCAAGAGAAAAATCGACCCCAAAATGGGCAGAAGGATAGTGAGAATGACAGACAAAAAGCCAAGGACAACTTCCAAAGAGATACAAGCTGAACTCCAAGGTCAAAGTCCATCAGTGTCTGATCGCACCATCCGTCACTTTTTGAGCGACAGTGGGCTCAATGGAAGAAGACCCAGGACTCCTCCACTATTGAAAGAAAAACATAAAAAAGCCAGACTGGAATTTGCTAATATGCATATTGACAAGCCACAATGCTTCTGAGGGAATGTCCTTTGGACTGATGAGACAAAACTGGAGCTTTTTGGCAAGTCACATCAGCTCTATATCCATAGACGAAAAAATGAAGCTTTCAAAGAAAAGAACACCATACCTACTGTGAAACATGGAGGAGGCTCCGTTATGTTTTGGGCTGCTTTTCTGCGTCTGGCACGGTGCAGGGAAGTCTCTGCAGGGAACAATGAAATCTCAAGACTATCAAGACATTCTGGAGCCAAATGTACTGCCCAGTGCCAGAAAGCTCTGTCTCAGTCGCACGTCATGGATCCTCCAACAGGATAATGACCCAAAACACATAGCTAAACACACCCAAGAATGGCTAAGAACAAAACACTGGACTATTCTGAAGAGCCCTGATTTGAAACCTATCAAACATCTATGGAAAGAACTGAAACATGCAGTCTGGAGAAGGCACCCTTCAAACTTGACACAGCTGGAGCAGTTTGCTCAGGAAGAGTGGGCCAAACTACCTGTTGGCAGGTGCAGAAGTCTCATTGAGAGCTACAGGAATTGCTTGTTTGCAGTGATTGCCTCTAAAAGTTGTGCAACAAAATATTAGGTTAAGGGCCCCATCGTTTTTGTCCATGCCATTTTCATTTGTGTTATTATTTGAAATATTTTGTTGCATCAAAGCTCTAAAGCAAAGTCTGATTTTTGTTAAATGTGGAATAAAAAATGATGGCTGCTGATTACTTTTGTCAGTTTCAAGTTATTTCAGAGACAATTGTGGAGGGGTTACCAACACATTTGTCCACATGTGTAAACTCTATAGAAAGGACAGGGAGGGGTGAATTGTGGGTGGAGTAGCACTGTATAGTAAAGAAGGAATAGACTCTAACAAGCTCAAACACCTAGGAAAACTGGAGTCCTCCACAGAAACTCTAAGTGACAATACAAGGCCTGAAAGGAAATGTGTTAGCCCCCACTCTCTCTAGTTAAAGTTAGAGCTTTTGCACTGCAACTCCCTTCTCCCTTGGGAAGCCTTGAACAGACCCAAAGGAGATTGTGACACCCGATGTGCCAGAGCCCAGACGTGTGTGTGTGTGCAGAAAGGGGAAACACCAAGTGCGGGGACAGATCTTTACTCCCATTCAAAATCCCTTGGTTCAGGCCAATGTTGTGCTATATGCAGATCTGCCACCATGGGGAGTTGTGATAGAGGGGAGCCCCGATTTCTAATGACCCCAGCAAAGTGGGGTCACTATTTGGGGATGCAATCAAGGGTGCACATGTCCATATGGGAGGATGGGCTGGCAGGGGGCACACTTTGACAGCTACTTGGTGGCAGAAGCCCAGATAGGGAGAACAGTTACTGGGGTAGCTGTCCTTGCAGCTTTCTTGTATAGAGCAACCTGGCTTGATATAGAGCCCCCATGGCCTCATGAGAGAGTGGTCCATGGGAGAATGGGTTGTTTTGTCATCATGCCAGATTCTGCCCGACACCCACAGACGGTTCTTCTCATGAACTGTGAGGGGGTGTCCCCACGGCCTTACTCTCATCAGTGAGTTGTCTGCTCAGGATCAGCATCCATTGTCATCACAGATATCAAATTGTTCCTTTCACTAGGGCAATGCTGATCCTGCTGCCCGGCCCTTCTCATGAGTAAGCCTAGGGACCACACAGGTATCACAGGGGAAGGGGTTGGGCCCCTGTCCTGTCATCCTATCCCCTTTCCCTCCTTTTTGCCAGGTGTTGGGAGCAAGGGACAGAGTGGGAAGAAGGAATGCCCCTGTGTGACATTGCTGCTTAACAGGCTGACAAGCTTGGGATAGAATGTGGTGGCATCCCTGATGCCAGGCAACTGCATTGGAGACAGGAGGGGTGGGGCTTATGCTTGGAGAGGTGGCCAGCAAGAAGTGCTGCAGGCATGGAGTGGGCACAATCCTAGGTGGGTCTGCGCCACTGCCTCTGATTGTGGCTTCAAAATACATACAGATGAGCAGTTATAGCACCGTCCACATTCAGACATAATGCTTCGGTGGCCAAACTTCATTTCTCATTGTCAAACCTTACTGCAAACCAAGGGTTAAAATTGGAGTTTGGAAAGGCAAACCACAGGTCACTTTTGCAGCGAAACCACGGTTGCACACCTTTGAACGTAACCGAGTCCCAACCTCTGCCCGTGTAACTCCAGTTTCGCATTACGTCCAAATTCTGACTATTTGTGGCTAATTGAAGTCACCCATTATTACAGCTCTGTCTCCCTTTGATGCCTCCCTGATTTCCTTCTGCAACTCCCAGTCACTGTCAGCTGTTTTGGTCAGGAGGGCAATAACACGTCCCAAGCACAACAGCATTACACTATCACAACACTAGTCTGGATTTATGGCACTGTTTGTAAAGTGAATGGGGAACATACATTTCCATTATTACATATATCTGGCCTCAGGATTAATACCAAAATGCATCCAATGTGGTTAATTTCTGGATGAAATGCAGAAGATGTTCTTTCCATGCACAATTTATAATCTAATTTCTTATGTAAAAGGAAAAAAGGGCTTGTTCTAGGTACTGTCCTTTCAAATACGGCTGACAACATGTGCACTTAACATGTGCACTAAATTGCCATATATATTTTAGCCAAGATTGATTAATTTGGGGGCAAGATCAAAAATCATTTTATAGCATCAACAAACAGCTGTTTATGAGTTGTTTAGTGGTATATTATGCAAAACAATGCAAATAATTCCAATTAAAAATGACTTCCAAACCACCACCACCACCCTTGAATTCCACAGTCTTTGCTCACAGCTGCAGTTATATTCTTGAGCACTGACTTCCCAGACCGCAGCTGGATTACTTTCTGAGTGGCACTGCTCAAACATTGTTTGGGAACTTTTTATTTGTTATTGTTAATGGAAGCAACATATTAAAAAGAACAGAGGAGAAATAACATCAGACCTGCTCCTTTTTAAAGACACTTTTAAACAAGGGAAATGAACACTGCAGATAGCATAATAGTACTGCATTTATGAAGCAACGACTTAGCATCTGGCCACGTATAACAGCTAGTGATCTAGGATGGAACTAGTGAACTAGGATGGAACTAAGCACCCTCACCTGCATTAAAAAAGAGATTCATACAGAACCAAATGAGAACAATATATGGCTAAGGACGTGCATGGCAAGCCCCGCCCCTTCTGCAGCCATGACCAATGAAAATGCGGGGGCAGGGCTTACACATACAATCTTAAACCGAGGCAGGAATGGTGGTGGAAACAGCGATGACAGGCTGCAGCAATGAAAGCTCCTTCCATGGGTCTGCATTTCAGGGCTCTCTGAAAGAGCCCCGAACTGGGCCATAAATGGCCCTATCTGTCATTTGGACGGCAGGCGAGCCCATGGAAGGAGCCTTCACCGCCCTCTCTGCTGCCAGTGCTCCATCATTGCCTGTCCTCTCTGCTGCCATGTGGCAGCTTAAGGCAGGGGAAATGTGGCAGGAAGTAGGTTTCACCGCCTCAGCTGCCATCCCAGATGGCAGGGGGTGGCTGGGGTGGGGGGGAAGGCAGCACAAGGAGCAGGACTGGCGGGCAGGGGGGAGAGAGAAAGAGAGAACTCTGCCTCAGGTCAGCTAGTACATAAAGATTTTACTTAACATGATTTATTATGTATGTATGTATGTAATTTGTACACCGCCCCAAACTTCCGTCTCTGAGAAGTTCCTTTCTCTTCAGTTTGTAGGAGAACAGATAGCAAAAGGTTAACTCCTCTTTGATCAGAAGGCCAGGAAAAAGCAAATACTTGATATCTCATCTGGAGAGGGGACTGCTCCTAGTACTCAATTCAGCCACTGAATACCACAAACTCAAATGATACCAAGTTCTGCCTGCTCTCCTAGAAACTGAACAGAAAAGAATTTCACAATTTTCTGTCCTTGATCAACCTGTAGAAGAACAAGCAGCAAAGTGATATCCAAGATGAGCAAAAACAAGCCAAGATGGGCTGATAGCAAACATAAACAGACCCAGCCCAGGGTGTTATGGAGCAAGGCGGGAGGGTGGGGGTAGCCAACCTGGCACTATTTTTGATCCTGGATCGCAGGCAGTCCCCACCACCAACCAGCTATTAATTCCTGCATGCTGTGGCCCACAGCCACCATTGTGGCTAGACAACAGTGGCCTCATTGTCTGCAGTGCCTCCCTCCCACTGGCTGCACTGCACAGGTCAGGCTCACCCACCACACCATTGGGCAGCTGAGGTCAGCCTCCCTCCCGCTTACACCTCCTTCTTGGCCGGTTGTGCTGAATTTAGGCTGGTCCTAGGGATGTGCCTGCACTGGTCTGGAGGCCATTTTAGAGGCCTCTGAACCGGTTCGGACGTGGCCCGATCTGGAGGTTTGGCACGCGGGTGTGTGTGTGTGTGTTGCTTTAAAGGCAGGGGGTTGTACTTACCCCTCTTGCTGCTTTTCCCCCCCGGTGCTCTGTTTTACTACAAGTTTTGGGGGTGGCAGTGTTCCTCCCTGCCGCCCCTGCCCCCATCGTTTGCAGGAAATGGTGTAAGTAGCCGTAGCGCATGTGCCCGCCACCGTGTGTGCACCTGCCGTGCACGTCGCGTGCGCACGTCACGCACGCAACGTGCGAGGCAGACACACACACGGCAATAGTGGGCGCATGCGCAGTGGCTACTTCCGCCATTTCCTGCAAACGATGGCAGCAGGGGCAGCAGGGAGGAACGCTGCCGCCCCCAAAACACAATGGGTTCATACTTTAGATTGGTTCTTTTAGGAATCCTGTCACATGAACAGTGTCAAGATCTTAGTATTCTCATTGTACATGGCACATCCAGGGCTCAGGCCCATAGGTTTCCAGCTATACTGTCTCTAAATGCTAGTGTGTAGCTTTAAATAATACTAGAACCAACAGAATGTAGGGTTTGTGCCTTTTTCTACCATTGAACTTTTCCTATCTTGCTTTTCTTTTTTTCTTGGCATATTTATTTTCATGCCTAGACCAAAAACTCTGAGAATTAAGGTTAAAACTTTCCCTGTTTTTCTTGTTCCATATTAACTAAAATATGCCTTTTCTGCTAAATATGCCTTTTAAGATGAGATATATATTCACCCCTAGGGCAGACCTCGGGGGAGAGTGGAGCAGAATCTTAGCCTTGCCTAATCCCAAATATTTAATATAAATTATCTTCTTTGCATTTTATCTATAATCTTCTTGTGACAAAACTCCCTAAATTATTGCATCTATCGAAGTGGAGTGGGTGTGGCCATGGGGTGTGTGGCTGTTGGGGTAGGTGTGCCTATGCTGGCTGTCACAGAGAGCACCTGCACTTCTGAATTGGCAACTACAAGTTTAAAGGAAACACTGGGATGCTCCACATTTCCCCTTCACAGACTCTGTCACAGGAAGATGCAGGATAAAATACTTTCTAGAAAGGTCTGTGGTAGAGTCCTGATCCCGTCTTCCTGACTGGGAAGAGAAGGAAGAAATAGGAGGTGGGCTAATGGATGGGCTAATCTTAACTTCTTTCCTCCAACTTGGCTGATAGTGTTGAAATCAGGAGGAAGAAAGAAGAAAACAAAAGTGAAATTCTATTGGCTCGCAACCAGAACTAAAGGGAAGCCAAGAAACCCTGCTTTCTGTCAGAAGGCAGAGCCAAAGATCAGATCTAGGAAGGACCTGCTTTCTGGACTGTTGTAAGTCTTTGGTTTGGCCCTGCCTTCTGACAAAGAAGTTTACTTTTTCCTGTAGGCTGAATGAGAAGAGCATTTACATCCATATCAGTTGCATTCACAGAAGCTTGCTTCCAGACATGAAACTCCTTTGCAGGACTAGGACGTGTTTTATTAAAGTTATATCTGCTCCAGTGTTGTTTGTTTGTTTGTTTATTTTATTTATTTATTTGTTAAATTTATATACCACCTTTCATTAAAACAATCCCAAGGCGGTTCACAGGAAAATTCAAACACAAGACGCCAAAAAAGACACAATTAAAACATTAAGTGAAAAATATTAAACAAATCTGATTAATTTTTTTTTAAAAAGCATAAAAGCAATATAGACTACAAAGAGCAGCAGCAGAGAATCAAATAAATGCCTGAGCAAAAAGCCAAGATTTCACACTCTTTCTAAAAACTGTGATGGAGACCGAGGAGCGAATAGCCACCGGGAGAGCATTCCAGAGTCTGGGGGCAGCAACAGAGAAGGCCCTGTCCCACGTGCACAACAACCGAGCCTCCCTCATTGTTGGCACCCAGAGCAGAGCCCCCTCAGATGACCTCGTCAAGTGGGCAGTAACCCTTGGGAGCAGGCACTCCCTCAGGTATCCCGGGCCCAAACCGTTAAGGGCTTTAAAGGTCAAAACCAGCACCTTGAATTGGACCTGGAAACAAACTGGTAGCCAGTGCAGCTCCTGCTCCCACCGGGCAGCTCCAGATAAAACCCTAGGTGCTGCATTATTTGCCGCATTATTGTTATGACATTATTTACAGGGAGTTAATGACTATTAAGCTTGTCACCTATTAAGATCATCTGGAGAGGTCTAGTTACAGTTGCCGCCAAATCGTTTGGTGGCAACTCAGGACCGGGCCTTCTCTGTGGCTGCCCCAGGGCTCTGGAATGTGCTCCCTGCTGAAATAAGAACTTCTCTGTTTGTTTTTAGGAGGACCCTGAAGACGTACCTGTTTTCCCAGGCTTTTAACTGAAATTTTAATTTTAATGTGTTTTTATTTATTGTGATTTTTATCTGTTTTATAAATTTTAAATGTTTTATATTTGATATTATGGTTTAATTTGCACACTACCTAGAGACTTCTATATCAGGCGGTATAGATATTCAATAAAATAAATAAAATAAAATAAATATTTATTTTTAACTTATTATTGCATAGCTATCTCTAATCATAAGTTGATTTAGAAAACATTACTGCACTTATCTCCTGGCAAGCTGAAACAAAGATATCCCATAACAACATACTCATATGCTGCCTCCCTGAGCTTCTTGGGGGAAAGGCCAGATATAAATGAAAAATAATATTATTATTTTTATTATTATTATTATTTCAATTTCTATACCGCCCTTCCAAAAATAGCTCAGGGCGGTTTACAAAGAGAAATAATAAATAAATAAGATGGCTCCCTGTCCCCAAAGGGCTCACATTCTAAAATGAAACATAAGATAGACACCAGCAACAGTCACTGGAAGTACTGTGCTGGGGGTGGATAGGGCCAGTTACCCTCCCCCTGCTAAATAAAGAGAATCACCACGGTAAAAGGTGCCTCTTTGCCCAGTTAGCAGGGGTTAATAACAGCTATCAGCTTCAAATCATTGAGATTCTGGTCTCTTAAACAATACTTCAACCTTTTGTTTCCTCAGTATTCATGCCTTACAAAATTTCTGGATTTAAGAAGGAATAGATCTGTTAGGGCAGCTGAGTCCAATCACCATTTATCTATCACAGCTCCCTGCATATGCGCCTGGACAAGAATGGAGACATTGTAAAGCAATCCCCTCTTTGCCTACCAAGTTTCACTGTCAATTCAGCAATGACTCCTCTCAACTGTATCAAAAGTTGTTGAAAGATTCTAGTTTAAAAAACAAAAAACAAAACCAAAAAAAAGACAGACAGACATCAATTCTCTAGTCTTTAATTCAATCAAAGGAGGGGGGCAAGATTGCTTTCCTGTGCCTATAATACTTCTGGTGGTCTTCCATGCATTTGCACACTATTGAAATCGTGCCTGCACAGAGACCTGCAATGGAATGTTCCAGAGCTGAGAGAGAAAATCTGTCCCTACTGTAGCTACCAAGTGTGTGTCCTACCTAAAAAGTTCTACATAGGGTATAATGGGGACTCGAACCAGCCCTTTACTCCCTATGTAGAGCACCTAGGGGCACAAACCAGGAATGGGTAGTAGGCACCCGGGGTGCCTACCATCCAGCGAATCCCAAAGCAATCAGACACTCCTGTGATTTTTAACAATTTCTTGAAGATATTTTTCACTTTTTGCATTTTTCCCATAGGGAATAATGGGGATTTGAGGCAGCCCCACTCCCCCCCCTTTGGGGAGTGCCAGGGCACCACAAAGTGGGTCTGTGGGCACAGTAGGTTGTGCCACAACTTCTCCCAGGCAGCCCCAAATAGGTGGGGATCATGGTTCCCTCCCCCAGGAATATGTTTAAGTTCTGGCCTCTTTAAACAGTCTGTGTCTATCAGAGTGGATTCTCTGGTTTGTACATACATTATGGAAAGCTCTTCACAGGGACTCATTAGGAGAACCCATAAGCAACGAAGAATCCAATTTTTGGATTCTTGGTTGCTATACGAGTTGAACCATAAAACCCACCGATTTGGGGCTGCCTGGGGGGAGTTGTGGCACAACCTGCTGATGTGGAAAGGCTGATGACAAAAAAATAGCTGTGGGGGGTTGAGGGAGAAAGAAAGGGAAGGAAAGAGGAAGACATTGGGGAGAGGAGCTGCTGGACTCTGGAGCAGGCAGTGTGCTCAGCATAGCGAGAAAAAGGTTAACAAAGAAAAGCACTTGCTCCAGAGAAAACAAGACCCCCCCCCAAATAAAATGAAAACAATTGGCAGTGGCTACTGAGCTGAGGACTCTGTAATTAGCCAACTGATTTAAAAGCACCAGCCAGCCACAGAAGCCAAAATGATGTGTGTGTGTTGGGGGGGGGTGGAACTAGGGGGTTAGGGAAATGGGCCAGAGAAAGGCCTCAGGCCAAAGGGCCTGGGTCCCCTGACCCAGGGGAGAGAAAGAGACAGACACTCACTCACTCAGGGGGGAAAAAACTAGCAGCAGAGAACACACAAAAACACACACACACGGTCAGTCACAACAGGGGGGAAAGGGTTTAAAGCAGGATGGAATGGAGGGAGCAGAAAAACAGGCAGAAGAGAATAGGGATTGGGACCAAAAATATAGCCAGGTCTGCCAAGCAGACTCTCACCACACCAGCAGCAGAAGCAGCAGGCCAGAAGGAAACCAAGCAAGGCTGCAGCCAGTGATTTTGCTAGGCCAGAGGCTTGGCTTTAAATAGGATTTGAAACTCCCTCCTATGAGAGCCCACACCTTTGCCCCCCCCCTCCGGTCAATAGGGTGCCAGTTCTCAAGGACTGGCACAGTGCAGAGCCTACCAGAGAGCCAGACTCATCTGGCCAATCAGGGAAGCAAGAGCTCAGCCAATAAAATCACACAAAATGGGAGGACATCTAAAACGGCCTCTAGAACCTTGCAAAGTGGATCAAACCAAACCTGGCTCAATCAGTTCGAACTTGTACCAGCACTGCCAATGAAATGCCTTGTTTGGTCTGAGTTCGAACCTGTTTGCATATCCCTAGTAAATGATGGCTGATTAGACTCGAAAACACTCTCAGTAGAAACAGATATGCGTCACTACTGTGGATGTTGATACATGCGCCAAAGAAGCCATAGTGCCCCGCTGGCACGATTGGTATTCTGTGGAGAGCTTTCTCCCAAAGCAGGTGACTAAGGCAAGAAGCTCAATTTCTCCTGGCCTGTCTAGTAAAACCCTAGCATACAGTGAAAAACTTGACCTTGAGTCCCTCTCCCAAGCACAAGAGGCAGTGCCATAGGAACATAGGAAGCTGCCATATACTGAGTCACACCATTGGTCTATCTAGCTCAGCATTGTCTATACAGACTGACAGCGGCTTCTCTAAGGTTGCAGGCAGGAATCTCTCTCAGCCCTATCTTGGAGAAGCCAGGGAATGAACATGAAACCTTCTGCTCTTCCCAGAGCGGCTCCATCCCCTGAGGGGAATATCTTACAGTGCTCACACTTCAAGTCTTTCATATGCAACCAGGGTGGACCCTGCTTAGCTAAGGGGACACGTCATGCTTGCTAGCACAAGACCAGCTCTCCTCTGTGGTAGGCAACTTGTCTCAGCAAGTCATGCACCTTTTAAAAGTAGTTTTCCTTGCCACAAGATAGGGAACAACAAGAGAAAAAATGTGCTCCCAGAAAGGGAATAAAGGAGGGAGAACTGGGGCAGGGCGACACACACACAGGAAATAAAAAAACAAAAGCTGAAAGATTAGAGAAGAGAAATTAAATGGCCCATGATGTTCACACCATGAAGGCATGAGATCTGATGTCCAGTCTGAGATATTGTACTAGTCTACAAAATCATAACCATGAAAAAACAATTTGGCTAGGTCTTCCATGTTCCAGTCCACTACCTGCGAAGCCTGGTGGCAACAGCAAAAGTCCAAGATTAGTGTTACAGCACTGTTTAAGAAGATTTTGGTATTATGTGCCTCACATATGGTGAGTGCTATTACCTCACTGAGATGAAGTTCAACAGAGATAAATGTAAAGTCCTGCATCTGGGTAAGAAAAATCAAATGCATAAGTAGAGGATGGGAGAGATCTGGCTTGGCAGCAGCACAGTGAGTGGGACCTACGTGCTTTAGTGCAGGGATTCTCAATGCTGGGTCCCCAGATGTCATTGAACTTCAACTCCCATAATCCCCAACCAAAGGACACTGGGGCCGGGGATTATGGGAGTTGAAGTCCAAAAACGTCTGGGGGACCCAATGTTGAGAACCCCTGCTTTAGTGGACAACAAGTTGAACATGAGCCAGCAGTGTGGTGTAGCTGCTCAAGAAGCTAATGAAATCTTAGGCTGAATTAACATAATCATGTTCAGATTATGAGAAATCATTCCACTCTATTCTGCACTGGGCAGACCTCAGTTCGAGATCAGTTTTGGGACCCAAAATTTAAGAAGGACCATGAAAATTGGAATAGGTTCAGAGGATGGCAACCAAGACAATGAGGAGCCTGGAAACCAAATCCTATGAGGAACAGTTGAAAGAAGCAGGTATCACATAGGAGGAGGAGTGGATTTGTTCTCTGCTGATCCTGAGGGCAGCACTAGAACAAATGGGTTAAAAGTACAAGGAAGGAAATTTAGGCTAGACATTAGGAAGCATTTCCTAATTGTAAGAGCAGACTCCTTCATGCAGTGGTGAGCTCTTTTTCACTGGAAGTTTTCAAGCAGAAGCTGGACAGCCATCTGCCAAGGATGCTATAGCAGTTTCTTGTGGTGAGTAAGGGATTGAACTAGAAAACCTCCAGGGCCTTTCCCAACTTGAATTTGGAGACAACCTTATGCCATATTCTGAATGAGTTATATTCTAAACAGAAGAAGAAGAGAAACAAGAAATTGGACAATGCCTAATCCTCCTAATGCTCAAGTAAAGGCTTGATATTATTCTGCATGAAATTTATCTAAACCAATTCAATAACCACTTGATTATTGAACCACACCTGAACCACTTTCTAAAGTTAGTGTCTAAACTGAAGAGTTTAAAAAATATTGATGAACCTGAACTGGATATGAATCAACATGTGTAATGGATTAGTTGTTGCCACAAAACCTTTTTGTGGTGGCCTGCTGACACGTAGCAGTGGGTAAACATACTGAAAACATGGGTTGCCCAGATCATGTAGGTACTTACTACTGAGGGGTGTGAAGAAAGGTACATGAAAAGTGCTGGGGAGAGGTGGGGCAAGAGTTGCCATAGCAACCACACACGGAATGTTGGGAAGAGGGTTTGACGAAGATTCAGTTGGTGACAGCTGGAGAGTTAGTTCGGAGTTGTGAGGTACTAAGTATGACTGGGGAACAAAAAAATTGATTGGTAGTGCCATCTTGTCAGTGTCAACTCTTAGCAGCCACATAGATTCTCTCAAGGATGATCTGTCTTCAACTTGGCCTTTAAGGTATCTCAATGGTACAATTCACTGCTGTCGTAATCAAGTCCATCTTCTCTTTCCTTCAACTTTCCCAAGAATTATGGACTTCTCAAGGGAGCTGGGTCTTTGCATAAGGATTCTAAATTAGGATAGTTTGAGCCTCGAGTGAAAATTCTGGATTTGTTCTATGATCCATTTGTTTGTTTTCCTGGCTGTCCATGGTATCCTCAAAAGTCTTCTCCAGCACCAAAGTTCAAAAGCATCAATATGCTTTCTATCTCGCTTCTTCAAAGTCCAGCTTTCGCATCCATAGAGTGTCATGGGGAAAACCATTGTCCAAATGATTCTAATCTTTGTAGGTATAGACACGTCATGGCATCTAAATATCCTTTCAAAGGCTTTCACTGCAACCCTACCAAGTGCGAGTCTGTGGTGTATTTCTTGACTGCTGGATCCTTTACTGTTGACGGTCGATCCTAAAACCAGAAGCTATCCACCACTTCAATGTCTTCATTATCAATTCTGAGGCTGGTTGCTGTAACTGCTGTCATTAGTTTAGTTTTCCTTACATTTAGTCATAGTCCCATTTTTTTCCACTGTGCTTCCTGACTTTAATTACTAGAGCTTGCAGATCATCTGCATTCTCAGCTATCAGTGTGGTGTCATCAGCGTAATGCGGGTTATTGATGTTTCTTCCTCCAACTTTAAAACCACACTCATCTTCTTCCAATACAGCTTCTCTCAGTATATGTTCAGCATATAAACTGAATAAAGAAGAAGAAAGTATACAGCCTTGTCTTGCTCCTTTGCCGATCTGGAACCAGTCTGTTTCACCATGTTCTGTCTGGACTGTAGCTTCCTGTCCTGTTTATAGGTTTCTCATGAGAACAATGAGATGTTTTGGGACGCCCATTTCCCTAAGGATATTCCACAACTTGACATGGACGCAATCGAAGGCTTTTCTGTAGTCAATAAAGTACATATTGACTTCTTTTTGTCACTCTCGCTCATACCCAAGAGATATACTTTGAAAGAAGGTCAAGATAGACTGTGTTGAGTCTGTCAGCTGACTTATTTGGCAACATCATAGTGAAGTTTATGTGCCTTGCTTTGCAGAGATCCTTACTTCCATACTTTTGTAAATAATAAACTTGTTCTTATTTGTTTTTACACTTGTAGCTTTTTTTTTTAATGCACTGAACATACATGCCTATCCTATGCTCGTGAGGCTATGTGACCAAGAACTTATTTATTGAGAGCAGAGTAACAGATAATCGTCCGGTGGTTGTGAAAGAAAGTAATAACTTATTAAATTCCATGAACATGGTGATATAATTGATTAAAAAATCATTAAACAAATCATCTTCCTGGACTTGGGAGGGGCATCAGAGTGGATTCCTGACAAGGGGTGTGAGGAGAAACATTAAGAGTCACAGCAGAGTATGCTCTGGTGGTAAAGAAGTTTAGTCCAAGAGATTATCTGGCGAGAGAGACATTGAACAACATACCCAGACAGGCACTAGGCTTCAACAACTGAACAGTTCTGACTCTTAACTGTCCAAGAAAGAGCTATTAACATGACTCATCTTGTCTCTAGTGGCCAGTAGAAGTTACTGCAGTGCTAAGGGTCTACCCGGCCTCTTCCCCTGCCGGCAGGTAGACCAGGCCTCCGGCGGAACTCCCAGTCGTCCTTTGCGGCGCGCGCGCGCCCAAGGCCCCAGTTGGAGCCGAGACTTTGCCGAGAGAGGAGCTCTGTTCGCGATCTCCTCTCTTTTTTGGAAAAACATGTGGTGAGGACTCGGGCGGGCGGCTGGGAGGGAGGGAGAGCGGGCGATGGCGGCAGTAGTTTACTTTTGGCCCTAATCCCCTCGCGGGGGGGGGGCGCGGCGGGGGCAGCTGGTTTCCAGCGCCCCAATTACACAGTAAAATACAGGTGCTGGAGGGGGCAAAGAGGTGGGAGGGGTAAGTAAGCCCTCCCCGCCCTAAAAGAAAGGCCCCCCTTCGGTGTCGGTCCGGACTGCTCCGGACCAGGCAAATCCCTACTTCCCATGCCAGGAATGGTGGGGGGAAAGCGGGGAGAAGAAGCGAGAGAGGCAACAGAAAGCCCTTTACAGTAGCCCACCAAATACAACCTAAGTCAAACAAATGCATTTTATAGTATTTGTCACTATGTCTATTATCATCATAAAAATTTAGACAGTGTTAAGGCAATGTAGTCTGATCATTAACACTGTGTCATGTGCTCAGTCCTAACAATTTTGTGGTTACGAACAGTGGTGTGCACGGAACCAGCACCCTTCAAACTGATGGTGGTGGTGGGGATAGCTTTAATGATTGGGGGTGCCTTCCCCCCCCCCCCCGCTGTCCCACCACACTTACCCCTCCAGAGCTCTGTGTAAAAATAGTCTGGTGAAAAATAGTCTGGCGGGGCAGCAGCCTTGCCGCCCCGTTGATCCCCCGACTGGAAGTGGCCAGCACGCGTGTGGGTGGGCCCGCGACATGCACACACACGTTGGGCACTTCCAGCCACTTCCAGTCGGGGGAGCAATGGGGCAGCAAGGAAGTATGCTGCTGCCCTACCGGACTATTTTTACACAGCTCGCCGGAGGGTGAAGACCAGCGGCGGGGGAGGAGTGCACCCGCCCCCGTCCTTAAAGCTATCACCCCCACCTTCGAACCAGCGGTCTATCGAACTTGTTCAGAGTCTCATAAAAGGGCATCCAAACTGGTTCGTGCACATCCCTAGTTAAGAATGAAAATAATGGGCACAATTCTGTTCTCTATTTGCAGAGAACAGAGTATGGAGGCTCAGGAAGAAGATGAATTAGAGGAATAGACAGTGGAACCCAGGCTGGGTTGACTTCCTCCTCCTTCCCCAGCAACATTAGTTTCTACTCTTGACTGGTGAGATAGTGAAGAGAAGGGAGGACAAGGCTGGCACAACTTACTTCCTCCTCTTGAACAGGTACCCAACTTCATAGCCATCAGCCCTCCTCTCACGGAAGCAAGCAGCATGATTTAGAGATAGGTGTACATCTCACCCTATGTTAGATTCTGAATGGGCTTATTTAAATTATATTAGATATCTAAAATTAAACCAACAAAAAACAATCTATTCCAAGATCTCAGATTAGATTCCAAAACAATCTATTCCAAGGCCTCAGCACTCCCATGGATACTTCTGGGGGCTTTTCCATCAATAACAACATCAGAGTCTCAGCAGGGAATTCTCTGGCTGAAGCCATCTGCTTCACTGATAAATACTTTCTTCCCTGATCTCTTCTCAGGTCTACCAAACTTAATGTCCTCTTTGGGGGGTCTGAACCACTAGTACGTTATTGTTAACAGACTGCCTTGAGGTTGAGGACTTAAACTTGGACTTTTTTGAGAGTTCTCTAGTATCTTATCAATGAAGTTGGGGAGGGATTAGACATTGAGAACTGTGCCACCGTCCACATCAACAGATGTTTTTGTGCTGTTTCAAACAGTGAAGACTGTAGCCTCAAAACTCTATTTCATCTAGTTTGTTTCGAAACATGAAGGCAAATGCTATGGGAAATTTGTCAGGGAGAGTATCCCAGAGTAAATGTAAATTATGGATGGACATAATGTCCTTCCATCGATGGACATTCTCAATACAAGACTTTAACATCCTTCATTAAAATTAAGAGATAGATGACTAACACTCACTGTAAAAGTTAACAATAATGTAAGTTAGTTTACCAACCAAGTTTTCATCTTTTCCATGTGCTTTCCTTTTTTTAGATTGTGAGCCCTTTGGGGACAGGAAGCAACCAAAAGGCCTAATGTTTCCTCAGAAGTGGTCACAAAGAAATTGAAAGGAGATGCTCCAACAACCTTGACTTAACAATCAAGCCCAGTGCATGGGGCAATGTTGAAGTGTCTCAAAAAACTATGGAAGTGCCCTGGATGCTGATCTGTGCAGGTGAATTTAGGAACATAGGAAGCTGCCTACTACCGAGTCAGATCATTGGTCCATCTAGCTCAGTATTGTCCACACAGACTGGCAGCAACTTCTCCAAGGTTGCAGGCAGGAGTCTCTCTCAGCCCTATCTTGGAGATGCCAGGGAGGGAACTTGGAGCCTTCTGCACGCA
Source organism: Hemicordylus capensis (assembly GCF_027244095.1). NCBI lineage: Eukaryota > Metazoa > Chordata > Lepidosauria > Squamata > Cordylidae > Hemicordylus > Hemicordylus capensis. The sequence goes on from NC_069661.1 coordinate 133,218,712, forward strand.
AGCATGCAGAAGCTCTTCCCAGAGCAGCTCTATCCCCCAAGGGGAATCTCTTACAGTGCTCACATGTAGTCTCCCATTCAAATGCAAACCAGGGTAGACCCTGCTTAGCAAAGGGGACTATTCATGCTTGTTAACACAAGACCATTTCATTCTAGTCTTACTTTAATTGCTTAAATATGCATACACAAGTTAAACAGTTAAGGAAGACAATGGACAGCCTTGTCAAACTTCTCTATGCAAAATATTTGTTGTGATCATTGATCATTTATAATTGTGCTGTTAGCTTACTATATTATTATTATTATTACATTTATATCCCGCTTTTCCTCCAAGGAGCCCAGAGCGGTGTACTACATACTTAGGTTTCTTTTCACAACAACCCTGTGAAGTAGATTAGGCTGAGAGAGAAGTGACTGGCCCAGAGTCACTCAGCTAGCATCATGGCTGAATGGGGATTTGAACTCGGGTCTCCCCGGTCCTAGTCCAGCAATCTAACCACTATTTCAACCCATTTAATGAAGTTCTCTCCCATTTCAAGATACCATAACAGGAATCCCCATTTAAATACATCTCTGTGTAAGAAGAATTCCATCCTCTCAGTTTGGCTATCAGGAAACCTAACAAGTTTGGTACAGTATCGAAAAACAGAAGAGATAATTTAGTAAAGAGACATGCATTTCTTAGAACACATTTTTAGAAGTTACCATTTGCTTCTCTCCTGTAAATAGAATTCTATTAGCTCTTTAGCTTTTCTTACCTTATCTTGGTTTGCCTTATTCTTGTAACATAGGTTTCCAATCAAACGAATCAGATGTGATTTAAAGCCCACAGCTGGATGAGAGATCTGTTCATTCCCTGTTGCAAAATGAATTACACTGAAGATGTTTGTGGCCTGCTTCCCAGCAACATGTGTAAGCTTTAAAGTAGCTAAACAGAGAAAACAGCACATATCATTAAATATCTGCCTTTAAGATACCTGTGTTAACAATGATATAGGTATTAACATTAAACTGCAAAGGAAACCAATTCGAAACACACTGTAGTTGAGAAAAGCACAAAGTCTGGATGCAGTCTGTAGGTTTCAGGTGTGTATTCTTAAACCCTGCATTTTTTGGTAGAGATTTAAGTTGCAACCAAAACCAGTTTGTTACTTCATCTTTAAAAAAATAATAATTATAAGTTGTTTAAAGTTTGTGTTGCAACTTATATCACTTTCTGAACATACAGGTTTGGAGTTTATTGCATTAATTTATGTTCTGTTTCAAGCAATTATTCCCTCCAAATTTTTTTTATCATATTCAACACCCTGTTCCCAAATTTTATAAGAATAAAGCACAGAAAAGCTGGAGGTCTATCACTCATATGTTACCTGCCCCTAAATAAAGATATAATGGTACAGCACTCTAGAATTTCTCCTGAACACATGGTATTGAAATGAATGGGTCTTGTGCATGAATATGGATGTGCTGTGGCTCAGCTACAAACAATATTAGGTTTGTGCAGGTGTCAGAGCTGGAATGTGAGCAGCAACCACAGGAAACTCAAAGAGTCAGAATTGGGGGGAGAAATCAGGAGCCACAAGCAAGGAGTTGGGACTAAGAAGCAATCCAAAAATCACAGTCTGGAACACACTACAGCCAATGAGATCTTGTTGCTCAGGAAAAGCCCTAGCTCACACAGGAGGCCCTTAATAAGTTCTTTCTCAGCAGAGTTATCCAATAGGTGGGCGGATGTAGCCTAGCCTGAAAGCATTTTACTTTCAGAGTCCCAACTGAAGTTCTAGCCGCTCGCCACATAGGGCAGCCTCTCATAGCTACTAAGGCTCTCAGCTCCATTCCAGGAAGTTATTTTAATTTTATTTATTTATTTAACAAATTTATATACAACCCAAAACTTGTGCCTCTGGGCTGTTTAAAATAAAAACAGTACAAATTAAATCAGAATTAAATTGTAAATTGTGTTAATGTTTTAACACATTGTTAAAAGTGTTAAAAATTATTAAAAACTAAATCTAATTAAAATCCTGGGTGAGCAAAAGTGTCTTAACTGCCTTTTAAAAAGTTGTCAGAGATGGGGAGGCTCTTATTTCAACAGGGAGCACATTGCAAAGCCTCGGGGCAGCAATGGAGAAGGCCTCTCCCTCAGTAGCCAACAGACGTGCAGGTGGCAGACATGCAGGTGAAGACAAACATCTCCAGATGATCTCAAAGGGCAATGGGGGTCATGGCGAAGAAGATGTTCTCTTAAATACCAAGGGTCTAAGCTGTTGATAGCTTCATAGGTTATAACCAGCACCTTGTATTTTGCCTGGAAATTTATCAGCAGCCAGTGTAGCTCTTTCAACACAGGAGTAACATGGTCTCTCCAAGATGACCCAGAGACCAACCTGCCACATTCTGTACCAACTGCATAGAAAATTTATTTTGACTAATGGGGAAAAATGGCATCAGTCTTTAATAATGTATCTGGTGAAATATATATGAGGTTATGTATCTGGTTAAATATACGTAAACATGTATATAGAAAGGGCATGCCTTCAGCTCGTGCTTGTGGGCTTCCTACAGGCATCTGGTGGGCAACTGTGTGAAACAGCTCACTGGACTAGATAGGCCTTGGGCCTGATCCAGCAGGGCTTTTCTTATATTATCTACCACTAAACTGAAAAACAAATTTGCGCTTAAGAACATGATAGAATATCCCATGAAGAAATTCACTGGTTCAATTAAGGTTAGTGTTTTGGTCTATATACTGGCGGTATCCTGCAGTTAGCTAACACTTCAAATATGAGGTTGAATTAATTTTTCAGCATGCATAAACAGGCAACATGAAGAGTTTTATTCGTACTGGCTAGAAATGTGTGGGAACCATAAAAGCATTAACATATGGTTTCAATGTTCTGTGATACCCTGTGTTTAATTAGCTAGGAAAAACAGCTAGGCATAGAACTAGCTAGTCAAAAGATCACTGGTGTTGAAATACAGCAGTTTCATCAATACAGCAGTTTCATTAAACATGTTGGAAGCTTCTTTGCATTAAAAGCAGTGAACAAAGCTCAGCATGCAACTTTGCTGAGACCGATGTTTGGCACTCTACTCTGTCACAATAAAAGAGAAATGGAACAGAACCGGTTTACTCAGAGTATAACTAAAATTTTCTCAAAGAATATAGAATATATAAATTATAGCTCTTATTTGTAATTTCCAACTTATGATCAGAACTGATGTCTCAGTTGCGGAGTGCATTACAGGCAGACTTAAGACACATTTGGTTCCTGAAAAGTGCTTCTTAAGTCAAAACATCTTAACACGAAACCAATTTTCACAAAGAAAACAATGCTATGAACAGAAGTTTGGTTCCTGAATAAGGGCTGGATATACCCCCCCCACACCCTTTTTAAATCAAAATATCCCAGAATTGCATAGTAAATCAGTTAGGAATGACAGATATAGCTACATGAATATATCTGTAATGTAAATAATAATATATATGAACACAAGAATTACATAATAAAGCAAAAAACCAAACAAACCCCCAAACCAACAGAATTTGCTCACTCTCCCCACTGTCTAGCCCCCGCCCCACTTTGTTTAGCTAGCACATTAGCTAGGACAATTAAGCACCTTACACAGTCACTGCCAAAGCCTTGTGGCACCCACCCACCTGTTCAGGGGAAGAAGTGCTCGTTCAATATACTTGCTCACTTTCTCCTCACAGCACTCCCCATTCCACTCCACCTTCCCCCCACTGACTTGCGTTTTGGGCGGTATACAAATGTGTTAAAAATTAAATACAAAGCCTCATGCTGACCAAACAATGATCTCTTTCTCACACACGCACATACGTACATGTGCAGAGGAAAGATAGTGCTTTCGCTCTCACCCACCCACCCACCCACCCTCACCTCAGCATTCCTGTGCCCCTTTAATAAACAGTTGAGGAACAGTTGTCAAGGGAGTTTTAGATAGCAGCATGAGGGTCTACTGTTTAAACACTCAAAAAGTAACAAATTCCTCTGGGTATGTGCAAGCCTTTGGCTTACCTAGAATGCTGGACTAGGACCGGGGAGACCCGAGTTCAAATCCCCATTCAGCCATGAAACTTGCTGGGTGACTCTGGGCCAGTCACTTCTTTCTCAGCCTAACCTACTTCACAGGGTTGTTGTGAGGAGAAATTTAAGTATGTAGTACACCGCTCTGGGCTCCTTGGAGGAAGAGCGGGATATAAATGTAAATAACAGTAACAATAACCTGATCAATGTGATTTCAAGATCCAAAGAGCTATTTTAGGGACACCCCAAAGGTTTGGGCACTCCAGTGAAATTTTGACTCCTACCTTAAACAACACCAGTTCTAGATCACAAGTGGTTTAGGAAAGTTCACTCAGATTCAAAAGCAGTTTTCCAAACAGCATGGCAGAGTCTGTTTAAGAAACACAAGCTCAGCATTCCTGTAGGCATGTAGAGCTAGCTGTATAGATGTCTGGATCCCAGCCATTGACAGTGCTTGGTGTCAGAAAACATAAACGACTAACAAGGCTCCAAATCAATTCAATAAATTCCTGGACATGTAAATGACCCAACATTGCAGAAACAAGATATTCATATTGGAAAATTAAAGCTTATTTCTGTTTATATTTTCAAATATTCAGTCATACCTATCAACTATCCATTCAAAATACTATTATTTTTAAGGAAAACACAAAGTAATTATCTCATTAAGGTATGACATGTTTAAAATAGTAGACTTCTTACTTACTGACAGCCACCTCAAGCAAATCAGGGCAATTCTGCAAATATTCCAGTTGTCCATTATTTGATGTTATTTCACAAAGTACATCAAGAAGCTGAACTGTGACTAGTGCTTCCTATAAAAAAGTAGACAAGTTTGAAATGAAACAGAAATGTTTTCCCCATACAATATTAAAGTGCGTTCAGAACACAGAAAGAGCAAAACTTTCTGATTTTTAGCACATCTTAATCCATGCCTTCCTACTAAATTAATCCAATCCAAATTGAGTTGTGTATACAACATGATTCTGCAGGAATGCTTTTTTTAAAAAAGCACAGAATGCAGTGAGATTTTCCCCTCAAAATCTCAGCTTTCACTTTTTAAAAGCAAATTTCTATCCCCTTTGCAGAAGTGTTCTTGAAAGTGTATGGGCAATGCTTGCTGAAACAGCAGTAGCCAGATACCAGATGACACAGGCTTGTAACAATCTATTTCAACAGCATAGGTCTGCTAGGGCACCTTGCAGTTATCAAGAACCACGGGGCCAAACGGACAGGCCCAGTGGTCACTCTGTCCTCTGCCACCGCGGGGTGGGCAGGAGGTGAGGCCTGCTCAGCCCACCTCCTGGCCACACACATGGCAACTTAAATTATTGGGGGGGGGGTTGGCATGGAGTGGCTGCAGGAGCCCCCACCCTGGCCATTTGGAGACACACCCCCGGACCTTGGACACCACAGACCAGGGCCCCAAGGTCCGGGGCTAAGAATACCTCTGGGGACAGGGTGAACATCTGTGTAACATCTCTGTAACATACCTTACTAAATGTTCAGGTGCTTTACATAGCTAATATGATACACTCAATCACCCTGATCCAGACATGGGCAAATAAATTTTGGGAGAAGTCCAAGCAGATAAAGTTTCATGCTTGTTGAAGTGAGTGAGCATAGGAGCTAGTGCAGACGGGCCAGCAAAGCTGGATGCCCACTGCTTGTTACTGTAAGCAGCTGTGCTAGCTGGCGCACAAAGCACACACGAAAGATAAAGCCAGAGGGGGAAAGGGGTGATGTCAGCACTTCGCTTTGGCCCACGAAGCGGGGCTGGGAGTAGGGTGGCAGAGATCAAGCAGCACATTGCAAGTCGCCTCACTTAGTGATAGGTAATGGGTCACCTCTGTACAGGGCTGAAAATCACATGACATTTCAACAAGTTCACATCATCAGATGATAACAATTGAGAATCTTACCTCGTCTTCATGATTTCCTGCAGAAGCCAACCTGAGGACAGCTTGGCACTTCTCCTCAAAACAGCTTGCAAGGAATTTGCTTATTTCCTCGCCAATAACTGAACTTTTGTCACTTACTTCTGACAATATCAGTTGTAACAACATAATCCTGGAACAAAAAAAATCCAAACCTTACCTATTTACACTGATGAACTTTGGGATAAAGGTAGATTGCATATATGTTGCAATTATTTAATACAGACTGGCCTTCAGGAGAGCCCTTAAAACCTATCTGTTTGGCCTGGCCTTCCAGGGTTTTTAAATAGTTTTAATTGTTTTTAATGTTGTAACCTGGTTTTCAGGTTTTTTTAAAAAATTGTTGTGATTGTTTAATTATAGTTTTATGACATTTTAATTGCTAATTGTTGTTTTATAATTTTTGTTTTAATCGTTAACTGATTTTAATGGTTTTGTTTTAATTGTAAACTGTCCTGAGCCATTTTGGAAGGGCGGTATAAAATCAAATGAATAAATGAATGAATAAATAAATAAATATTAAAACAACTGTATCTTGGCTAGGGAGTCATGCAGTCAAATCTTAATAGATTCTCTGATACCTCACAGAGTTTCTAATAAAACATTTTATCCAAATCTTAAGAAATGTCTCCCCTCAGCTGAACCTGCTTGAGCACTAACGTCAACACTGGATGCCATGTTCTATGTCTGTCCATTGTCAGAAGCAAAGCAAATGGGCACAAGAAACAGGGCCTTCTCTATACTATAAAATTATAGTATAAAATTATAGTATTAAAATATGTTAAATAAAATAAATAAATATTGGGGATCACCCTCCTGGGGGAGACCTGTTTGACTCATCCCTACTTGCATTTTGGTGGGCAGCAAAAATTAATATATTGCCGCAGGCTTTTGACATGCTTATTTAATTGATGCTGCAACTTGTAGAGGCTGGTATCTTTTACCTTCTAGTTTAGATGCAGATTTATCTATCTGTCCATCTATAAAAGGCTTACATGGTCCATGGCAAATGTTGTGCGACAAGCCCCGCCCACACAGTGCTTAACCACCAATCAGCAGTGACATTGGTTGCCCAATCAGCGGGCTTCTCTAGCAGTGATAATTCTGTGCCATGGCGACCCTCTGAAATTAACAGAGAAAAAGGAAGAAAGAAGCCAAAGGAAGAAATAAAGTGGGGGAAGAGAGAGGGGGGAAGGGGATGGAGAGAAGGGAGTGAGGGGGAAGTGAGATAGGAAGAGAGCGGGGAGAGGAGAGAGAGAGAAGAAGGGAGGGGACTGAGTGGCCATGGCAGCAGTGGCAGCAAGGAAGGGCCAGGCGAACCACCACCACTGCTGTTCAGGGCTACCAAGCACACTGGCAGGAGGCGGCAGGTGCAGGCCAGGCCTGGGCCTGTCAGCGACCTGTGGGGAGTGAGCAGTCATGGAGGTGGTGGCAGCGTGGAAGGGCCTGTTCGAGGAGGAGGAGGAGCCAGTGAAATATTTTTGGCATGTGGCATTTAAAACCCACCAACAAGATTTTTTTTAATGTATTTGCTCAATACTTTTAGAATTCTTGATACCTTTTTATTGGTTGTGTTTTTCTTATGCACATTTTTATAAGAAAAGCAGAACAACATCTATTGAAGCTGAAGTATGTGGCTGGTATGAAAAGAATCTATTTATGCAGATTAACATTACAGGAGAGGAAACAGAACCACCATTACAAACATCATTAAAAGGCTTTTTCAGTGTTAATCATTAATTCCCCAGCTGTGCAGTTTTTAACTTGTAAAATTAAAATACGAATCTTTATTAAAGTACACTTCATTCAATTTGAAAACTGAAGTCTTTTTATAATTGCATTTTGAAATAGCAAACTTCTGTAAATTACTTTTAAAAAAAAATGTAAGAGTATGTCTCCATAAGACTCCCAATTAAAATGCTACTGAAAAGCAAAAAAGGCCTGCTCAGCATTTCCTTCTATTAACATATCTGTACTTCAGATGCAAGGGCTGACATTTAAATAATGGCAAATTTGCATTTCAGGTACTCCACAAAAAGGTTTTCCAAATTTGTTGTAGGAGTGTGCACCCGTCCGAACTGGTCCGGATGGGCACGGGGGGGGGGGGTGTAGCTTTAAGGGCGGGGGGGGTAGCACTCCCCCCCCCCGCCGCTCTTCTTGCTCCGGCGCTGTGAAAATTCCAAACGTTTCTGGGGCGGCAGCATTCTTCCTTGCCGCCCTAAGCCCCGTCGTTAGCCCGCTCACGCTGCAATAGTTTCCACGCATGCGTTCGTTTCGATGCGCGTGCGCACTCGCGGTGGTCGCGCGGGCACTCCCGACGCGTCACACAACGTGTGACGCGTCGGGAGCGCGCGTGCAGCACTGGATTGCACCAGCGTGCATTTCACCACTGATCTGTGGAACAATGTGAGTGGGATGCACGCTCTTTTCCTGGCCCTGACTGCTCACTGGTGGGGTCCAGAGAGAGAGGGGACCTCCGGTGTTGCCTCTGGTTCCAGCGTGTCCCACACCTCATTACAGCACAAGTGGGCTGTCTTGCACATGGTAACCTTGGATGTCAAGCACACCAAGGAGGAGGTGGCAGCCATACTCGGCCACCAAATTGTGGAGTTGATAGGTGAGTTGCCACACCTTACCCAGGGCTTCATTGTCACAGAGAATGGCTCCAATGTCACGGCAGCGGTAGAGTCAGTGTTGGAGTGTGTGAACATCTGCTGCATGGCACATATGCTTCACCAGGCTGTAAGGGACGCCCTTGGCCTCAAGCAGGTGAAGGCGTCCAGGGAACAGGGCTGTACCATGGTAGTGCTGTTCCTGCCATGGCTGTGCTTGTGGAGACATCCCTGTGCTTGTGGAGACATCCAGGGCACATGCTGGAGCAACAGATGGCCCTCAACGATCTGGCAAGGAAAGAGGCCTTGGGTGTACGTGATCAACATGGGGTGGAAGCTCATGTCCGAGATGGTGTTGGCACTTGAGCCCTTCCTGTTTGCCCCAAAGAACTTGTGTGGTGACACCACTCTTCTCAATCAGGCCCTGCCTATGGCTTGCCTCCTGGAGAAGCTGATGGGTGAACTTTGGACCTCGCTGACCACACCGGGGGAGTGTGCTCTGGCTGGAAGGCTGAGGACTGAGGTTTTCAACAGGGTGGTCGATGAGCTGGGTGACGGAGGAGTACGTCATGGCTTGTCTCTGTGACCCGACCATCAAGGGCAATTTGTCGTTTGCAATAATTTGCCCAGGTGGAAGGACCTTCTGGTCAATAGTTAGGGAAGATGTCATTAGAACCAGCAGAGACCAGGTGGGTGGTGATGGTGTGCCCCCCAAGCATGTGGGCGGCCCTTCAACTCCCACCCCACCAGTCCAGCGGTGCAGCATCCCAGGCAGTGGTGCCAAAGCAACAGGTAGTTCCTCCCACTAAATCAGCCCAGTGGTTTAAGTGAGTGTGCCTGGCACCTTGCCCGGTTTGCGGGAGGCTTGGCCTACCTGGCCCACCAGTCTTGCACAATGCGTTGCCCAATACTTGGAGCAGCCTGTGGAGGAAGACCCCAAGATGGACCACGCACAGTTCTGGGCAACCCACTGCCAATTCTGGCTGGACCTAGTGGTGGTTGCTCTGTGCCTCCTCTCCTTCCCGCCACCAGCGTCCAGAGCACGTGGGTGTGTTTACATGCTGGCGACGTGGTAACACCTGCTCGGTCCCGGTTCGAGCAGTAGGCCTTCCTCAAGGTCAAGCTCCCCCTGCTGGGCTACCCTGAGCTGGACGTTGAGCTGGGAGAGTGATTGGCCCATGGTGCCAGTCACCTGCCCGGCAACAGCATCCACTTATTCCTACTCTCCCCCGTTCCTTCTTCAGCCAAGCCATGTCGCAGCATGCCTGCTAGTGCTGTGACATGACAACTGGACACACACACACCCGCTGGCGTGACCCAATGCAGAACTAGCCCAGCACTCAGGAGGCTGTGGGCACAAACACAGACACTAGGTGATGTGCCAGTGCAGCACTGTGTATATTTGTAAAAATGTAGATTGATTTTTGAATGTGTACATAGGTGACTTGGGAGGGTGAGGCAGTGGTGGGCAGAGGACTGTAAAAATGTGGATTTGTGAAAATGTATATTTGTAAGTATATACATTTTTGAATGTGCTATGTTGTACATAGTTGACTAAAGGGGGGGAGGAATGTAAAAATGTATATTTGTAAATATTTCAAACTGTGTAAATGTGTGCTTGTGTAGATAGAAGTGTTGTGTGCATGCATGTTTGAGTGTGTGTGTGCATGCTTGGTTTCTGTTGTGTGTAGGTGGATGTCAGTAGTAGTAGAGGTTTCTTTCTTTTGTGTAGATAGTGTTTTGGAAGATTTGGTTTCTGTAGATTGTTGGTGTGTAAATAATACTGCATAGTGGCTGTATAGATGGATTTGTATATACCTGTATATATCTGTATTTGTTAAGTGTGTTTGTTTAGGCCCTCCTCTCTCTTTTCCCTCTCCAGTTTAGTTCTGACACACATGCACGCCAGACAGGCATGCACCGGCCATGATGAGTAAGCGGTGGTGATGAGCCATGTCATGTGTGGCCTCCACTGACCAGCCTCTGAGCCAGACTTTCCTATCCCTTTAATTTTTTTTAGAGCACCCCTCTTCAGAGTCTAGCACACACACACATGCATGCCAATGATAAGCAGTCTGGTGCCACCACGTGTCTGGGGCCCTGTGTGGCCTCCATCAAAGATGTGGTGGACCTGCCACTGAGGAGCTTTTCCTCACAGGCAAAACTCATGCACTAAGAGAAGAGCAGAAAATCAAGGTGCAGGCATTACTTTAAACTTCCTATACTCCTTACAAAGACATATATTGTAGTATCTGATTTTTTAAAAAAAGACTATGCTTTGCTTGCTATCTTTGAAGTGCACCTCAACCCACACTCCCTTTTCCTTCAAGTTTAGTAGGCTGCTCTTTTTCCTACACTGAATGTTTGTTTGTTTGTTTGTTGAATGAACAACACTGATGGCATAAAAACTATTCATTTTGCACTTCTTTTGGTAGGGGGTGAAGCAAGACTACATTTGATGCAAATCTGCTTTGTTACATTTTCATTTTTCCTATAGCTATTAAATGATGTATAAATTAAGCCACAAAACACAGCAGGCTGTGGTGCACTTATAAAATCAAGGCATAAGCTAGAAATATTGTCATTTTCCCTCTCTCCCTTTTCATTTCTTTATTGAGTAAGGGCACGAACCTGGATTCATCATCCCCTATCTACATTCTTGCCAGTTGCAGCGAAATTATAATGTTAACCAACCAAATTAAAACCATTATTGACAAAGAAACATGTATTTAGAAATTCTGTGCCAGCTATGAAACCACATCATTTTTGTTTTTCCAAATCATGTGAACAGGATACTCTATATGGAATGTTAAATGCTAAAACCCACATTGGTTTCAGGGGTTACCTTTCTTGATTGCTCAGTTTGGTATACACAGCTTTGACCAACTCTGGGTATTTCAGCAAATGGTTGGTAACAATCAAGAACCTAAAAGAGGGGAGAGAGGAAAAAATAAGACAAACTGCTGTTGGCTATAAAAACGCTTTGCTACTCTGCACTGTATTAATTTAGTTCACATGGGCACTTTACAATAGCTGATCACTAATCAAAATGATATTTCTACCAGTACCTGGTAAATTATATAAGCAGCCAAATTATGATTTACCTAATTCTTTTTGCACCTAAGCAAAAGACACAAGGGATCAAATATACCATCCCAAACAATATTCTAACTTACTGATGATCATAATGTGAATCAGAATGGAGGTATCATACAAAATTAACAGAGCACAGGATAATTTATATACTTTAGTTCTGAAAATTCCTCCATGGATAAGACAGCTTTTTAAAATAGTGATGATTTCCAGTGTAATGCTTTTTTCACGTGCAGTTATTTGTCAACTGGCTGCATCTGGATTACATCAGGACTGTAAAAATCCTAGGTTTCAATCCCTCAGAGAGCTGGGTGAGAAAGTTTCAGGTGTGAGCAATATATTTAAGTTGTCCAAGTGTGCCTCAAGACTGACCAAAATAGAGTTTTGTTTCATCTGTAAGAGCTGAGCTGCATGTTACATGCAACATGGAGGTGCCACCAAAACTGTCCCCATACCACTCAAAACTGTTTTATGCTGTGACATGTCATCATTATGTTGTGAGCTTTTTCTGCGCCTACCAGCTAATGATGTGGAACAGGAGTGAGAAAGCTCATATAATCCTTGCATCATGGTGCAAATGTTCCTAAATGTTACAAGGAAGACAGGGGAGAATTCAACAGTGGGAGACACTGTTTTTGGCAGCATCCTAAAGATGTGGGGGGGGAAATGTCACTTGGTACTTGGACAACAGCTACAGCAAACTGGATTGTGACCGTACTTGCAGCATTCACAGAGGCATTGTATTTATATTGTGAAAAGTGAATGGGCTTTTATACTGAAAGCAAATACAGTCACTGGGCATGCTCTGCTCAGCTTCAGCACAAAATCATACCCACATGGTCCATCACAGCTTGTGTGCAAGTCAAGCGTATTCAGATTTCTTGGAAGAGGACTTTTAAAAGCAGGATATCAGCGTTGCTTGCACTACTGTCAATTTTTGTTGTTGCGCTGCAACTAAAAATATTTTTTCTAATGGGCAACAGCTCTCAACCCCCCGTTGCACTTGGAAGCTGCAACATGAGAGAAAACTCCAATTTTCAAGGAATTTTTTTAAAAAGTCCTTTTGGAGAATACAAGATTGATCACAGGAAACACACATTCTAAGTTATTAAGATAGGCATTTTCAACCCAAAAAATATGGCTGAGGATAAAATGAAAGATATTCTAATTTACATGTTATGCCAAGGCAAAAGATGTTTCACAATTTCCTCTTCATCCTCTTCCACAGCTCCTCAAGCCATTGCACTTTCTAATTATGCTTAGGTCCACAAGTGACAAGGATCAAGTATGTTCAGGCTACATTGATAAAAGAGCCCTATACCCAGGTGTTAGAATTGTAGGATTAGGGCTTCCAAGCAGCAGCTATATTCAGTTAATGCAAATTTATCCTATAACTACAACTCCCATCATCCCCCAAGGTCCTCTACAAAACAAGTTTCTTCCACCTAAACTATCATTCCAAGAAGAAGGTTAGGTTTAGAAGTGTTGTATGTTCACAGTGGCTGTCTAATGATGCCATAATCTCTCCCTGCCCCAAAACCGTTTTTCCCCTGCAATTAAGGTGTGGAGCCTCACAGGTTCCTGGGGAAAGTCAGTTAACAAGACTGGATGTGCCTCATGCTTTTGAGGTAGAGCCTGATGGGCAGGAGGGGCAGAGTTAATATAGAATGGAGAGATACACATACACCCATTCGGATTCTGGATATCTTCTGGAGGCTTGCAGAACAGCAAGGACAGTCTTTAAATTGTTTTCTTCCTGTAGTTCTTTCATTCTCTCAGGGTTAAGGCAAGTGAAAAGAACCATACAGCAATAGGAAACAATTTTCTCATCGTGATGATTTAAGCAATTCCTCAAAAAAGAAAAAAGGGAGAGGGGATTATTTATTGTTAAGAACTGTTTAGAACAACGTATTAATGTCCAATATATAATGTACTCAACTCTTCAGAACCCCAAAAAGGCATCAAGCATTCCTTCCCATTTACTTTCATTCTCGGCAATTTCCAACAGTCTTTCAATTTGCAAATATAAAACCTAATATTCCATTCTGTGCTGATGTGCCCAAATATTTATATGAAACAAATGTTAGAGGATAATGTTCAGATCAGTTGCACATACTGTTGATTTTCTTATTTAAAGATGCTAACCTAAGAATGGCTGTTGCAGAAAGTAAGGTTTAGTATTATTAAGATTCAACATTTTATAACAATTTCTTATAACACTTTTCTATATCTGTCAAAAAAATGTGTAGGTTTAAGACCAGAGTTGAGACTATCTCATTTTGGCTCAAGTTCCACAAAACCAGAAAACTGGAGATTGAATTGAACTGAAGACTGATGCCTTAACAAACATGCTACATGATCAGTAATGATGTTGTACAATGTCACCAATAGTGCTCACTTACACCTTGCCCTCTATGCACCCACACTTTTCCTTGGTCTTTGAGGCCTAACTCAAGATGGGGAGGATGGAGTGCCTGGCAAATGCCACTCATTATCCATGTGAGTGCATGGAGGGCAAGCCGTAATCAAACACAATTTGTGATATTGCACAAAATCATTACTGATCATGATTTTGTTAAAGCATCAACCTTAGATTCCAGTTTCCCAGCTTTGTGGAGCTTGAGCCCAAATGAGATTGCTTTAATTCTGGCCTTAAACCAGCACGTTTTTCGACGATTAGATTTCCTTCCCAAAGTGCTGGGAAAGACTGCATTATCCAGACCTCTGTGTATGCCTTCCAATAATGTGTTGGGGCTTATAGGATTCTGTTACTCTTAAAATATCAAGTGTCAACTGGGCTTTCCCCTGCACTGGTAAAAGCCCAACACTTCTTGGAGGAAAATGGCTCTCACATTGGAGATTTTTTGCAAAAGTAGTCCCCACTTGAAAAATAATGAAGATCACTGACCTATGGAGTTCTACCCCTGTAAAAGCAAAGACTGCAACCCCACCCCACCTCAAGTTCTAAGATATAGGAGAGAGAAGTTAGCAAACTTCTCCCCAACAGTGCTCCAACTACTCCCCGGCTTTCCCTGTCCCCACCTGTCCATTCCCTATCCCATTTCTGCTTGCATGTTAGGCATTGCACTTGCAACATAATCCATTGGGCTGCTCCCCCTGCAAAAGTCAAGATTACTGGCAAATGTGTCAGCATTCTGGCCTTAATGCCTGATCAGCCACGTTCTGTATAACTTTGCCAGTACTGGTTAGCCATAGGCTTTAATGGGGCAGGAAAAAATTATAAGACCATAAAGGTAAGGTAGTGTGTGTCATCAAGTTGATTTCGACTCCTGGTGCCCAAAGAGCCCTATGGTTTTCTTTGGTAGAATACAGGAGAGGTTTACCATTGCCTCCTCCTATGCAGTATGAGATGATGCCTTTCAGCATCTTCCTAGATCGCTGCTGCCTGATACAGTAGCAGCGGGGATTCCTGATACAGTAGCAGCAGGGATTCGAACTGGCAACCTTCTGTTTGTTAGTATTGCACTTCCCCGCTGCACCACTTAAAGTGACAAAAAGACCATACAATATTACAATTCAGAGAAGAAGATAAACCCAAACATTTTTGGAGGAGGAAAAAACAAAACAGGAGGGATGGGAAAGCTGTCGGCCACCCATCCCGCCCTCCTCTTCTGCCTCAGAGAAGTGCCCTGTGTGCAGATCCAGGGGCAGGGGGGTTGCTTCCTCCTCCTTTCCCGCTCTCCCCTCAAAGCCTCAGCAAGAGAGGAAGTGGTGTAAAATTTGAAACCCACTCTAACTAGCTTCAAAATGTTAGGGCTAACTGTCAGATTTTACTCCAATTCCTCCCATGTAGTTTGGAAAGCACCCTGGTGTGAAAAGAGAAATTATTTCAGTTGTAACAATTGAAACCACGAACAACTTAGTTCAACAACCAGTTGTTTTATTCCATTGAATGTCTTAAGTTTACTCATAATCTCTCAATTTCACTATCTTATTCACAGGTCTATTTATTCCACTGAGTATTTCTATAAATTTAGGATGAGAGTAACTTAACTTTTGCACTGCTGCTCAAAACTTCACCTAACCAATAAAAGGCATCCTTCCTAGACAAGCCTTATAGAGAACATCAGTCACTTTCAGCAAAACAGAAAGATGATAGAAAGAAACAGATGATATACTTGAATAAAGAGTGGACAAATAGGGTCTGTGTGTCAGTTTTCAAAGTGCTTACAGCTGAGACAACTTCTATCAGATTGCTTTGAAATTTGGCAAATGTGTAGACCTTGTCTAAAGATCACACATGCCAAGCTTCAAGTTGTTATCTCAACAAAAGTACATGCTGATACTTACAGGAAAATAGAAGGGAAAACAAGATTCCAAATCCTATTCTGGGAATCTCTGTTTCCTGTTGCAATGTTCCCAAGAAACTGAAGACTACAACGAAAGGCTAAAGAGGGAGAAAGGAAACATCTAATCAAATTTCATCTTTGTATAGCAAAACATTTGCCTAACAAAGTATCAAAAGATACTCTTACAAATCTACAAAAATACAATCCACTGATGCATCAAAAGTACATTAAAACTGGGGAGGAGCCACCATTGGGCAAACGGGTTCAAACAACCCAGGCCACCGCCAATCAGGGGCCATGAGTGCAGCCCCAGACACGCCTCCCACATCTGACATCAGATGCGGGGATGTTACTTAGGTCTCAAACAGGGCTACGGGGCCTTGTTTGGAGCCAAAACTGGCCCACGCTGCATTGGGCAGTGCAGCTGGAGTGAATCTCCCTGCCTTAAAGGCAGGGAGAGCCACTCCTGGTATCGCTGCCAATGCAGCAGGGCGGCCAATCTCCCTCCCAAACAGGGCCATGGGGCCCCATTTAGGAGAGAGATCGGCCCAAGCTGCATTGGCAGCACGGCCGGAATGGCTTTCCCTGCCTTTAAGGAAGAGAGAGTCGCTCCAGCCTATGCTGCCCAATGCAGCGTAGGCCTTCAAAAAGGGCCACGTGGCCCCATTTGGGAGGGAGACCATGTTCCTCGCATCTGACATCAGATGCAGGGGCGTGGCTAGCAGGGCCCCTGCATCTGAAATCAGATGCAGGGGGCGGGGCCAGGGGTCCATGGTGGCGGCCGCACACAGGCCACCATCAGCCTCCCTACGCTCCTGATTAAAACTACAAATAAAATATGGACAATTTCAGTGATCCCTCTAATTTTTTTCATCTCTGTGCGGAATGAGTTTTGTTCTGAGAGGCAGTATCATAGGAAGCTGCCATATACTGAGTAAGACCATTGGTCTATCTAGCTCAGTGTTGTCTTCACAGACTGGCAGCAGCTTCTCCAAGGCTGCAGGCAGGAATCTCTCTCAGACCTATCTTGGAGAAGCCAGGGAGTGAACATGAAACCTTCTGCTCTTCCCAGAGCGGCTCCATCCCTTGAGGAGAATATCTTACAGGGCTCACACTTCTAGTCTCCCGTTCATATGCAACCAGGGCAGACCCTGCTTAGCTAAGGGGACAAGTCATGCTTACTACTACAAGACCAGCTCTCCTCTCCTGTGTGCACCTGCATTCAGAATGGGGCCTTCCTAATTCAACCTGAGCAGGATCTAAAATGAATGGAGTGGACCCAAAACCTTTGAGCATGCACATGCCCTAGAGCAGGCATCCCCAAACTGTGGCCCTCCAGATGTTGCTGAACTACAACCCCCAGCATACCCAGCCACAATAAATTGTGGCTCGGGATGCTGGGAGTTGTAGTTCAGCAACATCTGGAGGGCTGCAGTCTGGGGAAGCCTGCCCTAGAGCCAACAGTGGTTAATTCTCTACAGTCTATTGATTTGCTGCTCACAATTGGTAATTAAATCTTAGTTGCATCCATTGCAAATAATGCTTCTGTATAAATCAGTGTTACTCAGCAAAGTATCAGTTTAAATTTTGTTGTCAGATAACACACCCCAATAGTGCCTCTAATCAGGCTTGTACAAGGAGCAGTAAAGCTCAATGGAAATAGTAAGACTGTCCATTTTTCCCAGTCCACAAGGACATATCCAATTCTCCGTTGCAAAGTTACTGCATCATCAACAACATTTAATCAACAATGGTGCAAGTCTAAATTTCAACCCATTCTATTAATACTCTTTATGGGCAAGGGTCAAAAAATGTTCACCAGCCAAACTATTTTATTCATCAGATGATTCCTTGAGCTATGTTGGTACATTACTCATCAGGATTTTTAAGCAGACTAGTAGATTTCATGAGCCCTGATGGGTCAGTCCTATGGGCTTCAGCACTACAGCTTAATAAAGGAGAGCTGTGTGGCACAAGAGCAATTGGATCATTCTGGCTCTTACCTCCTGCATAATTTAAAGACAATCTTCAGGATTTTTAGACTCCAAATTCATTTCTATCACCAGCCTTGCACATGGGGTCTACTTTTAATTTTACTGCTTAAGTATCTGCTTCTCTGAAATCTGACTTCCCTACATTGTCTTCCTCTTCCTCTCCTATCCCTCTTTTTTTAAAAAAACCAACCAAGAAAAACTGCTGGTTCACAATCCACCTTAAATTGGAACATGACACATTTATGTGTTGCAGCACTAAGCCCTCTTTACATATTATGTTCAACACTTGTACATTCTGTGTACAGTTCACACAGATATCCTGAAGAATTATGTGGGGATGTCAGCCAGTGATACAGTTATTTATCTGCTGTGTGGACATGATAAATATGTAACTAAATACGTATTTATTTTTCATTTATTTTTAATCTGCAGTGATCAATATTAGAAGGAACTTTCTGAAAGAAAATGCTATGGCAAGTTGGGGCAATTATGAAACTTACTATAAATTTTGATTTTTAATTTTATAATTTGGATGACATTTTATTTTACTTCTGTAATGCTCTTATCAGTTTTAATTTTATTATTGTCTGCTAAATATAATTATCATGGACTTATAAGATATTGTTTTACTTTTGTTTTGTGTTTTATCAGTTTTTTTTATTGTTTTGCTATGGGTTCATGACTTATTCAAATAAAACCCATCAATGGGAGGGGAACCAATCAAGCAATACAAAAATAAATACTAACACAAACCTAGAGGATTAACAATGATAGATCTATATATCTTGTCCAGATTTTCCATTCCAGAAGTGAACATAAGTTCTCCATTACTGATTGATTAAGTGCCATCAAGTTGGTGTCAACTCTTAGCGACCACATAGACAGATTCTCTCCAGGATGATTCCATTACTACTGAAATATGTATTCCATTTCCCCCTCTTTCCATTCTAAACACCGTTTTTTTACATTGTGTGTTTCAGAGTCTCTTGAGCAAAACATACACAGCACATCATTAGTCTTCTATTTAGTTTCAACATTATGCCAAGCCAACAACTATCAGTTCCCATCAAAAATGTAACAGGATGGTGGGGTTGGGGGTGGGGAGGAGGGTGACCATGTATGCTTTCCTGGCCATCTTGGAGGAACAAATTCCTCAATAATATTACTTCTCCCTTAAACACTTTTTTAATGTATCAATATACACAACTGGGCAAGTCCATACATGTGGAAATTACAGACTATAAATATACCAAAACATAGACTGAATATTAGCTCTTCTTATACCAGCTTCTTCTCAGGGTTTTTCTCTAGTGACATTTCTTGATCCAGTATTAACGTTTTAATGCATTTTTAAAGGCGCACACACACACACCCCTCTCAGAAAAGTAAAACTCCTTTGGAAGACCAATGGTAAGAGCCTTATGTTCAATTAAGCAGTACTATCTCCAGTTAGGATTCTATACAGTGATACTTGGCTATCTAGTCACAAGGGTGCAGAAAGAGAGAAAGATTGTGGAGCAGCTCCTCATTTAAGGTTGTTTTCGGGGGTTTTTGCGGGGGGAGGAGACACTTTTGCGGGAGATACGGGTTATTAGGTCTAGTAGGGTAGTACAGTAACAGAAGATGGGTGTGTGTGTCCTCAAATACTTAGGTGGGATCTGCAACCCTCAAATCAAATGCATCAACACTACAACAGCAACATAAGATTTTGCAGCAGTATGTTTAGTACTACTTCGGGCTTACAAAACAAGCACAAACTCTGTTTCTCAACATTACCATCTCCAGTACAGTCACAGCCTTACAATCCAGTGGAAGGGGGGTGGGGGTGGGGAGGAATGATTCACCCAGTTTACAGGAAAAATTATAAACACCTGTTTTGACTACTTAAGACTGAACATATTTCATTAATTTAAAATGCTGGCTTTACAGTCAAACATTGTACATCTCAACACGTCCCTTGCCAGTTTTCTTCTTTTGCAACATCAGCAGCTTAAAACTCTAGGGACATCTCTGTTCAAAAACTGTCTTAGGGTTGTATAATCTGCTTCTAAAAATGCATCACAGCCCCCTCTAGTGGCTAATCTATCCAGACAATGGCTGACATCCTGACTAAATTACTTGATGAATCCCACTGAAATTAAGTAATCCCTTAGAACAGGGTTTCTCAAATTGGGTCCCCAGATGTTGTTGAACTACAACTCCCATCATTTCCAGCCACAATGGCCTTGTGGCTGGGGATGATGAAAGCTGTAGTTCAATATCATAGGACCCAAGTTTGAGAAACCCCACTTTAGAGTAACTCTTGAGTAATACTCCTGAGCAACTAAGTCTGGATGTCAGCCAATGTCAGTTTAACTAAGAGTAGAAACAGAGGTTGACAGCGTTCCCTTTAAACCTAGGTCTGCCCCAATCCGTTATAAAGAAGACACAGGACCGGCCCTAGAGTTTTGGCACCCAAAGTGAAGTATAACTTTGCTGCCCCCTCCCCAGTCAAGACCTGCATAATATACCTTGCAGCCAGAAGCGATGCACCCACAGATTGGGGAAGCGTCTTCTCCTTCCCATCCCTCAAGCCCTAAGATGATGAAGGCTGAGCACTTACTTGGGAGTAAGTCTTATTCAACTCAGTGGGACTGCTTTTCAAATAACCATGCATAGTGTCGATCTGCAGGGTTGCAAACCTAAACATACATTTTTTTTATTTATTTCATTGTTTGATTGATTAATCAGTCAATGTATGATTGATTGATATACCACCCTTCCTAATGTGGCTCAGGATGGTTTACATAAATTAAACAAAATTAAAAACACACATTTAAATCAGATTAAAATTAAAAACTAGATATCATTAAAAGCCAGACTAAAAAGATGAGCCTTTAAGGCTCCCTTGAAGGCCATCAAGGAAGATAATCCTCTATGTCCATGGGAAGTGTGTTCCACAACCTAGGAGCGACAACAGAGAAGGCCCAATCCCAGGTTGCCACCAGATGAATCACCCAAAGACAGACCCCTCCTGATGATTTTAATGAGCGGTGGGGATTTTGTAGAGAAAGGTGCTCTCTCAAGTAACCCAGACCTAAGACATTGAGGGCTTTTAAGGTAATAACCAACACTTTGTACTCTGTCCAGAAACATATTGGCAGCCAGTGAAACTGTTTAAGAACAGGCAGCCCTACATAGAGCACATTGCAGTTGTCCAACCTGGAGGTTACCAGCCAGTGTACCACTGTTTTCAGGTTGTTCTCTTCAAGGAACGGGAGGAGTTGTTGAATCAATCACAGCTGGTAAAAAGCATTCCTGGTCACAGCCTCAACCTGAGGCACCTGGGTGAGACCCAGGTCCAAAAGCACTTCCAACCTACAGACCTGTTCTTTTTGGGGGAGTGTAACCTCATCTAGAACAGGAAGTTCTATCCCATCTTGCAGATTATGACCCCCAACAATGAGCACCTCCATCTTACTTGGACTGAGCTTCAGTTTATTATCCTTCATCCAGCCCATTGTTGCCTGTGGGCAGGCATTTAAGGGGCTAACACCATTTCTTGATATTGATGACAAGGAGAAATAGATTTGGGTGTGATCAGCATATTTATAATGCCCAGCACCAAATCCCCTGATGACCTCACCCAGCAGTTTCATGCAGATGTTAAAAAGCATTGGTGACAGAATGGAGCCCTGAGGGAGTTCATATAGTAGCTCCCATTTAGAAGAGTTACTGTTACCAAGTGCCACCACCTGAGACATAGGAGTGGAATCACTGTAAAACAGTGCCTCCTATCCCCAAATCCCTCAGGCAATCCAGAAGAATACCATAGTCAATGGTATTGAAAGCTGCTGAGAGATCCAAAAGAATGAGCAGAGTCACACTCCCTCTGTCAATTACCTGGCATCTATCAGGCCAACCAAGGCCATCTCAACTCCATAGCTCGCCCTAAAGCCAGTCTTAAGTGGGTCTAGATCATCCATTTCCTCCAAGACCACTTCAAGCTGGTCAGCCATCACCCTCTCAATCAATCATGTTACCCAACCATGGGAGATTGAAGACTGGCCTATAATTATCCATCACCAGGGGATCCAGTGGGCTTCTTAGGAAGGGGTCTCTGCCTCCTTCAAACAAGGTGGCATCCTGGCCTCCCTCAGTGAGGTATTAATGATATCAATTAGGCCAGCTCCAAAAATCTCCATGCGAGATTAGATCAGCTATGTTGAGCAAGGATCCAAAGAAAAGGCAGTAGGCCATACCAATCCAAGTAGCTTGTCCAAATCTTCAGGAGTCACAAACTGAAAACAGATCTAAACTATTCTCGCAAGCAAGGATCCAAAGAAAAGGTAGTAGGCCATAGCAGTCCAAGTAGCTTGTCCAAATCCTTGGGATCTGAAAACAGATCCAATCTATTCTCGCGAGGATGATTCAGGCCCTAACTGGCCCTGAAGAAATACTGGAGTCTAAATCAGCCCGAATGCGAGATATTTTATCTGCAAAGAACTCACTGAATATGCATTCAATGAGTTCTTTGCAGATACAGTGAGACATTGTTTCCAGAAACAGATTGAAACAAAAGGGGCTTCAGTAAAACAACTAACCTACCTGTAGAGGTGCTCTTACCCCCGGACCTTGGGACCCTGGTCCATGGCCTCCAAATGGCCAGGGGGGGAGGTGGCTCCTGCAGCCACACCGCACACACCCTGCTGCACCTCAGTGGTTTTTTGTCATCATTTAAGCCGCTATGTGCGCAGCCAAGGGGTGAGTCAAGCAGCCCTCGCCTCCTCCCCCTGGCGGTGGTGGCAGCCGGAGCAACCACTGGGGCTGTCCATGTGGCCCAGCGACTCTTGATAAATGCGAGGTGCTCCAGCGTGCCTGCATAGTTGAAATAGATCGTCGCAAGCCTGTGAGATCATGGGCTTGCAACGATCTATTTCAACTGTGCAGGCGTGCCTTGATGTTAGCAAAAGCCACTGGGCCAGACAGGTCCAGCAGCTGCTCCAGCCAGGGGGAAGGCGAGGCCTGCTCTGCTCACCCCCCAGCCGCCACCCCTCAGGCACACACGGCAGCTTAAATTATGCCCAAAAAATGGAGGTGCAGACTGGTGGGCATGGGGTGGCTGCATCAGGCCCCCCCAAAAGCAGGTTTCAGGGTGCTCCAATTACCTAGGTTCACTCCTGCCCTAACCTGCTTAGCAACAGAGTATCTGCTGAGAGAAGTGTGCCCACACAGGACCACTAGCCTCCGCCAAGCAGGTCCCTGTTATACAAGCTAGGTCAGTTTCTTCATCCATGATCCAAGTGATGGATTATTTCGATCTTATTTTGAACTGACCTGGCATTACGAAGGAGCATGGTTAGGTTCAGTGCAAAGTTGGAATTACTCCCTCAGGCCAGAGAGCTGACAGGGCAGCTGGAAGGGAAGACAGTAACTAAATTACCGGAATCCCTTCCCCTGTAACGGCATGCTGGCCTGCCAACAACCCAATCCTCTGTTCCCCTCCACTACTGAGGTAGCCAAGCCAATCTCCATCCTTAACAAGAGGACACACTTCTATGAGCAGCCTGGCACAAACCACTAAAACAAAAAACTTAAAATAAAACTCGAGGACCTTGAGCATAAATTCCCCTCAGACCACAGTCCCACACCAAAGGCCAGCTGGCTTTGGCAGCGGTCTACAGGTGGCCATGCCACTGGCTTGTCTCAGTCTTTTCAAGCCAAACTCTCCAGATCCGACCTCTCACATGGACTCTGGAACCTGGCTGATGAAACCGGCCTCCACAAAGCTGCGGTTCATCAGGGAAATCAGGTCTGTGGCTCATGCTGGCAGAAGGAATTCCAGCAGCTGAGTCTGGTACAACATTTCTTAAGCAAATGTCTTTCATATTTCACTGCAAGCTTTATTTCCTCATTTACTTATTTACAAAAAAAACCTTAATTATTTTTTTTTGACCAACTTGGTCTCAGGTTTGGCATTGGAGTCTCCCAGGCTTGTGGTGCTGGGGGACTTCAATGTCCACTATGGGACCAATTTGTCTGCAGCGGTTCAGGAGTTCATAGTGGCCATGACAACTATGGGCCTATCCCAAAGGGTCTCGGGACTGACACACATTGCAGGTCACACGCTTGATCTGGTCTTTCACTCTGATCAGGGTGGTGTTCCGTGGGTGGGGACTCATGTGATTTCCCCATTGTCATGGACGGACCACCATCTGGTTAAGGTTGGACTCAGAGTCACACCCCACCTTCACAAGGGCGATGGGCCCATTAGAATAGTCCACCCGAGAAGGTTATTGGATCCAATAGGGTTCCAAGAAGCCTTGGAGGAATTTAGTGTTGGCTCTGCCGGTGATCCTGTTGATGCCCTGGTGGAGAACTGGAACAGCAAGCTCACCAGTGCAGTAGACATGATCACACCTAAACGTCCTCTCTGACCTGCTTCTAAATTGGTCCCTTGGTATATAGCACTTACATTTAGCACTTAGCACTTACGGAAGAACTATGGGGGCTGAAGCAGCAAGTTAGACGACTGGAGCGCAAGCGGGGGAAGACTCAACTCGAATCTGACAGATTACAACATAGAGCACATATGAATATCTATGCTCTGGCAATACGGGCAGAAAAGAAGTGATTCTTTTCAGCCCGTATTGCATCCGCAAGTTCACATCCGGCAGAGTTGTCCAGGGTTGTGAGAGGGCTAGTGAGTGCCCCTCCTCCCTTGAATCAGAATTTGGAACCATCTATTACCCACTGTGATGTGTTTAATGATTTCTTTGTGGATAAAATATCTCATATTCAGGCCAACCTGGATTCAAACTCCATAATTACTGGTGTCTGAATCAGAGGTGTCCAGCGACTCCTCTTATGTGATTCGACTGGATCAGTTTCAGTTTGTGACTCGTGAGGATGTGGACAAGCTGCTTGGAGCGATGCGGCCTACCACCTGTTCTCTTGACCCTTGCCCGATGTGGCTAATACTATCTGGCAGGGAGGTTGAGGTAGAAGGCCTGGTAGAGATCATAAATGCTTCTCTGAAGGAGGGCAGGATGCCTCCTTGTCTTAAGGAGGCAATTATTAGACCACTTCTGAAGAAGCCTGCCCTGGATTCCTCAGAGTTGAGCAACAATAGGCCTGTCTCCAACCTTCCATGGCTGGGCAAGGTAATTGAGAGGGTGGTGGCCTCTCAATTTCAGGCAGTCTTAGATGAAACTGATTATCTAGACCCGTTTCAGATTGGCTTTCGGGTGGGATATGGGATGGAGACTGCCTTGGTCAGCGTAATGGATGATCTCCAGTTGGGAATTGACAGAGGAAGTGTGACTCTGTTGGTCCTTTTGGACCTCTCAGCAGCTTTCGATACTAGCGACCATAGGATCCTTCTGGAGTGTCTGAAGGGGGTGGGGTGGGAGGCACTGCTTTGCGGTGGTTCCACTCCTATCTCTCGGGCAGATTCCAGATGGTGTATCTCAGGGAATGTTGTTCTTCAAAAACTGAACTTTGCTATGGTGTCCTTCAGGGCTCCATATTGTCTCCAATGTTGTTTAACATCTACATGAAACCACTGGGAGAGATCATCAGGAGATTTGGTGCAGGGTGTTATCAGTATGCTGATGACACCCAAATCTATTTCTCCATGTTAACGTCATCAGGAGAAGGCATAACCTCCCTAAATGCCTGCCTGCAGGCAGTGATGGGCTGGATGAGAGGTAACAAGCTGAGACTGAATCCAGATAAGATGGAGATACTCATTGTGCGGGGTCGGAACTCGGGAGATGATTTTGATCTGCCTGTTCTGGATGCGGTCACACTCCCCCAGAAGGAACATGTACGCAGTCTGGGGGTGCTTCTGGACACAAAACTCTCCCTGGTGTCCCAGGTTGAGGCAGTGGCCAGAGGTGCCTTTTATCAGCTTCGGCTGATATGCCAGCTGCATCCATTTCTTGAGATAAATGACCTCAGAACAGTAGTACATCTGCTGGTCACCTCCAGTCTTTACTACTGTAATGTACTCTATGTGGGGCTGCCTTTATACATAGTCCAGAAACTGCAGTTAGTCCAGAATGCGGCAGCCAGACTGGTCTCTGGGTCATCTCGGAGAGATCATATCACTCCTATCTTAAAACATCTACACTGGCTGCCAGTAAGTTTCTGGGCAGAGTACAAGGTTTTGGTTATCCTCTATAATAAAGAGCTTGAGTCTGATCCCGTGTCCCTGCCCGTGTCTTTCTTGGCCGTTCTGGGCATGCGCGGAGTGCATGCCCAGAACGTCCGAGAAAGATACGGCCGCAGGGACACGGCGGCCATGTTGGAGAGTGGCAGTCGAGGAATGGGCTACGGGGAGGACAGAGGCAGCAGCGGGGGACTGGGAGAGCAGAGGCGGCTACGAGGGGACCGGGAGAGCAGAGGGGGCAGCGGGGGTCCGGTTTCAGGGGAGAAACGGCCACGGGGAGGCAAAGGGAGAAACAGCGGCAGGTCTGGCCCGCCCGCTGAAAAGGACAGAGGCGGCGGCGGGTCCGGCGGGTTGGCAGGCAGCACCCCGGCCGCGGGGAGAGGAGAGGCGGCGGCGGGTCTGGCCCACCGAAAAAGGAGACAGAGGAAGAAGCCGGGCGGCAGAGAGGTGGGGACACTGAAGTGCAGCTCAAGCCAGGAAAAGAAGGCAGCAGGAACAAAAAATGAGCGAACGGGGGGCGGGAAGAAGCAGAGAGGCAAGGCAGGGAAGCGAAGCGTGCGTTGCGCCTCCTCCTCGGAGCCTGGAGGAAAAGAGTGGGGGGGGGGAATTGGCGGAGCGCTTCCCGCCCAGGACCGCACATCTGCTCTCCTGCGCTGCTCAACTCCCTAGAGCTGGTCACGGAGGTGCTGTACACTGTGAGGCTGGCCATGGTGCTGGGTTCGGAGCCGCTCCCTCTCTGCTCTGGCTGTACTGGATGGGAGGAAGGAAGGGATGGGGTGGGGTGGGGAGGAATCTGCTTCCTTGCCAGCCCCGCCCAGCATGTGAGAAGGAAGGAGGAGAAAACTAGCACCCCCCCCCCACTAGAGCCCGTTATTTAAACGGGCTTAAAAATACTAGTAACCTATAAAGCCCTAAACAGCTTGGGCCCTGGGTATTTAAGGGAACATCTTTTTTGCTATGAACCACACCGCCCATTGAGATCATCTGGAGAGGTTCGTCTGCAGTTGCCACCGGCTCATCTGGTGGCTACTCGGGGACGGGCCTTCTCCATTGCTGCCCCGAGGCTTTAGAACACACTTCCTGCTTAAATAAGAGCCTCTCCATCTCTTACAACTTTTAAAACGGCAGTCAAGACACATTTGTTCACCCAGGCTTTTAATTACAGTAGATATTGTTTTAAATGTTTAGTTTTATCTTTTTAATTTTAATTCTTGAAATGCTTTAATCTTTTATTGGCTGTTTTTATTGTTTGTAAACCGCCCAGAGAACTTGCATTTTGGGTGGTATAGAAATGTCTCAAATAAAATAAAATAAATAAAATAAATTCAGAATCAAATACTAGGAGGCGATCCTCACGATCGTCCAAAAGCGGGCTAAGGGAACCTAGCCCGCTTTTGAGTGGTCATGTGCTGCAATGGGAGCCGTGCGGCTCTCGGCAGCTAGCCCTCAAAAATACCCCTCCCCTAAGAAGAGGTTAACGGAACAAGAGCTCCATTAACCACATCTTTTTTCTTGTGTGTTGCCACAGTGCGCGGTGACACACGAGTAGACCCCCAACCGGGAGGCTACAAGCAGCCTCCCGGGTTCGGGGGTCTCATCAGGATGCCCCCACACTTGCGTGGGGCATCCTGGAACTTCCGGGGGCCATGCAGCCCCCGATCCCTGCAGCCCCCGCCGGCTCCATGAGGGAGCTGGCAGTCATGTGGGTGGCCAATCTGGCCGCCCAGGGCTGCCTTCTGATTATCTGTGGGGAGAGCAAGCTAAGCCCACTCTCTCCGCAAACCCCCTTCCGGCGAGTCTCACTGATCGTGAGACTCGCCTCTATGAGTATTTAATGCTTAACAGAGCCACAGAGAAATGGCAGGTCAGAGTTCTAAGACCTGCAACTTCCGAAGGCTTCCAAAGTTGGATATCACTACTTACACAGACTTCTTTTGTACGTCCTTCTTAATGGTGCTTTTATTCATGGTGCGGGGGTCGGGGGATTAAATTTCCAGGTCACAGGTACTCACAACTGTGATTGGGAAACCCGTGGTTGGCAATGGATGACAGTATTACTTTAGGAACATAGGAAACTGCCATATACTGATTCAAACCATTGGTCTATCTAGCTCAGTATTGTCTTCACAGACTGGCAGTGGCTTCTCCAAGGTTGCAGGCAGGAATCTCTCTCAGCCCTATCTTGGAGAAGCCAGGGAGGGAACTTGAAACCTTCTGTTCTTCCCAGAGCGGCTTCATCCAGAGCTGAATATCTTGCAGTGATCACACATCAAGTCTCCCATTCAGATGCAACCAGGGCAGACCCTACTAGCTACTTTAAATCCTCTACACCTTTTAGATATGAAAGTGTGGTTTCCTTTGCCTTGCTTTATAGTAAAGTTCATTTGTTTACATACATTTTTGATGATTTGACATACATGTTCGAGATGGCAAAAAGGAGAGAGCTACAAAATAAAAATGTGTCCTACAACCAAGATTAAACTAATCTATATAGCTATTTTTAGTTGCATAAAAAGAGAGTAAAATCTACTTATTTATAACTTTGCTTTTGCTTTCTACTCCTAAAACAATGAAGTAGTGCCAGTAATTTGCTACCATGATTGAAGCAAGACCTGTAATTACAGTGTCAAAATATTTACAGTATTATTTTCTGGGAATAATTGCAGGAGTATGACAAATGTATTATCCTCATCAAAATTTTATGTAAACAAATGCATGAGTTATAACTTTCTGATGATGTTTTTGGATTCCATAGCTTCCAATCTGTAAAAATAATACCTCCTCCATGGCCTTTAAATGCTAGCAACACTATGAATATTTGGTATACACAAACTGTCAATTCGGCTAGCAGCAATTCTTGTGGCATTGTGTAATCATTCGGAGCAAGTTATAAAGTATTTGTACTTGGGATATTTTTTATTGGATTGTCCTTAAAACAATCATTAAATTGACTAACATACTGGCATAGTTATGTGGGAATTAGAAGTGATATTTAGAGCTTGTAAAATAAATCAGTTAAGTAGTCTGTAGACAAACAGGCTGAATCAACAAGAAAAGCCATGTACACAATAGGTTACATGCAAACAACTCATGTAGATGTACATTTGGGCCCCATTGAACTTGGCTTGATGGATTTTTTGATGGGGATGTGCATTCTCATTCAAGTCCATTATCTTCTATATATTTAATTCTCCTAGGTGTACCCGTCACTAATCCCATGTGTGGCAGCTCTCACGAGAGTTCTATCTGGATAGCGATGGGAGAAAATAGCAATGCCGGCCAGAGGAAGCAGCAATAGCCTGGCCCAGCCAGTGGGAGGAGGAGGCGGCTGCCAGGACTTGGCAGGCAGGAGGAGTTGGCAGGCCGGCTTTCCGGCCGGCCCACCAGCCAGAAAGAACAGGGGGAGGGGGTGGAGAAGGGGAGGAAGTAGAAGCCAGCCGGCTTGCTGGCCAAAAAGTGTGGGGTGGAGGCAAGAAGCAGGCGGGGCAGGGTGGTGGTGAAATGGGCCAGCCGGCCAGATAGCCAAGCAGGCTGGTGGCGGGGAGGGGAGAAAAAGGCAGAAGTGGTGGATGTGCGAGCCGGAGGTGCAGATACTCTGCACCCGGCCCAGCTAGTTCACTATGTTTGATTAGTTACACACCAATACTACAACTGACATAATCTAAAATGAAGATGTCAGTCCTGTTCAGACATTATGTTGTACAGGCTTACCTCACTATCTGCAGACTTACCCGGTTGGGTAATGGGCACCCAACCTTGGCATATGCTAAATAAATAAATAAATAAATAAACAAACAAACAAATAAATAAATAAATAAGGCCAAAAAGGGTTTAATTTGCATATCCACGAGTTGGGGGTGGCCAGAGATTTCCAGAAATCATTTCTGGATGTCATCATGAACCATTTTATGGCTCATTTGTGTGTTTTTTTAAATATGATTTTTAGCCAAATTTGGGGGAGTTTTGCACTTGCGGGGAGCATCCTTGGACTCCTGACAGCCCACAGAGCACAGTAAGGCCCTTTCTTTGACCAGTTTTTATTTGGTGATTTTTTTTTTTACGGGGAGGGATTGAGTCTGAGAACTTAACCCCCACGTTCCCATAGACTCAATGACTCATTATCTGAAGTTTTGTTACCCGTGGTAATCTGTAGGAATGGAACCCCTGTAGATAATGAGGTATTCCTCATTATCCTGTACTTCCATTCAGATGTCTGTATGCAAATAAACATTTTGATGTGAATGACTATACCTGCTTTCATTTTAAAAGTGCAACTGGATACAGGTCCCTCAAATGCATAGTACAGCTAGGAAGTAAACTGTTGTACCTGTGTTTAAAATAACATGTGAATAACTGTAGCTATGTACAGATCTGTACTTTTATACACTGTACACAGATTGTGCAAATGTTGAACATAATGTGTGAATAGGGCTTTCCCCCCCCCCCACATTGAACTGGGAGATGAAGGTTCAAACAAACTTTTTTTAAAGCAATTCCTTTAAAAAGCAATATAAAATACTTCAAGGTATTTTTAAAGCCATTCTCACCTGCCTCAATCTTATTAACTAGCTGTGCTTAACAGGGCTCAGTCTGTAGAACCAGGGGAAAGAAGTTGTATAAGACTTGAACAGTAGATACTGTGGGTCAGTGTTCCTTCTAGGGTGTGTGTGTGTTCACACATTTTCTGATGTCCGCTCAGTTAATTTTAGAACTTGCTCAGGTTGAATCAGGAAGGCCCCACTCGGAAGGCATGTGCGCACACACTGCCTTGATACTGCCGCCCAGAACAAAACATTCCATACATGCCGTTTGAGCCAATTTTATAGCTCTTTGCTGCTCTCTGACTCTAAGCCTGCCATCACATATAGCGTCGCCAGGTACTGTGCAGCTGCGATCAGCATTCGTTGGCGGATGACAGGCAGTGAGCCCTATCAGCCTCAATCTGACTCTTGGTGACTCTGGGCAGGCACTGCAATTGCTCGCGTGCCTCCCTTTTTACTGTTCCTTTTAACCTTCAATCTGGCTGGTTTTTTCAGTTTTATCACTCAGGTCATATATTTCTGTCCTATCATGTCTTTTAACTCATGCATTTTTAAATTACTTTTACTACTTTTTAGGTGCTTAGGCCCTAAATTTATTATTTTATTCACTAGTAAAATTTAGTAAATTTAGTAAATTTACTATTTTTAGTCTTTTTAGTCTAGTTAATCATTTTTTATCTTTTAACATGGAATCACTCTTATATTTTAACATTGGCTTAGTATTTTTAGTATTCTTAGTCATTTTAGCAACAATATGTACTATTTTATATGCATTTATCTTTTATGTAATCTCACTTTTAACTTGTAATCATCCTTATACTTTATGCTGGTCTGAGACCGTAATAAAGATTGATTGATTGATCATACTATACATAGATGAAAAAAATTAGAGAGAACACTGCAGTGGGTTATGATTTGTTAAGTAAACAGTAAGCAGCAATTGTTTTAAAAAAATTAGACAGGAGCTTGCAGAAGGGCGGATCTGACATTGACTCATAAAAATGTCATGCTCACATTGCATAGAAAATGCAAGGCAAATTACAGTTTAATATAACCAGATATTAAGACCAGTTATTTAAGTCACAGCACTTTGCATGGCATTTCCTTTACTGCTGCTTTATTCATTAATATGTTGTTAAAAATAAACTCCTCCCCACAAGGAAGCCACAGCTGTAAAAGAATCTGCCAAGCAAAGAAGATGTACCACTTCAGTGTTTTTCTTAGGAGTTCCAAACTTTTGGACCATCTGGACTTTCCAACCCACATTACTACACCACAATGAAGAACTTAAAATAGATGTCACTGGATGCAGAAAAAAAACACATACTCATCAAGAGGATTAACTTAAAGATTGGTCTGTATTTCTTCTTCCCAAATGTACACTCTCTTCCTTCTCTGATGAGAAGAAATATTGTTCCCAAATTATGCTGTTTAATATGAATAGAATTATACTGGTGCAGTAGTACCAGTTATAGTGAAGATGAGGAGTTGTTCCAACATTTTACCATTATAAACCCTGAACATTCTATTGGTCCTAATACTGAAACAATCTCTCCAATCTGCCTGAATATTTGCAGACATGGTCTAGGAGGTAACAAGTGACACCACCTTCCAAACCTGGTACACATTTGATGTAAAATGGCTCAGATGTAGCACTTAAAACTTTATCCTTAAACTCTAGGAAACTGTTTGCTGTGGATTTTTCTTTCCTTCTCTTTTTCTTTGATAACATAAAATAATATTTTTAATGTCCATTTAAATGTTTTTAAAACTTCAGGTATATGCTGAAGCAAAATCCTGAGTTATGAAAAAAATAAATCCACTATTTCCTGAATTCTTATTCTCTTCTAGCCTTTGCCATAACAACAGGGTAAAATCAATTATAGGCACAAATCAGCAATTTTGCCCACTAAGGATTCTGAAGCTATAGTTAGGAAGGGCAACTCTTGGCAAGTTCTAGAGAGTGACTTCCTGGTTCTGAACCTTAGCTGCTTGATAAGGAAAACATAGAAGTACTGGCACTTCTTCAGTTAAACGTTCCCTTCCCTCTCCTATTCCTTTTATAGGCTTTTAATTCTTTGCCTCCACTGAGGCAGTGACAGCAAGACATACAAGGGCATGCGAGGTGTGGCAAGCTGCCTTGTGAGGGAATATGAGACGGCAACGAGGTAGCAAATGGATCTATGAAGGAATGTAAGGTGGTGGTGAAGTAGTTGTGGGCCATGCGAGGGCATGCAAAGCGGTGGTGGCAAGGTGGTGAATAGACTTGCGATGGAACATGAGGCAAAGGTGAGGAAGCTGGGAGCCCTGTGAGGTCATACATGGCTGTGGTGGACTGCCTTTGAATATGGAGGTTCTACAGCAGAGGTATACTGCCCATATGAGCAACTAGAATTCTGCCTTTGAACATTAACATTCTAATTAATAATGTTAATAATAATTAACATTATTAGTATACTGTACTGTCTATGAACATGAAGGCTCTATTTAACCAAAATGGGTAAGAGCCACTGTTACACTTCTCTGCCCCATCAGAATTTCCTTTTTTAAAGGCCAGGGAATTCAGTCATCCAAAAACCTTTGTTTTCAGAGAGTTGAGATGCTTTACTTTTTCACTTGTGTTCTAACAAGCATGGAAATTGCAAGTTAAGATGTCCATATGAACTTTTGTGCCACATAAGTTGTATTGATTTTGTACAGTCTTGTATATTATGCTTGCTTTATAAGTGAGGCTCCATGTACCCATGAAGACCATGTACCTTTGTCTTTGAGCTCAAGATTGGGCTGTGAATACATCTAAGCAGAGATACAAGAGGTCCCCAATCCACCCACAATCACTTCCTACATATACACAATGTATTTCTGATGCACCGCTACAGCATAATATATGAGACTGTACAATGTCTTTACAGTTTCTATAGTGTGGATATTAAGGTGGGCATCTTTAATTTGCCATTTCCACACTTTTTAGAGCATGAATGAAAATATAAAGCATCTTAACTTGCATTTGAAATCAGTTTTCTGGATTAATTAATTGTACAGGTGGACCTCAATATTTGCGGGGGTTCCGTTCCCAGCTGCAGCCAAGGATACCGAAACCATGAATAACGAGGCGCTGGGGGCTATGAGATCACAAGCGTTAGGTCCCTGGTTGGCTCCAAAATGGCAAAAAGTTGCCGAAAATTGGCCAAGGGTTTGTGGGGGGGACACAGGGGGAGCTCCTTACCATGCTTTGCTGCTCCCCGCAAGTAGCGCTATGCTCTAGAATGCCCCCAAATCGTCTGAAAATCAGCCCCAAATGACTGTTTTTCTTTTTCTTAATCTGAGTCATTTTTAGGCTCTGAGAAACAAAATGGTAGCTGCAAATGATCTCCGTGGTCATTACCAACCATCCCTGACCCAGAGGTCAGCATGTTTTTTTCCTTCTTCTTCCCCGCGTATGCCAAGGTCAGAAGTTTTTCCTGACCACAGATACGTGAATCCACGGATAACAAGGTTTCTCTGGCGCAAGAATTCTGGCGGAAATACAAAAAAACCTTATCTTCTGAGCATCCAGCTCCCTCAACACATAACTCAAATTAGACCAGATGGATTACAAACTAAGAGACCATAGGATCCTCTCTTGGAACATTAATGGGTTAAACACAAAAGCCAAAAGAAATAGTCTTTCATTTTCTTAAGAAATAAAATTTGGACATTGTGTGTTTACAGGAGACACATATTAGAAAACAAGATAGAAAATTTTTGGTCAACAAGGCTCTAGGACAAGAATTTGTTTCCTCAGATAAGAGAAAAAAAAGAGGGGTAGTATTTTATGTTAAACAACAATTTGAACCTAAATTGATTTTCAAAGATGATGAAGGTAGGCTACTAGCATTGGAAATTTTAATCTCTGGAATTAAAACGGTGATAATTGGAATTTATGCCCCTAATGAAAAGAAAGTTGAATTTTATAACTATTTGGATCAAAAGATGGCTGAGTTATCGAATGTCAATTTGCTTATAATGGGAGACTTTAATGGTGTTGTTTCTACATCTATGGACAGAAAATCTGATAGATCGGAAAGGAATTTACAAGGTAAACTTCCTAAAGCATTCTTTGATTTAGCAGAACACATGGATCTTTATGATTTGTGGAGAATTAAAAATTCAAATGCAAAAGAATATACTTATTTTTCTGAAAGATATCAATCACATTCAAGGATAGATATGGTTTGGACATCTAAAGCTATCACACCATGTATGAAAAGAATGGATATTTTACCCAGGACTTTTTCAGATCATAATCCAATTTGTTTTACATGGAAGAAGAAAGGAACGACTTCATTTCGTTGGAGATTGAATGAATACCTCTTGAAAAAACCAGATGCTGTGGAGAAAGCTAAAAAGAAGTTAAAGGACTATTTTGAATTGAATTTAAATCAAGGAATGGATAATAAAATAATCTGGGATGCAAGCAAAGCGGTGATGAGAGGTTTTTTCATACAGCAAAATGCATATTTTAAAAAGCAAAGAGGATTGAAAAAAGAGACATTATTGATGCAGATCTCCAAAAAGGAAAGAGAATTATTATGGGCCAAAGATAAGAAGATGGTCACTCAAGCTATCAAAATCTTACAACAACAACTTTCTATGTTAGTAGCAAATGAACTTGAATTGAATTTGAAGTATGTTAAGCAAAGGGTATTTGAGCTCACAAATAAACCAGGCAAGTTGTTAGCTTGGAAAATTAGATCTGAGAAGAAGAAAAATTATATATCTAAAATACTTACAGAAAACGGGCTCTCTTATGATAGAAAGGAAATAAGAGCTGAATTTTTTCAAATATTATTCAGAATTATATAAAGGTAAGATAGTCGAAGACAAAAAAAATCGAGCAGTTTCTTAGGACCAAAAATATTCCAAAACTTTCTAAGGAACATATAGAAATTATGAATGCTCCGATAACAATCATGGAAATAATAGAAGCAATAAATCAAAGTAAGTCCAACAAGGCCCCAGGACCTGATGGATTGTCAGCTTTGTATTACAAGTCATTCAAAGATCAAATTTTACAGCCTTTTCAATGGACTATGAATGATATCTTACAAAAAGGGATTATGCCGGATTCGTGGAAGTATGCAAATATTGCAGTAATCCCTAAACCCGATCAAGACCTAACATTAGTTAAAAATTATAGACCAATCTCACTTTTAAATAATGATTACAAATTTTTCTGCAATTTTGGCAAGAAGAATGAAGGTTATATTAAGACATTTTATTCATGAAGATCAAGCTGGCTTCTTGCCAAAGAGACAATTGAGAGATAATGTGAGAATAGTCTTGAATGTATTGGAGTATTATGAAAAACATAATGACAAACAGATGGCGATGATTTTTTTGGATGCAGAGAAAGCCTTTGATAATGTTTTGTGGCAATTTATGTGGAGATTATTAGATGTAATGGGTGTTGGCAACAACTTTATTAGGGCAATTAAGACAATTTATTCAGAGCAATATGCTAAGATTATTGTAAATGGGGAATTATCAGACAATTGTGAAATACAAAAAGGTACTAGACAAGGATGTCCACTTTCCCCATTGCTTTTCATATTGGTCCTAGAAGTGCTTTGTAGAAGTATTAGAGAAGATGATAAAATATATGGCCCCAAAACTGGGAAACAAGACTATAAGTTGAGAGCCTTTGCGGACAATGTTATGTTTTTTTTAGAAAATCCAATGGACAAGATTGGAAGACTCTTGGAAAAAATACAACAATTTGGCCAGCTGGCTGGATTTTATATAAACAAGGCCAAAACTAAGGTTCTGACCAAAAATATGGATCAGAACTCCAAGGATAGATTCTCTGAAATAAGTGAGTTGAAAGTGGAGAAGAAAATCAGATATTTGGAGGTCTGGTTAACAAACAATAATTCTTTGTTGTTTACAAATAATTATGTTAAAATATGGAATACAGTGAAAATTGATTTACAAAGATGGTCTAAAATGAATTTGTCTTTAATGGGAAGAAGTTCAGTGGTGAAAATGAATGTCTTGTCTAAAATGTTATTTCTCTTTCAAACTATTCCTATAATCAATACTTTAACTTGTTTTAAGCAATGGCAGAAGGATATAACTAAGTTTGTTTGGGAAGGGAAAAGACCAAGAATTAATTTTAAGAATTTAACAGATGCAAAGGAAAGAGGTGGTCTTACCTTAAGGTTGTATTTCGATGCTATTTGTTTGACGTGGCTAAAAGAATGGATAACATTAAGAAACCCTAGAATACTTGACTTGGAAGGATTTGATAGAAGGTTTGGATGGCATGCATATCTGTGGTATGAAAAAAGTAAAATACATAAAGATTTTTTGAACCATTATGTGAGAAGGAGTTTAATGAGGGTGTGGTTAAAATAGAAAAAATGGTTGGAACCTAAAACTCCGTTATGGGTATCTCCGATTGAAGCTTTATCACGTAAAGAAGTAAATATGCAATTGCATTGGGGTACCTATAGGGATTTGCTATATTTTCAGGACAAGGACTATAAGTTAAAAAGTTTAACTGAAGTACAAAATTTGGTCAGAGATTGGTTTCAATACCATCAGTTAAATGAGTTATATAAGAAGGATTTTGAAGTTGGATTTGAAGATCAGACTTCAAACTCTGAGAAGGAATTATGTGAAAATGATGAAAAATTAGTTTCTAAAATGTATGAACTTTTACTTCTGGAGGAGACAAGAGAAGAAGACAATGATAAAATGGGCTCAAGATGTGGGGTGTAACATAGAAATGGCAGCCTGGGGAAAATTATGGAAAACTGATTTAAAATTTACTGCATGTTATACTTTAAAAGAAAACTATTATAAAATGATTTATAGATGGTATTTGACACCAAAAAAATTGGCATTAATGTATAAAAATGTTTCAAACAAATGTTGGAAGTGTAGACATTTTGAAGGTACTTTTTTTCATATGTGGTGGACCTGAGGGAGGGCTAAGGCCTATTGGGATATGACATATAATGAGTTAGAGAAAATATTTAAAATGACATTTCCTAAGAAGCCAGAATCCTTCCTGCTGGGAATAACACAAGGTGTAATTTCTATAACTAATTTAACATTTTTTATGTACGCTTCTACGGCGGCTAGAATAATATATGCACAGAAATGGAAGAGTAAAGAACTGCCTTTGAAAGAAGATTGGCTGATAAAAATTTTGGAATATGCGGAGATGGCAAAACTTACAACATTGATGAGAGACCAAAACTTAGAATGTTTCAAAGAAGATTGGAAACCATTTTTGTTGTATTTAAAGAACTATTTTCCTACCATGGACTTTACAGCAGGGTTTGAAATTTAGTAAAAATTGCAGGTTGGGAAGACTAACTGTGTTTGTAAGGTTTTAAATTTATGTTTTGAATTATTATTATAGCAAGGGTAAATTTTATAGCTGATGATTCACGAAGAGATGTGTGCGGGAAGCCCACTTTTGTTTATTTGTTACTATTGTTAAAATCAATAAAAATTGAATTTGGATATACAACAGGCTGCAGAATGTGAGTTTACTCACATTCTGGTTTCACAAAGAACCAAATTCATGTTAATACAGACAAGAATTTGGTCTAAGGATCAGGCAGGGCACCTTTTTAAAACTGGAAGAGAGCTGATCCTTTTTTTTTTTTTAAGGTGAAATCTACGTCCAACTTAGGTATATGTGGGCAAGTAAGCTAGGAAACATATCTGTAGACTATTAACTTTTATGGATGTGCTTGCACGGCTGTAATACAAGTAAACCCCCAATATATTACCTGTCAATGATGATTCCAGATCAGTTTCTGATTTCTGAAGCAACTGGATCAGGTGGACAGATGCATCAATCAAACCCAAATTCCTGTTATGAAAGAACCATGCTACCATTAATATTCTCTTCAAAAAGAAAAGGCAGAAAAATCAAAGACTCCATCACTACATAAAGCCCCCTGCAATCCATTTAATCCACATTATAGTGTACTAAATGGCTTTTGCGGAGCAATTCCTTCACCTTTCCTATTAGAGAAGCAGAGCAGACCACAGAGGATCTCTAGATGCCATTGTTGTTCAGATCCCAGAAGAAAGACAGGTGCTTCCCTTTGAGTGGCCTTCTGCACATTCATACTGATGGGTTTATGCATTCACAGAGTCAAAAACTGAATCTTCTGAACAGAGGCGTATCTAGGGTAAATAGCACCTAGGGCAAGCACTGAAATTGTGCCCCCTTGTCCAAACATCTGACACCCATCTTTCAGATAACTTTACCATATTATCAGCTCAAAAATACAAGTCAAGCTCGTTAATTTTTTAATATTTAAAAAAATATTTAGCAGTGGACGTAGCCAGACCAAAAAATGCTGGAAAACTACAAATTTCAGTATGCTGGGGCTCATGAAATACCCAAATACTATGTGGAGGCATGCTGGTCGCTGACCGAAATAAAGAGATTTGATTTGATTTGATTACTATGTGGAGGTGTACTTGGAAAACTAAACAGAAGCGCCTGTCTAATCATCTACTGTGCATTGCAGCATCACTATTACATAAGTTTTAAAAATAAATGGAGAATTTGACTTTTCCCAGATACTCTGAAAATAATTAAAGGATATGCAGAGTAAACAGTGTCACTGCTTGGACTATATTCTAGTATTTCAGAAAGACAGTGAAAATGA
Source organism: Hemicordylus capensis (assembly GCF_027244095.1). NCBI lineage: Eukaryota > Metazoa > Chordata > Lepidosauria > Squamata > Cordylidae > Hemicordylus > Hemicordylus capensis. The sequence continues at coordinate 133,258,080 of NC_069661.1, forward strand.
GAGAAAGAGAGCAAGAAACTTCTAGTGGGCCTTAATACTAAGGATTTCACACTGATTCAAAGACAAACTCACCATTAATAGCCATCACATTTAACTCACTTATCACAAGAAGCAAAGTAAGAGCAAATGTATACAATTCTAGCTCATAAGCTTCAGCTCAGTATTCGCAAGCCCTGATTCTCTGTACATAGTTCCAAACTGAATATGTGTACAGTGACATATATTATATTAAATTAAAAATTTTTTTTAACCTGTAGCCCCTTTGGGGGGCTTCCTAAAAGCCATGGGAGTGTCTTCAAAGGTTCCCTCTCCCCCCGCTGGCCTCTAGGGCCTGGCAGGGACCATTTGAGCATGTGTGGTGGCCATTTTTAAAAATATTTTTTAAAAATGGCCACTGAAAACAAAACGGCCACTGCACATGCTCAAATGGCCTCTGCAAGGCCTGGCATGGCTTAGGGCCTCACAGAGGCCATCTGAGCATGTGCAGTGGCCATTTTGTTTTCAGTGGCCATTTTTTTGGAAAAAAATAATTTTTAAAAATGGTGCCCCCCTTCAAGTGGCACCCGGGGCATGTGCCCTGCCTGCCCCACCCTAGATACACCCCTGCTTCTGAAGCTTTAACTCAGAATTTTTGTCATGAAGTCTACCTGTTGGCTATGCACACCTTGCCCGACCTCCTCAGTCTAAATAACCACCACAAGATTAAATAGTTAAAGACAAGTACAGAGGGGAGGAGGGCAGGTCATGTGAATGTACAGATGATCACCTGAAGAACTTCAGTTAAAAGGTAAGCAACCTGCCTTTTTCTTCTTCATAGTCTTTGTGCATATTACCACAAGGAACCGTCTTATTTTGTTTTTGTTTTTCCTATGTAAACCACTTTGAGAACATCTACTGAAAAGCAGTATATATCTATTCATAATTGCAGCTCCCTGTGAGATTTGGACTAGGTTATTTAGGAAAGTGTGATGGGAGAACTGAAGCAGTGTTGCAAACCATGAGTGATGTGGCCACCATGGAGCTATCAGGATGCAACTGGCCCTGGCCCTCCTTAACTTCTGGGAGTAAGGGAAATGGCGAAAAGAGGTAAATCAGGGATTGCCTCTGGAACTGGAGAAAGGCATCCCCTATGAAATGTGGGTCATTTCCTCTACAACTACAGAAGAGTATTGAGAATTTTCTGCTGAAGCGAACATTTCCTTATGAGGGGTATTCCCACTTTGCAAAAATATTCTGTAGAACTCTAAACCCAATTATGGTGAAAGGTGAGATGGCTGAGAGTCGCAAGTACATTCTCTGAGCATGATATGTGGAGAGTCAATGGAGCAAGATCATTCTGGATGCATCATTTCCAGATCCAGAGGATTAGTAATAGGGAAGTTCCAGTACCTCCCTCATCAATTTACATAGAAGGAAACCAATATGTTATTCATACAGATGAGAACTCTTCTGCTTACAAATAGAGATCAAAAGGCCCTTGAAGCTTTCAAAATAGCAAGACATTTAAAGCAATTTATATGAAACCATAGCTCAAAATCATTCCTATGACCTGCTGTGAGACAGCCTTTGCAGTAGACTCCCCAATATGCATTCGATGCATTTGTTGTGGCTGTTATATCTGGAGGACGGGTATCAAACAACCCGCAAAGAGGTTAAACTGGTAAGTCCACCGATAGGCAGCTCCAGTAATGTGCTTCAGTAACCTATAAATTCAAGATTGGTGGTGAATAGGAAGACTGAAGACATCCAGTAATCACCTCTGAAGAATTCTCATTCTGAGCCCTGCTAAGGGCTGTATCGAGGTCACTGCTGCCATTAATCCCAACAATCGTTGTACAATACAGGCTGTGTGGAAGGGCCTCCTCCAAAAGTGAGAGGTTACAACAGCAAGGGTCCTTATGTGATCCAGAGAAAGAAAACCAGCAGTGCTCCAGGAATCAAAAAGTGTCCCTATGAATTCTATGGATCTTTTTGGTACCAAATTTATCCAGGTTCACCTGGAGACGTAGAGCAATAAGGACTTGAAGAGTACAAGGAACATAAGAACAGCCCTGCTTGATCAGGCCCAAGACCTATCTAGTCCAGTATCTTTTTCACACAGTGGCCCACCAGATGCCTCTGGGAAGCCCACAGGCAAGAGATGAAGGCAATGCCCTCTCTTTGCTGTTGCTCCCCTGCAACAAGAGTTGGAAGCCTACCCTGTGAAGAGCAGACACAGATTGAGGAGGTGAGCAAGCTTTTCTAAACAGAACATCTAGCCTTTCCCCCATCAAACTAACTAACAGGAGGAAGGGGGATTTTGAGGGGCTGGTTTCTCTTTAAGGGATAAGTCTCTCTCTCTCTCTCTCTCTCTGTGTGCGTGAGTGTGTGTGTGTGTGTGTGTGTGTGTGTGTGTGTGTGTGTGAGAGAGAGAGAGAGAGAGAGAGAGAGAGAGAGAGAGAGAGAGAGAGAGAGAGAGAGAGTGAGTTTGCCAGGGCTAGCAAACTCCAGTGTTTCTGTTTGTCCCTGTCTGGAGGGGGTGGAGTCAGCTAGGGCTGTGGGAGGCCCCACATTCCTTTGACCCACATCCTGTGTCTAAGTTGGAAGCCTACTCTCTAAAGGTAAAGGCCTGAGAGAATAGTGAACAGAACATAGCCAACGGGGATAGCAAACAGGACATTGGAGTTTTGAAGGAGTTTAGGGAGAAGTGTGCAGGGGAGCCTGGAACAAGCCCCTGTGATCACAAGGAGCTTGGTGGAGAAGAGAATGTAAACACAAATTCCTCCACCATGTTCTTGAGAAAAGCTGTTTGGACAGTTAAATGTGTCAGCTGAACATTACAGCTGAGACCTATCCTTCTAATAAACTATCTCTAAATACTGTAAACAGCCAACAAAACCAGTATGAAGGTAGAAAGTCAGCAGGGGAGGTGGCACTTCCCAGTGTATTGCAGAGTGCCACATGTATGACTATTTGCTCCATGGGCAGAAGAGGCCCTGCTTGGAGAGAACCAGCATGGCTTCTGCAAAGGTAAATCTTGCCTCACAAACCTTTTGGAGTTCTTTGAGAGTGTCAATAAGTGTGTGGATCAAGGTGATCCAGCTGACATAGTATACCTGGACTTCCAAAAAGCTTTCGTCAAAGTTCCTCATCAGACTCCTGAAAAAAATTAGCAGTCATGGGATAAGGGACAAGTACATGTGTGGATTGCTAACTGGTTGAAAGACAGGAAACAGAAGGTAGGGATAAATGGAGAGTTTTCACAATGGAGGAAACTAAGAAGTGGGGTCCCCCAGGGATCTGTACTGGGAATGGTGCTTTTTAATTTATTCATAAATGATCTAGAAGTAGGGGTAAGCAGCGAGGTGGCCAAATTTGCAGATGATACGAAACTCTTTCGGGTAGTGAAATCCAAAATGGATTGTGGGGAGCTCCAAAAGGATCACTCCAAACTGGGTTGAGTGGGCGACAAAGTGGCAAATGCGGTTCAATGTTGACAAGTGTAAAGTGATGCACATTGGGATGAAAAACCAACTTCAAGTATACGCTGATGGGATCTGAGCTGTCGGTGACTGATCAAGAGAGGGATCTTTGGGTCGTGGTGGACAGCTCATTGAAAGTGTTGACTCAATGTGTGGCAGCTGTGAAAAAGGCCAATTCCATGATAGGGATCATTAGGAAGAGGACTGAAAATAAAACTGCTAATATTATAATGCCCTTCTACAAATCTATGGTGCGGCCAAACCTGGAGTACTGCATACAATTCTGGTCATCGCATCTAAAAAAGGACATTGTTGAACTGGGAAAGGTGCAGAAGAGGGCAACCAAGATGATCAGGAGCCTAGAGCACCTTTCTTATGAGGCAAGGCTACAGCACCTGGGGCTATTTAGTTTAGAAAAAAGACAACTGTGGGGAGACATGATAGAGGTCTATAAAACCATGCATGTGGAGAAAGTGGATAGAGAGAAATTCTTTTCCCTCTCACATAACACTAGAACCAGGGGTTATCCCATGAAATTGATTGCCAGGAAATTTAGGACCAACAAACGGAAGTACTTTTTCACACAACACGTAATCAACTTGTGGAATTCTCTGTCACAAGATGTGGTGACAGCCAACAACTTGGATGGCTTTAAGAAGGGTTTGGGTAACTTCATGGAGGAGAGGTCTATCAACAGCTCATAGTCGGATGTCTATAGGCCACCTCCAGCCTCAAAGGCAGGATGCCTCTGAGTACCAGTTGCAGGGGAGTAACAGCAGGAGAGAGGGGGCATGCCCTGAACTCCTGCCTGTAGGCTTCCGGGGCATCTGGTGGGCCACTGTGTGAAATAGGATGCTGGACTGGGTGGGCCTTGGGCCTGATCCAGCAGGGCTGTTCTTATGTTCTTAATTCTTTTCATCGATGCGTGGAATGAATTTTGTTCTGGATGGCAGTATCAAGGCAGTGTGTGCACACATGCATTCAGAATGGGGCCTTCCTGATTCAACCTAAGCGGGATCTAAAATTAACTGAGCAGACATCAAAAAACGTGTGAGCACACGCACACGCACACGCCGTAGAAGGGAACACTGGTGCCAGACCATACCAATCCTTGAGGAACTAACCCTCCCTAACAATCTGAGCCAGTGGGGGCTGCCGCAGTCAGGAGCTCTCCAGCTCAGGCAGCCCTCTCTGCAGGGCTCTGCCTTTCTTCTGAGTCCCAAGCCGCCTGGTTGTTGCTACCAGCCAATCTCTCCAGTCTCTCACGCGATGAGAGGAGACTCAGAGTGAGTGATGTCACTAGTATGCAGCCATCCCCACTGAAAAACACACAGGAGGCAGGCTGCAGGGCGAGCAAGTGAGAGTGAGAGGTTGGCTTGGCTGGAGCCAGGAGTGCTGCATGCATTAACTGCTGTGCTGAGTCTGACTACTGTATTACAGCGGATGGACGACGGAGGAAGGAAGGAAGGAAGGAAGGAAGGAAGGAAGGAAGGAAGGAAGGAAGGAAGGAGATAAGTAACAATGTAAATAAAAGTAAGCAACAGTGCTGAGTAATCAAATGAAAAAGGATGAGGGAGGGAGAGATGAAAGGGGCGGGGATGAGGGGCGGGCTGACTCACAAAAACGGGATGAAAATAAAATAAAATGGGATTTTTACAAGCAAGCCGAAGAGAACAAGTACAATGTGTGTGGACTAAGAGATTAAATGGGGGGAAATAAGGAAGACGAGGAAAGGGGTAGTTGGGGAGACTCACCAAAAAGGGGATAAAGATAACAAACTGGGATTTTTAAAAGCAAGTATGCAGGCAGGAAAGAACTAGTGCAATGTGTGTGAATTGAGAAAACCAGTGGAAAAGAGAGGAGATCATGAGAAAGGGGACAGGGTCAGGGCTAGGGCTGTGGGAAGCAAGATATTTAAGGAGAAGCACTTTTTCTCCTTAAACCTCCACTTAATAATCATTACAGATGTAAAAACCTGGATATATATGAATGTGTGGTATGAAGGGTTAATCTCCCACCCCATTCCCTGTGGTCTACTTTTCTAATATTTTATTTATTTATTTATTTATTTATTTATTCGATTTCTATACTGCCCTTCCAAAAAGAGAAACAACAAATAAATAAGATGGATCCCTGTCCCCAAAGGGCTCACAATCTAAAAAGAAACATAAGATAGACACCAGCAACACTGACTGGAGGTACTGTGCTGAGGGTGGATAGGGCCAGTTACTCTCCCCCTGCTAAATAAAGAGAATCACCACGTTAAAATGTGCCACTTTAATGTTGATGCCATGTTTATGTTTAAAATGCATTACCATAACACTACCTTTTCAAGGGCTGCATGCTTTAGTTGTGAGTGTACTGGATGCAAGTTTTGTCAGTACAGAAATCTGTTAAATAAAGAAACTTGAAACCTTTTTACAAACTGCTGGTCCAGGAAATTGTGTGTGAAGAATGATTCCAAAAATGCTGAGAAACACTGCTCTAGTACAGAGCCTGATTATAGGGATTCAGGAACTGATGTTTGATTATTCAAGTATTAGTGTCTGGAGGAAACCACCAGCAGCTAGTTGTCTAGCTACAGGAAGATGTGGATGGAATACTCTGAGCACCAAAGCAATGTTGAAGGGGCATGCCATGCATTGATACATTATACTTCTTACCTGAAGACAAAGATACTTCCGGTGTTGTGGATGGATGGAGATGTGGAAGTGTTTGTCCTAAAAGTCTGCAGACACAAACCACACATCCTTGAAGAGTACGGATAGAATCATTGGTACCATCAACATTCAAAACAACTGGTACCGGACAAATGCATTCAGGTCTCAAATAAATCTCTCTTGGGAACCATAAAGTACCTTGAATAAAAACCAATGTTGTGATCACCACAAACTCACTGAATGGTGCCTTTCCAAAGAAGGGCATAAATCTCCTCCAAAAAAACAGGTTGCTTACCTGTAACTGATGATCTGGTAGAGATCCGTCGATATCCATAAGAATGAGTTCTGCGCCTGCACAGGAACCACACGGTAGCCATGCCTGAGCTCGTCGAAGCGTCTAAGCCACGCCCCACGCTGCTGCGTGCTATTTAAGGCGCGGCTAAGGCGCGTAGTCCCTCAGTTCTTGGACGACTGCCGCAGAGGACGATCATCTATCAGGTGAGTTCATCCATGACACAGGACAGAAGATCCGAAGAGGAGAAGCCACACACCAGTACGCACAGAGACGTAGCACTACTGCAGAGGGGAAGGTCGGGAGGGTCTTATGGATATCGACGGATCTCTACCAGATCATCAGTTACAGGTAAGCAACCTGTTTATCTGGTTCGAGATCCGTCGATGCCCATAAGAATGGGTGTTTAGCAAGCTCCAATAGGAGGAGGGAGCAGTAGTGGCTAATGTAACACCTGTTTTAATACACTTCTCCCGAAGGTAGCCTCCGCAGCAGAGCGTACGTCTATGGCGTAGTGTTTTATAAACGGGGATTCTGAAGACCAGGTAGCAGCTTTGCAGATGTCCCCAAATGAGACCCCGGAAAGGTGAGCAGCAGAGGAAGCCTGAGCCCTGATGGAGTGGGCTTTAATGGCCTCAGGAGGTGATTTATCCTGTAGACGATAAGTTAGCAGAATGAGTTCCACCAGCCATCCGGACAATCTTTGCCTGGAGATAGGAGAACCTTTGTTCGGTCCCGTATAGGATATGAATAGACGAGTGGAAAGTCTAAAGGGTTTCGTGCGATCCATGTAGTATAGGAGGGCACGACGCACATCCATAGTATGTAATGATTTTTCCAAGGCAGAGGAAGGGTTCCTGAAGAAAGTAGGTAAGATGATATCCTGGTTTAAGTGGAAGTTAGAAACAACTTTTGGTAGAAACGCCGGATCGAGGCGCATGCGGACTTTGTCTGGGTGAAAAACTGTGTAAGGCGAGTCAACTCTAAGAGCGGTCAGTTCACTAACACGTCTTGCTGATGTGACTGCAATCAGGAAGGCTGTCTTCCAGGAAAGTAGTTTGAGGGAGGACGTGGCCATGGGTTCAAACGGAGCCTGAGTCAGTGAAGACAGGACCAATGATAGGCTCCATGGTTCTACCGGCATCTTGACTGCAGGATATACTCGAGACAGGCCTTTCAGGAAGGCTTTACTTAGTGGATGTGAGAACAACGTACTTCCATCGTGTCCAGGATGGTATGCGGATAAGGCAGCCAAGTGGACCTTCAGGGACACGTTAGCAAGACCCTTGGTCTTCAAAGATGTAAGGTATCGTAGAACTTCACGGATTGAAGCTCGCCGAGGGAGAAATCCTTTGGTGCGTGCATAAGACCTAAAACGGTTCCATTTGTGTTTGTAGTTTTGGCGCGTAGATTCCTTACACTGATTGAGCAGAATATGAGTTAACAGATTATCCTCCATACAGTCAGATGAAGGGTTTGAATGTCTGGATGCAGAACGAGACCTCCGTCCTGAGTGAGGAGATCTTGATAATAAGGCAGGTGCTTGTAGCAGTTCTTTGCCAGTCTGCGTACTTGAGGAAACCAAGGTTGTCTTGGCCACCAAGGAGTTACTAGGATGCAGTTGGTCGGGTTGGAAAGAAGGCGGGCTACCACCCTGGGTATTAACGGCAGGGGGGGGAACATGTATGGCGTCTCCAGAGACCAATCCAACTGAAAGGCATCCCCCAGTGAAAGATTGTCGTGGCCTGCTCTTGAACAGAAGCGGTCGCATTTCGCATTTTCCAAACAAGCGAACAGATCCACAGAGGGCCTCATCCACTGGTTGAAGAAAGGAGTTATCACGTCTGTCCTGATTTCCCATTCGTGCTGGCGGTCCTGCAAGAAGACCCTGCTGAGGTCGTCTGCCAGAGTGTTGTCCAGACCCTTGATATGTACAGCCAGGGGATAGATGCGGTGTAGAATACACCAGTGCCACATTTGTACACTGAGAGCACACAGACTGCGGGAGACAGTTCCTCCTTGTCGATTTATATAGGCTTGAGCAGTTGTGTTGTCCAGGTGGATTTGGACAACCTTCCCTCGAAGTATTGGCAGGAAGGACTGCAAGGCCTGGAAGACAGCCAGAAGCTCGAGGAAATTGATGTGCAGCTTGGACCGTTGGAGGGACCATTTCCCTTGAATCTTGTGGCTGCCGTAATGGGCTCCCCACCCTTGGAGAGAGGCATCTGTGGCCATCCACACCGAAGGGGTAGGAGACTGGAAGGGCACTCCTTCGAGTAAGTTCCTGTGGTTTGTCCACCAGGTGAGTGATTGAAGGACTTCTGATGGAAGTAGAAGGCGTCTCGATTGATTGTCTCTGATAGGGTGAAAAACTGAAAGAAACCAGAGCTGAAGTTTCCTCATTTTGAGTCTGGCAAAGAAGATCACCGTATTGCAAGATGCCATCAGACCCAATAGGCGTTGAATCACCCTGGCCGGTTGTAGAGGACGTTCTTGAATTTGGAAGATAAGATTCTGGATGCAGGTGAATCTGTCTGCCGGGAGGAACGCCCTTTGTTGCGCCGTGTCTAGGAGTGCTCCTATATAGGAGAGTACGGGTGTCGGCGTCAGGTGCGATTTCTTCCAATTTATTTGGATACCCAAGTCGTGGAGCAGGTTCACTACATAATGGACGTGCGAAACTAACTCGTTTTCGTCCCTTGCAGACAGGAGCCAATCGTCCAGGTACGGATAGATTGACACACCCCTGGTCCTTAGATGTGCGATCACCACAGCCATACATTTCGTAAAGACCCTTGGGGCGGTGGACAATCCGAAGGGCAATACATTGTATTGAAACACTCTGTCGCCGACAGTGAATCGCAGGTATTTGCGATGACATGGACGTATATTGATATGAAAATAGGCGTCCTTGAGATCCAACGTCGCAAGCCACTTTTCCCCCTGAAGCAGCGGGAGGATCTGTTGCAACGTCATCATACGGAACTTTTTGGTGTGGATAAATTTGTTCAGGCGTCGGAGGTCCATGATGGGGCGGAGACCCCCATCCCGTTTCGGGATCTGAAAGTATGTTGAATAGAACCCCGCTTGCCTGTCTGCCCATGACACCGGGGCGATAGCCCCTTTCTCCAGAAGCTCCCTCACTTCCTGAAGCAGCGGCTCCGAGGCCGGAGTGAGTCTCATCCCCGTAAAACGTGGAAGAGTCCTGAATTCGATCGCATAGCCAGAGGATACTATTTTTAGGACCCACCGGTCCGATGTTATACGGTGCCACGCAGGGGCATGGCCGGCCAGCCTGATTAAGGGCTGGAACGGAAGGATGGAGAGATCCGTCAAGGCAGATGGAGGTGCCCCTGCTGGCGGGAAAGGGGGGATATGCGGAGAGAGGAGGCGGGCAGGTGTCAATGGGCGAACCAAAATTTCAAAGACGCTTTTGGGCATCTTGCGTCTTCGGTCGCTGGGATTGAGGAGTCTTCTTTCTCTGATAGAACTGGCGGCGTTGGTAAGAGGAGTAGGGCTTCCTAAAGTCACGTCTATCTTGAGGTTTGTAAGAAGATCGGAATCTACCGTAGTTGTTCCGGTATGAAGAGGAGGACGTAGAGGTAGAGGTAGAAGGATGAGAGGCAAAGGTTTTTGCAGTGAATTTAGATTTTTTAAGCTGCTCCATCGTAGAATCAGTTGTTTCACTGAAGAGACCAGTGCCGTCGAAGGGCAAGCCTTCTATCTTTTCTCTCATGTCCATCTGGAGGCTGGTAGATCTCAGCCAAGCATGTCTTCTTAATGTTATTGCTGCAGTCATTGCTCGCGACTCACTCTCAGCCAAATGTTTGGCAATACTGAGTTGTCTGCGCGTTAAGTCTCTGGAGTTCTCCAGGGTTTGGCGGAACTTCTTCTTAAAGTCTTCAAAGGAGAGGCAGTCTATATCATTTTCTAAATCTTCCCACAGGCCGTGCGAATATTTAGCAGTGCATGCTGCATAATTTGCCACCTTGATGGAAAGGCAGGAAGTCGAATATATCTTTCTTCCTAGTAAGTCAAGTTTCCTGCCCTCTCTGTCTGGAGGCACAGTGAATCTCTTGCCAGATTTAGATGCCGCTGCGCAATCGATCACCAATGAATTAGGTGCCGGGTGTTTAAGGAGATAGCCGTTATCTTTGTCCTGAATTCTGTAGAGGTTTTCTAGTTTTTTTGAGGTCGGGGTAGAGGTATGGAGTACATCCCAAGCACATTTAGCCGCCCTTGTAATTACAGGTAACATTGGTAGGGCTACTGGAGCAGTTGATTGTATTTTCAACATGAAATTATACACAGGGTCATCAATAGTGGCCAGCTGGGAACGGACATCCAAGCCCAGCGCATCGGCCATGGCCCGAATTTGCTTGTGGTACGCTTTCATTTCATCGTTTGGTGAAACGTAGGTCACCGGGGCCACGTCAGTCGGAGGTTCGACAATAGAACCAGCGTCTTCCGGATCAGATTCGAAATCAGAAGATCCATAATGTTCTGAGGGAGAGGCAGGTGGCGGTTGGTCACCCTCATCGCGATGACGGGCAGTTTGAGTAGCAGCAGTAGTCAGAAGCGGCAGTAGATTCGCTTGTGTGGACGCAGACGCAAACTGGGTTAACGACGTCTGTGTGGCACGGTGGATCACTGCGAAATGGTGTGTTTGAGTGGACACTGTCCCAAAGGTGGTGAAGGGGTGAGAAGGTGTAACCGGTCTCCAGGGCAGGTTCGTCTCATCTCTATAAGGACCAGCTGGAGAAGAGACTCCCAATGAAGGGTGGCGGTACCCACAAGAATGCCAAGGTGTCTGAGGTAAACGGCTGGAGGATGAAGAAGCAGGAGGTCGAGACGAAGGAGCTGTCACTTCTTGAGCATCTAAGCCAATTGACGGGAAACCAGTGAATGTCGAGCGGCCGCTCGATGTCGAGTCCAAAAGTGATAAAAGCGACCGAGTTGCAGCTGGTAAAGATTCCTCAGCTTCAGCATCGACCACCTGGAATGGTGGTATCGGCGCTCGATACCGAGGAGTGACTTGAGTTGAAGTCGAGAGGACTGGAGTGTGCAATGCTGAGGGAACAAGTATCGAAGCTTGTGGTGTCGAAGGCGAAGCAGAAGATGCCAAAGGCGTAGGAGCTGGAGAAAGACTCCTTGCTGTCGGCATCGAAGGCTGTGAAGAGTGAGGAAGGACCAAATCTTGTTCGACGTCGCATGAGGTCGACGCATGTGCAGAGACAGTCTCAGCGGATCGCTCGGCGTCGATTACTATCGATGTCGACGTGTCCGAAATGGGAAGCTGGAGAGCCGGGGCATCAATATCGATAACCATCGATGCCGAGGGAGTCGGCAATACTTGTGGGACCAACGTATGCGTCGAGGAGTCGGTCGATGTCGATGTCAAAGGTCTCGGCGTACTAACCGGTATCAATGGTTGAGCCGAGGAGGGAGACGGCGTATGGCCCCGTGGGCTCTCCCGGGTTCTCTGACGTTTAGAACCACTCGGAGTGGAGACATCTTCGCGTCGATGTTTGGAAGCCTTGTCACGTTCCTTAGAGTGACGGGAGGACTTCGAGGTGAAAGAGGAATTCTTCGATGAAGACCGTACCGACACCGAGCCTTTCTCTGATGTCGAGGGGCTTTTCGACGTCGACACAGTTTTGGCGGGAACCGCATCAGAAGGTTTACGCGCAGTCGACGTCGATGAGAGTTTCGGCATTTTCGGTGTCGGAGTGGCACGCGCGGTAGACGTCGAAGGTCGAGGTGTGCCAGGTGTAGAAGGGCTCAGAACATTATCATAAATTGCCGCACGAAGGCGAAGAGCCCGATTCTTTTGTGTCTGTTTTGAAAAGGACAGACAGATTTTACAGGAGGAGACGTTATGCTCCTCACCAAGGCACAAAAGGCAGAGGTCGTGGAGGTCTTTAGAAGGCAACTTAGCCCTGCAACCCTCGCACCATTTAAACGATTTCTTTCCGTCAGCCATAGTCAGTGGTCAAAGCCGTTCCGCGTCCGCTCACCAGAAGTCACCAAGAAACAGTCCGAGTCAAAGCCAGAGAATCACCGTATGCCGTTCCGTAGTCAGAGTTAACGAAGTCCAAAATTCCAGTCCGTGGTCAAGAGGATAGATAGGATGAACGAAAGAGGTACTATGTACGACGAAGAGGCACAGACCGCAGGTCCAAGACACAAGGCGGTCGGAAAAGAACTGAGGGACTACGCGCCTTAGCCGCGCCTTAAATAGCACGCAGCAGCGTGGGGCGTGGCTTAGACGCTTCGACGAGCTCAGGCATGGCTACCGTGTGGTTCCTGCGCAGGCGCAGAACCCATTCTTATGGGCATCGACGGATCTCGAACCAGATGAGGAGGAATGGGATGAGTGGAACAAATTCCCAAGAAAGGCGGGAGAATTTCAGACTCAATGATGTAATCCAGACTTATTTTAGAAAGGACCCAAGAGTCTGAAGTAATCTCCCACCAAACATTGAAATATAGCAGAAGCTTGGAACCAGGTAGACGCAATGAGTCAGGATAACTTTGGGTGGACTGAGGATTTCTGTTTACCAATAGACCTTGAAGATGATGCTACGGAAGAGTTTTTATTTATTTATTTATTTTAAGAACGGGCTGGTAACACTGATGTCAAAAAGTATCAGACACATGCTGAACAAAAGGTTTGGAAATCAGCTGGTTAGGCCATTGCCTTATCTTTTGATAGCTGATGATGTGATGGTGGTATCCCATAGAATGGACTGTAGGCTGTAACTTTTGCAGTCATTCCAGAGTGACATCAATGTTCTGTCCAAATAAGTTATTCCCATCAAAGAGTTGTTATTCTATACGTGACTTCACCTTGGGCACTAGAGTCGTAGAACAAAACCAGGCATGTCTATAGAACACTATCACTGTAGCTATAGCCTGGAGCTACAGTTAACTCCTTGTCATATAGAATGAAGCTGCTGTTTGGCAACTGTAACCTCTCATTTAAGAAGCAAAGTCTTTCTGCTCTGGCTGCAGTAAGTCAATAAAAGGAGACAGCTTTTCCAGGAGAAAATGCTGAAATCTAGCCATGTATGCCTGATAACTGAAAATACAAAGTTGTAAACTAGCAATAGAGTAAATATAATGTCCTATGGCAACAGATGGGTAGTTAGAGCACTGTGGGGGAAGAAGCAGTGGCGGTTTAGAGGGTGTATGCAACGCATTTGAAAATGCATACACACAGAAATACAAGCACACACAAAGAGAAAAACTTGCATGCAGCACACACAAGTGTATGCAACATAAACACACAAACACACACACGCATATAATACATATAAACACAGCCACAAGCATGCACACAGAAACACAAAGATACACATGGAAGCACCACAAACAAAAATGTACACAATACACAAAATCACAAGCAATTACATATGCATACAATGCACACACACAGGAACACATCACATATGCTTATACAAATAAGTGTACACAAACAACTTTAAGTTCAGAAGTTCTCAAGCTTGTGAGTGCACAGGATTGCAGCATTCCTTTTCTCTCTCTGCCCCATTCACTCTTCATTAGTAAATTGTGTTATGTAGAGAACGACTCCTACGGATCTCAAAACAAGTTGTTCTAGTAAGATCTGCCTACTTTCTTTTCACTAACCCTACAACTGGACTAAATTTGGTTCAAATTGAGGCCCACAAGTTAGACCTCTTGTGCCTCAAACGTTCACGTCTCCACCATCTTGGAGCGGGGAGGATGACATCATTATAAACTACATGATTGAGCTATCCCTGTGTGTCACTCACTACAACTGTACCAAATTTGGTTCAAATCGGTTAGACAGTCCAGAAGTTAGTGCACTAGCACATCAAATGTTCCCGGATCCACCATCTTGGATCGAGGTGGATGACATAATCACGAACTACACCATTGGGGCAGCCCTATGTGTCTCTATAGCTTTAGCAAATATGGATCAAATCGGTTAGGCGGTTCACAAGTTAACCCACTTGCATCTCCAAAGTTTACACATCTGCCATCTCGAATTGAGTTGGATGATATTATTACCAACTATATCATTGAGGTGTCCCTGTGTGTCACTCACTACTACTGTACCTAATTTGTTTCAAATCGGTTATACGCTACACAAGTTAGCCCACGTGTGCCTCAAATGTTTATGTGACCACCATTTTGGATCGGGGTGGATGACATAATCACAAACTACACCATTGGGACATCCCTATGTTTCCCTATAGCTTTAGCAAATATGGTTCAAATTGGTTAGTCAGTTCACAAGTTAGCCCACTTGCGCCTCAAATGTTTGCACATCCACCATCTTGAATTGGGATGGATGACATCATCACAAACTACACTGTTGAGGTGATATTATGTGTCCCTACAAACGTACCCAATATGGTTCATATTGGTCCAGGCATTGAGAAGTTGATACTGGGCAACACACACACGGACACATGAAATGCTGGGCGATCTTGTATGCCTACTGGAAAGTAGGCCAATTACCTCAGTGTCCTGCTGCCCATCCCCCACTCTCAGAATGCTGACAGGGGAACCACACTTGACTTCTTTGATAAGAAGGTCCTACAGACATCAATGAGTTGGGCTACCTCACATATATTTGTAAAAAAAAACCACTGAGGTAATCTCAGCAAAATTTAGCCTATTTACTGCCTATTCCCCAAATCCTTTTTATCCATTTCCACCTCTAACTTCTTTTTCCTAACTGCTAGACCATGGCTGGATGATCTTTGTTTTTACAGTGGGGAAACTCCGTAGATCAATGATCTTCAGTATTTTCAATTGGGGGTCAAATTGGCAAAAAAAATCTAATGTTAGGTTCATTTCCCATGCAGTGCTATGCTTTTTACAAAGTTTGGGAGAGAGGGGAACAACAGAGTTCTGGCAAGCTCCAACACATTTTTGTAAGGAGAGAACAGAGCACTGGGAAGTGTAGTCCTTCCAAGCACGTTCCCCACAGAGTTCTGTGTGGAACTACACTTCCCAGCATTCTGTGTGTACCTTTCAAGATACTGTTGTACATACTGTAAAATATATCATGATTGAAAGACAGTACCATAATGCAGTATATGCTAAAACTGATTAAGAAACATAAAACAACCTCCCCATTCCCCCCCACTTCAGCCCCAGTCCGTTCTCCCCCTCCCAGTCCTCTTTCCCTCATTGGCTGGTCTGGCCAGCGCTTTCCCTTGATGGCCAGCACTTACTAGTTCTCCTCGCCACTGTTTCCTCCCCTGCACGCCCTCCCCATTGCCGACACCGCCGACACCGTTTTTCCCCTCCCACCCCCACATTCTCCTTGTGCCTGCCAGCGCCATTATCTCCCTGGCCCACTGGCTGCCACCACCACCACCATTTTATTGCCTCCACCCATCCCCATCGCTATCCGGCAGCTCTTCAAACTCTCGCGAGAGCTGCAATGCATGAGATTAGCCATGGGTATGCCTTAGTGAATTATATATATAGAAGATATAATGCAATTTACTAACTCTTTAGTTTCAGCACAAATGGTTACATTGGGGAGGGTATTGGACTGCAAACAAGAACAATAAATTTCATTTTCACAAACCATGGAAATCTGATGGTTTGGGCGGGGGGGGGGAGACTTGCCGGTTTAAAACCAGTGTTAGGGCGATTTCATTCTGGCTCAAGCTCTACAAAGCCAGGAAACTGGAATCTAAGGCTGATGCCTTAATGGATGTTGACATGTTATCGGTAATGTTGTTGCCCAATGTCATGTACTCACAACTTACCCTCCGTGCACCCATATGGCCAATGTGAAGCAATTTTGCTGGTGCCAGGTACTTCATTATTCCCATCTTGATTCAAGTCTCAAAGAGGGTGAGTGCACAGGGGGCAGGTTGTAAGCAGGCAAGTTGTAACCAAGCCTACCAATCACAGAAACACCAGCCATCATGGTTTGCCTCTTCCGGCAAACACTGCTGTAATCATGAAGAGCAAGGGCAGGACTTCCAGTGTGCTTTGGGATGGTTATACTTGCATGCAGCTTTTTAAAAATAACATTTTAATAGAGCTTCTGAATGATGGCAGCAAGGTTACCTAAAAGGAGGACATCCATTAAATGCTGCATACATTCCTAAAGACTCAAAAGGAAATGCTTTGACTTTTAAAATAAATTAATGATGACACAGTGGGTAAAATGCATATGTAATCCCACTTCACTCAGGGCATAAGTGTAGCGAAGCTCACTGAAAGTACAATGAGGGATACAATAAATGGTTTGTGTTCCAAAAGTTCTTTTGTGATGCTCTCAGAACACATATAGTTCTCAAGAGCAATAATTTGTTTGTAAGTGCAGGTTGCTGTTTGTAAGTTGGGGATTTTAACATATGTTATTGAGCTGTATTATATGTATGGATGTTTGTAAGTCAAATGCTTGTAACTTGGAAAGTGCCTGTATTTTTAAATGTCATATCCGAGCTTTTCCTATATGGATTCAAGGCAGATTACAACAATGTGAAAAAATACCACAGAAATAAATTAACAAAATATAAAACATGTCAGACTAAAGTATAAACTCCAAAAAAACACCAAAAAAAACCTGTACAAAACTAAATCTGAATGAGGAGAGATACAAGATCCCTGAAACAGCAGGGATCTTACAAAATCCAGAATACTAACAGGGAGGATCCCCTCCAAGTCCTGCTATACTGCCTCATAGTGGCCAGGGCGGGGGGTGAGCGAAGTACACCGGGAGGTATCCCAGTAGGGTCACCCAAAGTGTGAAGGTCATCCCAGCTGCCCAGCTAAAGCAAGCAGGCACCTATATTGGGCAGCAGCAATATAGGAAGCTGCTGAGAGGTGGACAATCACTTCAGTAGCAATGACAAAAGCATCATTTCATACTACACAGGAGAAGGCAATGGTAAACCACTCCTGTATTTTACCAAGAAAACAACATGGATAGACAAAATGGAATGATTGTTGATGTAGTGCCAGATGATGGGCCCTTCAGGTCGGATGGTACTCAACATGCCACTGAGGAAGAGCTGAGGATCTCTCAGAGTATCGATGGTGCTTATGACACGGTTAGACTAAAGCCTTTTGGACGTCTAGCAGCTGATGTTGCCATGCAGGAAAAGAAACTCCGAAGTGCAAAGACAGAATTACAATGGGAAAGTGGAATGTAAAAAGCATGAATATGAGAAAGCTCGATGAAATGAATCAACTACAGATTGACATCTTGGGCATCAGTGAATTAAAATGGACTGGAATGGGACACGTTCAGTCAGGAAATCATACCATTTACTACTCAGGACACGAAAACCAAAGAAGGAACAGTGTTGCTTCCATACTCAGGAAAAATATAGCAATGACAGTACTTGGATACAATGCGGTCAATGACCAACTAATATCAATTAGATTTCGTGGACAACCCTTTAACATGACAGTTCTTCATATCTATGCCCCAACTACTGATGCAGAAGAAGAGGAAGTAGATAGGTTTTTTGCTCAAGTTCAGTCTGAAAGTGACAGCGCATGCAAGCAAGATGTGGTGGTGGAGGTTGGAGACTGGAATGCCAAAGTTGAAAAAAGTAAGTAGGAAAATACAGTCGGACTGTATGGCCTAGGAAACAGAAATGAAGCAGGAGAACGACTTCTTAGTTTCTGCCAATACAGTGATCTCTTTATTGCTAAGACATTCTTCAAACAACCAAAGTGGAGCCTATACACATGGACATCACCAGATGGAGTACACAGAAATCAAATTGATTACATTATTGGTGTAACGAGGTGAAAGAGCTCAGTTATGTCATCCCCCGTTAGTGTGAAAGAATTTGAGTACAGCAGATGAACTCCTTTGTGCACTTGCTGCGGCATATTCACATTGTGGGCCCCACAAACCTTTTGCATGGAAAACTAGGCCGAGGTACTTATAGGTCTTAACCTGCTCAACCCTGCACCCATTAATTTCCCATTTATGTTATTTTGGTCTCTTGGCAAATACCGTGACCTTGGTCTTTTGTGTATTTATAACTGTGTGAGTTTTCGTAGAGCCGTCCTCATACTAATTAGCATCCTTGATAGTATGGTGGAGTCACTGGCATAAAGTA